>NC_092727.1:129905431-130205431 GCF_047496885.1 Scyliorhinus torazame
TTCTTTCATTTTAAATTAATTTCAGGAAAAGTATCCCAAAGGGTTTCTTGTTGCATTGCAACATTTCCATTCAGTGAGCTGAAATTTATTCTCAGTTCGTGAAATTTTTTTTAAGCAAAATCAGTAAACTGGAAATTCAGGCTGGAGCTTGTAGAATTCCGATCCGTCTGAAGGAACCAGAGAGAGGACAAACAAATTGTGACTGAAGCCCTAGGCAGCTCACAAACCGTAGTTATCCACCTGGAGAAGCACTGGCAACTCCATTCACTTGCACTTTTTTCTCTGCTGATTTGTCCTGTCTAATTCTGCTGGCCTGGAGATTTGGACGGACTGTTCTTGGTACAGTTGCATCATAGATAGTTTTGTCCCAAATCTACAGACTGAGCTGTATTGTTGTCAGCAGCTTGATGTTTACAAGTTAATGGGATTTGAACTTCATTGCCTCGAAATTTCTTTTGATATTAGCCAACAAATACTTAAACACCCTTTGTATGATGTTCCTTTGTTCATTATTTTGTTGCTTATGTTACCTTTTTTATGTGTATTAACACATCCACTATAGATAGTGGACAGTGGAACGTCATGCAGATGTTTGTCTGGTGACAATGCCAGCAGTGGTTCTCAGGCTTGTATGTAAGCTCAAGTAGCCTCCAAAGGCAACGCATTTGACGTTCAATGGAGCAATGCAATCAGTTCGACTGAGGTGATTACTTTCTCTTGCTGGGATCTGCTGTACAACTTCAATGGCATTTCATCTGACCTCATTGCTGTGTGTAAATCCAATGTAGTAACTGTGCTGATGTAAGCTTATTTAAGGGACCATTTGTACTCAACTGTTGTCCGCTCTGTGTGGTTTCAGAATTGTAATTTTAAAATTAGGCGATTTGGAATGAGATGTAATTCCTGGTAAGGGTTGGGAGGGAAGAAAGGGTCCGTAATCATTAGAAATTCAGTCTGTCTTCAAAGGTAGGTCTTTACTGTAGCCACATACACTGTCTTACTGTGTTTTCTGCAACCTCAAGGTACCCAGGCCTGAACCTATAAACGCAAAATCTATCTGGTATCTTAGTATAAATTAAAGTATGTAATTTATTCGGTTTTGTGTTGTCTGTGTGATTTATTTATTTGAAGTTGTCTATGCTGAGACATCTTCTCTTGCACTATGTACTTTCTTCAAACAGGTTGGTGGTTTGGCTCCTGCCTCTTTGAGACAGATCTACTGGTGTTCTAGGCTGCTTACTTAACACTTGACAGAATTGAGGATGATCTGGAAGAGTTGATAATTAGAACATAGAACATAGAACAATACAGCGCAGTACAGGCCCTTCGGCCCACGATGTTGCACCGAAACAAAAGCCATCTAACCTACACTATGCCATTATCATCCATATTATCAATTCTTCCACCAAAACTGCTTGAAAACCTTTAAGAGTCGCTAATCCTCAGTTCATTTGTACAGAGCAGCAGTCTGGGATTCTGGTTGTTTAAATACCTGTCTAATTTGTTGGTACACCTCAAGTTGAAAGGTCATCCACTGAATCTCCCAATCAACCACGGGCTGGATTATTCTGCCCCGCCCACTGCAGGGTGGTCACGAGCGGGAGACGGACTATGTAACGGTCCACTGACCTCTGGTGGGGATTTCCAGCTGTCGAGCGGGCGCGGCCGGAGAATCCCACCCTATATCTTCACACGATATGTCCAAACTTCACTGACTTAATTGTCTGACATTATGATTTACCTGGGGCTGAGCGCGTTTCTGAGAGAAATTGTACCTCGTGGTGAATATGATTCCAAGCAAAGCCAGGACTTGAAATAAATAACTGGACCTTTTTCCCACGCCTCTCTGATCTCATCCGAGAGAGAATGGAGTGGCAATCACAGCAATAACTAATTTCTTATTCTCCTTTAGTTTCTGAGTGGGATGTGTGATGTTTTAACTTGTCACAGCATTCTACAAATCGTTTTAGATAAAAAAACACTGAGGCCCTTTCTGTCACACCCATCAGACTGGGTAAACTAATTGGCACTAATGGGGTACAGGACAAATCCCTCTAATGTATGCAAGGTGGTTTTGTATACAATATGTGGAGGAATCAACGAGAACCACTATTTGCGATCTACTGTTGAGAAAGGGCTAATTAGTCTCTGTGAAGAAGCATTTAGGGAAGAGTGACCATGATGTGATAGAATTTTAAGAGTATTGAGAGATCTGGGTGTACAGGTCCACAGGTCACTGAAAGTGGTAACGCAGGTGGAGAAGGTAGTCAAGAAGGCATACGGCATGCATATCGGACGAGGCATTGAGTATAAACATTTGGCAAGTCATGCTGAAGATGTATAGAGCCTTAGTTAGGCCATGCTTTGGAGTATAGTGTTCAATTCTGGTCGCCACACTACCAGAAGGATGTGGAAGCTTTGGAGAGGGTGCAGAAGAGGTTTACAAGGATGTTGCCTGGTCTGGAGGGCATGAGCTATGAGGAAACGTTAGATAAACGTGGTTTATTCTCACTGGAACGACAGAGGTTGAGGGGTGACCTGATAGATGTCTACAAAATTGAGGAGCATAGACAGAGTGGATAGTCAAAGATTTTTTTTTTCCCAGGGTGGAAGAGTCGATTACATGGGGACATAGGTTTAAGGTGTAAGGGGCAAAGTTTAGCGGAGATGTGCGAGGGAAGTTTTTTTTACTGCGGACAGAGTGTGCCTGGAACTCGCTGCCGGAGGAGGTGGTGGAAGCAGGTACAATAGTGACGTTGAAGAGGCGTCTTGACAAATATATGAATAGGATGGGAATAGAGGGATACGGACCCCAAAAGTGTAAAAGGTTTTAGGTTAGACGGGCAGCATGGTCGCCGCAGGGCCGAAGGGCCTGTTTCCGTGCTGTACTGTTCTTTGTTCTATGATGTAGTTCAATCTGAAACTAGGGTTTTTTTTTTTTTAAATTAAGGGGCAATTTAGCGTGGCCAATCTACCTAGCCAGCACATCTTTTGGGTTCTGGGGGCGAAACCCACGCAGACACAGGGAGAATGTGCAAACTCCACACGGACAGTGACCCAAAACCTGGGACCTCGGAGCCTTGAGGCAGCAGTGCTAACCCACTGCGCCACCGTGCTGCCCTCTGAAACTAGGGTCTTAAAAGAAACTGAAGGTATGCGCAAGTTGGCTGTGGTAGATTGGGAAACTACATTTGAAGGTATGATGGTATACATGCAATGGTTAGCATTTAAAATAATTAATGCAACAATAATACGTTCCTGAGGCACAAAACAGGAAAGTGATACAGTCACCTTCAAGGCAACAAGGGAAGTAAAAAATTATTTTGGATCAAAGGAGCGAGTCTGAGGATTGGGAGCATTTTGGTGTTCCATGAAGGAGGACCAAGAAACGGATAAAGGGAAAATGGATTATGGAGGCAAACAAGTTCAGTCGATTTCGGCGTGAGAACAGCTGGTGAGTGGTGAGTCAGTTTCAGCGGGAGCATTGCGGAAGGAGGTTGCTGGGAGGTAAGTCAACCTTTAAAAGCACTTGTCTTTGCAGGGGCAGGCCAGTCGATTTCGGCGTGAGAACAGCTGGTGAGTGGTGAGTCAGTTTCAGCGGAAGCATTGCGGAAGGAGGTTGCTGGGAGGTAAGTCAACCTTTAAAAGCACTTGTCTTTGCAGGGGCAGGCCAGTCGATTTCGGCGGCGTGAGAACAGCTGGCTGGTTAGTCAATTTCAGCAGGAGCTGAGAATTTTTCTTTTTTTTATTTTAAATTAGTTTTTTAGGCGGGAACAGGAAGTCGACCCGCGGACGTCTGGGAAGACCCTCCCCAATAAATTCTGGTGGAGAGGAAACCCGAGACACTACACGTGTAGTGTCTCCCACCCGCCCTCCTCCTCTAACCTAATAATAAAACCCATTGGTCTGAGGTAAGTACCATATTTTATTATATTATTATTATTTTTTAGCCAGATCTTGGTAGAAAGTTGGAGGAATGGCAGGGAAGGGAGTGCAATGTTCCTCCTGCAGGATGTTTGAGGTGAGGGATGCAGTTAGTGTCCCTGCTGATTTTACCTGCAGGAAGTGCTGCCATCTCCAGCTCCTCCAAGATCGAGTTAGGGAACTGGAGCTGGAGTTGGAAGAACTTCGGATCATTCGGGAGGCAGAAGGGGTCATAGATAGCAGCTTCAGGGAATTAGTTACACCAAAGATTGGAGATAGGTGGGTAACTGTAAGAGGGACTGGGAAAAAACAGTCAGTGCAGGGATCCCCTGCGGTCGTACCCCTGAGAAATAAGTATACCGCTTTGGATACTTGTGGGGGGGACGACTTACCAGGGATAAGCCATGGGGTACGGGCCTCTGGCACGGAGTCTGTCCCTGTTGGCTCAGAAGGGAAGGGGGGAGAGGAGCAGAGCATTAGTAATTGGGGACTCTATAGTCAGGGTCACAGATAGGAGATTTTGTGGGAGCGTGAGAGACTCACGTTTGGTATGTTGCCTCCCAGGTGCAAGGGTACGTGATGTCTCGGATCGTGTTTTCCGGGTCCTTAGGGGGGAGGGGGAGCAGCCCCAAGTCGTGGTCCACATTGGCACCAACGACATAGGTAGGAAAGGGGACAAGGATGTCAGGCAGGCTTTCAGGGAGCTAGGATGGAAGCTCAGAACTAGAACAAACAGAGTTGTTATCTCTGGGTTGTTGCCTGTGCCACGTGATAGTGAGATGAGGAATAAGGAGAGAGAGCATTTAAACACGTGGCTACAGGGATGGTGCAGGCGGGAGGGATTCAGATTTTTGGATAACTGGGGCTCTTTCTGGGGAAGGTGGGATTGCTGGACCTTTGGCTTTGATTTTTATGTCATCATTGGCTACAGGAATAGTGCCAGAGGACTGGAGGATAGCAAATGTGGTCCCTTTGTTCAAAAAGGGGAGCAGAGACAACCCCGGCAACTATAGACCGGTGAGCCTCACGTCTGTAGTGGGTAAAGTCTTGGAGGGGATTATAAGAGACAAGATTTATAATCATCTAGATAGGAATAATATGATCAGGGATAGTCAGCATGGCTTTGTGAAGGGTAGGTCATGCCTCACAAACCTTATTGAGTTCTTTGAGAAGGTGACTGAACAGGTAGACGAGGGTAGGGCAGTTGATGTGGTGTATATGGATTTCAGCAAAGCGTTTGATAAGGTTCCCCACGGTAGGCTATTGCAAAAAATACGGAGGCTGGGGATTGAGGGTGATTTAGAGATGTGGATCAGAAATTGGCTAGCTGAAAGAAGACAGAGGGTGGTGGTTGATGGGAAATGTTCAGAATGGAGTACAGTCACAAGTGGAGTACCACAAGGATCTGTTCTGGGGCCGTTGCTGTTTGTCATTTTTATCAATGACCTAGAGGAAGGCGCAGAAGGGTGGGTGAGTAAATTTGCAGACAATACTAAAGTCGGTGGTGTTGTCGATAGTGTGGAAGGATGTAGCAGATTACAGAGGGATATAGATAAGCTGCAGAGCTGGGCTGAGAGGTGGCAAATGGAGTTTAATGTAGAGAAGTGTGAGGTGATTCACTTTGGAAGGAATAACAGGAATGCGGAATATTTGGCTAATGGTAAAGTTCTTGAAAGTGTGGATGAGCAGAGGGATCTAGGTGTCCATGTACATAGATCCCTGAAAGTTGCCACCCAGGTTGATAGGGTTGTGAAGAAGGCCTATGGAGTGTTGGCCTTTATTGGTAGAGGGATTGAGTTCCGGAGTCGGGAGGTCATGTTGCAGCTGTACAGAACTCTGGTACGGCCGCATTTGGAGTATTGCGTACAGTTCTGGTCACCGCATTATAGGAAGGACGTGGAGGCTTTGGAGCGGGTGCAGAAGAGATTTACCAGGATGTTGCCTGGTATGGAGGGAAAATCTTATGAGGAAAGGCTGATGGACTTGAGGTTGTTTTCGTTGGAGAGAAGAAGGTTAAGAGGAGACTTAATAGAGGCATACAAAATGATCAGGGGGTTGGATAGGGTGGACAGTGAGAGCCTTCTCCCGTGGATGGATATGGCTGGCACGAGGGGACATAGCTTTAAACTGAGGGGTAATAGATATAGGACAGAGGTCAGAGGTAGGTTCTTTACGCAAAGAGTAGTGAGGCCGTGGAATGCCCTACCTGCTACAGTGGTGAACTCGCCAACATTGAGGGCATTTAAAAGTTTATTGGATAAACATATGGATGATAATGGCATAGTGTAGGTTGGATGGCTTTTGTTTCGGTGCAACATCGTGCGCCTGTACTGCGCTGTATTGTTCTATGTTCTATGTTCTAAGTGAGAAACAAGAATGGAATAATAGGTATGTAAAAAGGAAAGAGGTAGCAAAGACAAATGTGGGCTAATTCTTCCTTAAATAAGGAACCAAAACTACACCGAGTATTCCTGATGTGGTCTCACCAATGTAACTGCAACATGGCATCCTTAACATTCTGTTCAATTTCTCAAAATAAAGGCTAGCATTCTATTCACCTTAATTATGTGCTGTACCTGCATAGTAACATTTTATGACTCGTACTCATTAGCTACCATGTCTTTGCCCCATCTAAGTAACTGATATAAATAGTGAAAAAAAGAATAAGCCGCTCAGACCAGTGTCGGACTCCACATTCTGCCAGTCATTTAAGCATCCTCTATTTCTGACAGTCTATTTTCTATCCATGCTGATATGTTACACCCTGCATCACAAGCTCCCATTTTGCGCAATAATCTTATGTGGCACTTTATTAAATGCTTTCTGGAAATAACTTCAAAAAACCATGCTGATTGCTGCAGGTTTCATGAAGTGCCTAGTTGTAAGCTTAATTTTCAAAAAATATTTTCATCGAAAAACTTTCATTATAAACAAAATAATATAAAAGTTAATTCAAGTTACAAAATGCAAAACAAACACAAACAATCAAGAATCCTAATTAACTTAAACCTCCAACATTAAACTAAACCCTTTAACAACCCACAGTGACAAGCTCTTTAAAAAAAGGAAATGAATGGCTGCCATCTTGGGTAGAACCCTTCTACTGATTCCCTAATGGTGTACTTGACCTTTTCCAAATGTAAGAATGACATGAGGTTACCCAACCAAACCAAGGCACTGGATGGAGCAGAAGATCTCCACCCGAGCAAAACTCATCTCCGGGCTATTAACAAGGCCCGAGGAGGACATCCGCCTTCACTCTGTCTGCAGTACCAGCGAGTCTGATATCTGAAAATGTCCACCAACTGACATGGTTCCAGATTGACACTTAGTACCTCTGACATGGTGTTAAAGAACAAGACCCAGAAGCTTACTGACTTGGGACAACGCAAGAACATTTGAGTGTGGTTAGCCAGCCCCTGAGAACAATGCTCACACCTGTCCTCCACCCGAGAAAGAAACGCTCCTCACTTTTGTTAAATGAACCCTGTGCACCACCTAAATTGATTCAGACTAAGCCGAGTGCAAGAGGACATGGAGTTGACTCTGCAAAGAGCCTCGCTCCGCACCACATCATCCAGAGTAGGACTCAATTCCCCTCCCATTGCACCTTTATCCAATGGAGCTGCAGCCATCTAAAATGGCCACCTGCAAAGGACTATGAGAATTGTGGTCAGCTTGGACACAGACAGGTACACAGCCTCTGTGTATTATGCAAAGAAGCCAGACCTGACTGAAACTTGTATCTGTTAAGAGTCAATCACCATTTCCCCCAGGACAATAGAGTTTGAATCAAGGAGTTACAGCAGTAGCAGACTAACTGGTGCCACTTCCCCTTATTTGGAAAGGCCTAAGTGCCTACGTAGCTCGGACCCACCGAGGTATCCGCCCCCTAATTGGCCAGGATCAATGAGGGTGAACGAAACCCTATCGATCCATTGCAGCTGGAGATAGGACCGCCCCAAAGGGTGCGAAAGCCCAGGGGGATAAGAAGAACTGCAAACCGAGAGGTCGGTCTCTTTTGGACCGGCCTGTGTGCGACCAATTGCAGCATATTAACCAGCCAAGTTCAAGGACCCGCGGTCGCTACCTGAAGGACGAGCCCAGCTGAGACGAACCTGAAGACTTCCAACCGACCCACGTGGACACAGATAAAGGTCTTATCTCCCTCACAGAGCCGGTCACCCCGAAGTTAAGTAAAGGTCATCATAGTTATTAGGTCTAGTTTAGTGCGAAGCCGCGTGTATTATTGCATACAGAAATAAGTCTTGTGTTATTAATAAACTGTCTTTGAACTAATACATTAGTTGTGTGGTCATTCGGTCAATATAAGAAACAGCTTGTGGTTCACATCAAAATCTAGAAGTCATCAGAGCTAACGCCACTGATAGGAATGACCATAAATAGACTAAATGCTCTCCCCACCAGACCTGGATGAAGACAAAATCTTCAACAGGGAGGAGGATGGTGCCGAGGGAAAAGCCTTACACGAAAAATCGCGAATCTGAAAATATCTAAACCGATTGGAACCAGGGAAGTTGAAACTTTTGCCACCGCTCCTTAAAGCTGGCAAACCTTCCCTCTACAAACAAGTCCCCAAACCTCTAAAACCCTTATACTCCCATGACTTAAACGTCGAGTCCAAACCCGCTGGCAAAAGAGGTGACTATTGCAGATAGGGGCCAGCAAAGACATGGAGCTAAGTTTAAAATGCTGTCTGGACTGCTTCCAAATTGTCAGGGTGGACACCACTACCGGATTCAAAGAACATCTTGCCAGAGAGAATGGCAATGATGCAGTTACTAATGCACAGAGGCTGGAACCCTTACAGGAACTCACCTCCATTTGTTCCCATACAGAACCCGGATCACTAAATCACCCCAGTACGTTCTCAATATTGACTGCCCGCTAATATAATAATAAATTGGTAAAGCTAAACCTCCTGTCTATGTCTCTGGAGGAACGCCCTCCAGACCCTTGGAGCCTAGCCTGTCCAAATGAAAGAGGACATTAATTTGTTCATTCTGACAAAAAAGGACTTGGGGGGAAAAAAGTGGGGAGTCACTGAACAATAAATAAAAATCTCGGGAGCAGATTAATTTCCATAGTCTGAACCCTGTCCGCCAAGGAGGGTATCCCACTTCTGTAAGTCAGATTTGACCTCATTAACCAGACTAGTATAATTTAACTTATGAAGCGAGGTTCAATTGGTGGGCCACCCGTAATAACAGATAATGAAAGCTGGATCTGGCAAGGTGAAAAGGTAACATCCCCAGGTGGGCTCCACCCCCCCCCCCCCAATCTTGTATTTGTCAAGATGCCCCTTAAATGTCACTATCGTCCCAGCTTCCACCACCTCCTCCGGCAGCGAGTTCCAGGCACCCACTACCCTCTGTGTAAAAAAAACTTGCCTCGTACATATCCTCTAAACCTTGCCCCTCGCACCTTAAACCTATGCCCCCCTAGTAATTGACCCCTCTACCATGGAAAAAAGCCTCTGACTATCCACTCTGTCTATGCCCCTCATAATTTTGTAGACCTCTATCAGGACTCCCCTCAACCTCCTTTGTTCCAGTGAGAACAAACCGAGTTTATTCAACCGCTTCTCATAGCTAATGCCCTCCATACCAGGCAACATTCTGGTAAATCTCTTCTGCACCCTCTCTAAAGCCTCCACATCCTTCTGGTAGTGTGGCGACCAGAATTGAACACTATACTCCAAGTGTGGCCTAACTAAGGTTCTATACAGCTGCAACATGACTTGCCAGTTTCTATACTCAATGCCCCGGCCAATCAAGGCAAGCATGCCGTATGCCTTCTTGACAACCTTCTCCACCTGTGTTGCCCCTTTCAGTGACCTGTGGACCTGTACTCCTAGATCTCTTTGACTGTCAATACTCTTGAGGGTTCTACCATTCACTGTATATTCCCTACCTGCATTAGACCTTTCAAAATGCATTACTATTTATCTATCATTCTATTTCTCTATCTATCAATCTAATGATCTATCTATCTATCTGTTTGTCTGTCTGTCTGTCTATCTATCTATCAAAATGTTTAATTCACCGAGAAAAATCACTTTTTTTCCAAAATGAATGTTTGGCAAAAAGTAGTCAATTTTGATGGAAGCCGCTCTGAAAACAAACGGCAAATTACTCAAAATGCTTAACTCGACGAGAAAATCGCTTCTTTTCCAAAATGAATGTTTGCCAAAAAATAGTAAATTTAGATGCAAGCCGCTCTGAAACAAAATGGCAAATTACCCTACATGCAATTGTTTTTTTTTTTTGCATTGGTTGTCCCTGTGGTATCCTTTATTTGCTCTGGATCCCTCATGCTTTTTACTAACTATATACACTGCAAATCTGCAGTTTCATTTGTATTCCTTTATCTCACTGTCCTTGGGCAAGCATCGCCTCGACAGCCCTTCTTAAGATCAAGCTCAAAAGTTACAAAAGCCTTTTCAAAAGTGATGGTGTAGCACCGATCTGGGATCTCATTTTGCTGCCTGTGTTCAGGAGCCTCGGGTATCTGGGTTTAGCTGTGTCTCAGTACGGAAGGTTGTGAGAAACAGAGTAGGCTATTCTCTAGTATGAGGAGATAGTGAGCAAGTCTCCTGTCTTCTGGACGACTCGATGCCAAGGGAGAACAAGCAGAAGGAAACTGGAATTAAATACAAACTTGCATGTGCTGAGGGTACCTCAAATTCCTCCCAGCCCATGAATTACTTTAAAATGTTGTCATTGGAGCAGACATCGTGGCATCCAATTTAAACACAGCGAAAACCACAAACAGCAAAACCAACATAATTTCTTTTTGTTCAATGGAGTAAACTGAGATACATAGAAGATAGGAACAGGAGGAGGCCTTAATGGAGCTAAATGTTTGTCAGGACACCAAGAACTACCCTGCTCTTTGAAGTGGCATAGGATGTACATCCACCTGAAAGGTAGATATGACCTTGGTTTAATTTCTCAACTGAATCTCCAACAGTGCAGCAATCCCTTTATACTGCGTAGAGGTGTCAGACAAGATTATATACTCGAGTCCGAGAGTGGGGCTTGAACTCAGGACCTTTGAATAAAGTGAGATTGTTATGACTGAGTCAAGGCTGATACCTGAATTAACTAAAGGCATAAATGATTACGGCAAAATTTTTCTTGCAGTGCCCAGACCTGCGATTCTCTGCTCAATTAACGTCTCCAGGCTCACTCTCTGAGCTCATCACCAATTAATGTCTCCAGGCTCACTCTCTGAGCTCATCACCATACGAAGATGAGAGGAGGAAAAGAGAAAAAATGGGAGTTGTAAATAATCATGTTTTAAATTCTGTTGTGGTGGAATGAGTTAGATGAGCTACAATTCAACAGCTGAGCTTTATTCAGCAGCCTGACTGACTAATGATCCTATACCCGTCCTGTGTGTGAGGTTCCTTGGACACAAAACTGTCAATAATTTGGCACAAATTTGTCATTCCTCGGTCCACAAGGCTGAGCTAACCATTCACAATTAAAGTGGGATTGCTGGAAAGATTTGTGTAGCATGTTATAGTGTTGGATGTTGTCAGACTATTTCACTGAGCCTCTTCCCTGTGAATTATCCAACAGATGCACAGCCAATACAAAATCCTTTTACTGCTGTTTCATGTCATTCTTACATTGAAAATGTAATTGTGCAGGATATTCTTTTGCCAATTTACAAATGGGCAGTAACTGCTTGGATGGTCCTGTACTTTCCTAGGTTTCTGAGGATTGCAAACTGTTCTGGGAGTTTCACAGCTATTCAACTAGAGTGTACCTCACTCCCCCAACTGACCAGATGACACACGGAGTTCCAATTGAAGTAGGGGGGCTAGATATTCACCATGCAGCTTGCCAGTGATTTGGGCGGCACGGTAACACAGTGGTTTGCACTGTTTTTTCATAGCACCGGGGACCCAGGTTCGATTCCCGTTTGGGTCACTGTCTGTGTGGAGTCTGTACGTTCTCCCCGTGTCTGCGTGGGTTTCCTCCGGGTGCTCCTGAAGATCAAATTAAATGGTTGTCTAACCAATTTACTTGTCCAGAGCTGAAGCTGTTGATTCTCTATTGCTCGTATCAATTAATTTATTGTAATAATAATCTTTATTGTCACAAGTAGGCTTATATTAACACTGCAATGATGTTACTGTGAAAATCCCCTCGTCGCCACATTCCGGCGCCTGTTTGGGTACACTGAGGGAGAATTCAGAATGTCCAATTCACGTAACAGCACGTCTTTCGGGACTTGTGGGAGGAAACCGGAGCACCCGGAGGAAACCCATGCAAACACTGGGAGAACATGCAGACTCCACACAGACAGTGACCGAAACCGTGGATTGAACCTGGGACCCTGGAGCTGTGAAGCAACAGTGCTACCCACTGTGCTCCTGTTTCTTGTTTCTTGTGTACAGGATACACCTGGGCAATTTTCCACATTGCTGCATAGAAGCTAGTGTTGTAGCTTTACTGGAAACAGCTTGTCTAGGGGTGTGGCCAGTTCTGGAGCACAAGTCTTCAGTACTATTGCCGGAATATTGTCAAGGCAGTGTAATTGAACTGTGGTGTAGATTAAAAGATATAACCTGGTCTTTTTGGGTTAATCGCAATTAGTCATTTTATTCACTGAGTCTATTTCGATGCCAATGCTACAAAAGTAAAACTTGGTTGTCGCATTAAAGATATCAGAGTTTGAATAACATTTTAACATTTATAATTCAGCTTTAAATAATTAAAAGATGTCCTTATACATTAATCACAAATTAAGTTATCAACCTCAAGGTTACTATTAACCATAACTGAACTGAACCCACCATATAAAAACTGGCTACAAGAGCAAGCCAGAGGCTGCGAATTCTGCAGCGAGTAACTCGCCTCCTGACTCCCCAAAGCCTGTCTACCATCTACAAGGCACAAGTCAGGAGTGTGATGGAATACTCTCCACTTGCATGGATGAGTGCAGCTCCAACAACACTCAAGAAGCTCGGCACCATCCCGCGTGATTGACACCCCATCCATCACCTAAAACATTCACTCCCTTCACTGCTGATGAACTGTAACAAAAAAATGAAATGAAATAAATCGCTTATTGTCACAAATAGGCTTTAAATTAAGTTACTGTGAAAAGCCCCTAGTTGCCACATTCCGGCACCTGTTCGGGGAGGCTGGTGCGGGAACCGCCATGGTAACAGCCATGCGTAACATCTACCAGATGTAATGCAGAAAGGCTCCTTCGACAGCACCTTCTAAACCTGTGACATCCACCATCTAGAAGGACAAGAGCAGCAGATGTATGGGAACATCACCACCTGGATGTTCCCCTCCAAACATCATTCAGTCCTCACTTGGAAATAGATTGCCATTGCTTCACTGTCACTAGTTTAAACCCTAGAACTCCCTAACAGCACAGTGGGTGTACCTACAACACACGGACTGCAGCGGTTCAAGAAGGCAGCTCACTACCACCTTCTCAAGGGGCAATTAGGGATGGGCAATAAATGCTGGCCTTATAGAATCACAGAATCTACAGTGCAGAAGGAGGCCGTTCAGCCCATTGAGTCTGCACCGGCGCTTGGAAAGAGCACCCTATCCCGTAACCCCACCTAACCTTTTTGGACACTAAGGACAATTTAGCATAGCCAATCCACCTAACCTGCACATCTTTGGACCGTGGGAGGAAACCGGAGCACCCGGAGGAAACCCACGCAGACACGGAGAGAACATGCAGAATCCGCACAGACAGTGACCCAAGCCGGGCGCTTATTTGGGGAGGCTGGGACGGGAATTGAACCCGCGCTGCTGGCTTTGTTCTGCATTACAAGCCAGCTGTCTTAGCCCACTGTGCTAAACCAGCCCCTACATGAAAGATCCATTGAATGTTGTTTCCCAAAGGAAGTAAAGGAGTTAGGGATAGCATGGGGTAGTGGATAGAGGGGGTAGTGGATAGCGTGGACTGATCTGCAGTATCCTTTCATGATCATCTTAATTGGTAGTGCAGTCAAATTGCTTACTCCTGCAATTCTTTACGTTTCCATCATGTTCACTCCCACTATATGGAATACCCAAGGATCAAAGCTTTGTAATTCATTTACAATTGTGTAGTACCCAATAAGCTGAGTCGGAGAAATTTCTTTAATAATAATTAATCATTTTTATTAGTGTTACAAGTAGGCTTACATTAACATAGCAATGAAGTTACTTTATGCTGAGGGGTGTGAATCTTTGGAGTTCTTTATCCCAGACAGCTGTGGATGTTTAATGCTGGAGGACATTCGAGAGAGAGGTCAATAGATGTTTGGGCAGCATGGGCATTAGGTTTAGGAGATCCTGTGGTGCAGTGGTAGTGCCTCTACCTCGTTCCAGGTTCAAGTCCCACATCAGGACTTGACGGTCACTGAAACATGGCCAAACAGACTGATTATCAGCCTGAAAATCCCTCCAATCCCCCCAATGACAGGTGGCAACAGCAAACCACTGCAAATGAAGCATGGTGTGGACCAATCCAATGGAAGTCCTTGGTTGCCAACACCATCATGGGCAATGGTACCCAAAGGAGGCGGAAGGGAAATAAGAGGGAAGATTAGGCATGGTTTCATTGAATGGCAGAGCTGGATCTGCTGCTATTCATGTTCTTAATTGAATTGGAGGTGAGGGGGGAAATGCACAGAAATAGATGACGTAATGGCGAGGGGCGGGAAGTGCACAGAAATGGATGACGTGCTGACGAGGAGGCGGGATGCGCACAGAAATGGATAACGTTCTGACGAGGGGGCGGGATGTTAACAGAAATGGATGACGTTCTGACGAGAGGGTGGAATGTTACCAGAAATCGATGACGCGCTGACGAGAGGGCGGGAAGTGTACAGAAATGGATGACGTTCGTACGCAGTTTTCTGTGACGCGTTGGGGCGGGCACAGTGACGGTTGGGAGAGCGATGGCGGCGGTGCCGAGCGCGGAGGAGGCGGATGGCGGCGATGCCGAGGCCGATGTGTTCGACTCGAAGACTCACTGCCTGGAGCTGTCCCGCCGGCAGAACGAGCAGAGGAAGCGGGGCCTGTTCTGCGACCTGACGCTGTCGGTGGGCGGCCGCGAGTTCCGCGCCCACCGCTCGGTGCTGGCCGCCGCCACAGAGTACTTCGAGCCGCTGCTCGGCGGCAACTTCGAGGAGTCGCGCTCGGAGCGGGTGGAGATGCGCAAATGGAGCACGGAGCCCGGGCCCGACCCCGACACGGTGGAGGCCGTCATCCAGTACATGTACACCGGCAACATCCAGGTGTCCACCGGCACCGTGCACGAGGTGCTGGAGCTGGCCGACAGGTGAAGGCTGCACCCCGGCTGTGAGGTCCTGGAGGGAGGGGGGCATACTGTCACTGGGGGGGGGGGGGGGAGAGGAGATCCCACACTGTCACTGGGGGGGGGGGGGGGGGAGAGGAGATCCCACACTGTCACTGGGGGGGGGAGGGGGAGAGGAGATCCCACACTGTCACTGGGGGGGGGGGGGGGGGAGAGGAGATCCCACACTGTCACTGGGGGGGGGAGGGGGAAGAGGAGATCCCACACTGTCACTGGTGGAGGGGGGGGGAAGAGGAGATCCCACACTGTCACTGGGGGGGGGGGGGGGAGAGGAGATCCCACACTGTCACTGGGGGGGGGGGGGGGGGGAGAGGAGATCCCACACTGTCACTGGGGGGGGGAGGGGGAAGAGGAGATCCCACACTGTCACTGGTGGAGGGGGGGGGAAGAGGAGATCCCACACTGTCACTGGGGGGGGGAGGGGGCGGGAGAGAGATCCCACACTGTCACTGGGGGGGGGGGGGGGGAGGAGATCCCACACTGTCACTGGGGGAGGGGAGAGATCCCACACTGTCACTGGGGGGGGAGGAGAGGAGATCCCACACTGTCACTGAGGTGGGGGGAGGAGGAGAGGAGATCCCACACTGTCACTGGGGGGGGGGGGAGATCCCACACTGTCACTGGGGGGAGGAGAGGAGATCCCACACTGTCACTGGGGGGGGAGGGGAGAGAGATCCCACACTGTCACTGGGGGGGGGAGGGGAGAGAGATCCCACACTGTCACTGGGGGAGAGGAGATCCCACACTGTCACTGGGGTGGGGGGAGGAGGAGAGGAGATCCCACACTGTCACTGGGGGAGAGGAGATCCCACACTGTCACTGGGGTGGGGGGAGGAGGAGAGGAGATCCCACACTGTCACTGGGGGGGGGGGGAGATCCCACACTGTCACTGGGGGGGAGGAAGAGAGGAGATCCCACACTGTCACTGGGGGGGGGAGATCCCACACTGTCACTGGGGGGAGGAGAGGAGATCCCACACTGTCACTGGGGGGGAGGGGAGAGAGATCCCACACTGTCACTGGGGGGGAGAGAGATCCCACACTGTCACTAGAAGGGGGAGAGGAGATCCCACACTGTCACTGGGGGAGGAGGGGGAGGAGAGGAGATCCCACACTCTCACTGGGGGGAGGAGAGGAGATCCCACACTGTCACTGGGGGGGGTAGGGGAGAGAGATCCCACACTGTCACTGGGGGGGGGAGAGGAGATCCCACACTGTCGCTGGGGGAGGAGGGGGAGGAGAGGAGATCCCACACTGTCACTGGGGGGAGGAGAGGAGATCCCACACTGTCACTGGGGGAGGGGAGAGATCCCACACTCACTGGGGGGAGCGGGTGGAGAGGAGATCCCACACTGTCACGGGGGGAGGGGGCGGGAGAGAGATCCCACACTGTCACTGGGGGGAGGGGGAGGAGAGGAGATCCCACACTGTCACTGGGGGGAGGGGAGGAGATCCCACACTGTCACTGGGGGGGGGGAGAGGAGATCCCACACTGTCACTGGGGGGGGGAGGGGGGAGAGAGATCCCACACTGTCACTGGGGGGGAGGGGGCGGGAGAGAGATCCCACACTGTCACTGGGAGGGGAGGGGGGCGGGAGAGAGATCCCACACTGTCACTGGGGAGGAGAGGAGATCCCACACTGTCACTGGGGGGGGAGGAGAGAAGATCCCACACTGTCACTGGGAGGAGGAGAGGAGATCCCACACTGTCACTGGGGGGGGGGAGGGGGCGGGAGAGAGATCCCACACTGTCACTGGGGGGAGGAGAGGAGATCCCACACTGTCACTGGGGGGGAGGGGGTGGGAGAGAGATCCCACACTGTCACTGGGGGGGGAGGAGAGGAGATCCCACACTGTCACTGCGGGGTGGAGAGGAGATCCCACACTGTCACTGGGGGGAGGAGAGGAGATCCCACACTGTCACTGGGGGAGGGGAGAGATCCCACACTCACTGGGGGGAGGGGGTGGAGAGGAGATCCCACACTGTCACTGGGGGGGAGGGGGCGGGAGAGAGATCCCACACTGTCACTGGGGGGAGGAGAGGAGATCCCACACTGTCACTGGGGGGAGGAGAGGAGATCCCACACTGTCACTGGGGGGGGAGGGGGAGAGGAGATCCCACACTGTCACTGGAGGGGGGATGAGAGATCCCACACTGTCACTGGGGGGGAGGGGGCGGGAGAGAGATCCCACACTGTCACTGGGGGGAGGAGAGGAGATCCCACACTGTCACTGGGGGGGAGGGGGCGGGAGAGAGATCCCACACTGTCACTGGTGGAGGGGGGGGGAAGAGGAGATCCCACACTGTCACTGGGGGGGGGAGGGGGCGGGAGAGAGATCCCACACTGTCACTGGGGGGGGGGAGGAGATCCCACACTGTCACTGGGGGAGGGGAGAGATCCCACACTGTCACTGGGGGGGGGGAGGAGAGGAGATCCCACACTGTCACTGAGGTGGGGGGAGGAGGAGAGGAGATCCCACACTGTCACTGGGGGGGGGGGAGATCCCACACTGTCACTGGGGAGGAGGAGAGGAGATCCCACACTGTCACTGGGGGGGGGAGATCCCACACTGTCACTGGGGGGGGGGGAGATCCCACACTGTCACTGGGGGGAGGAGAGGAGATCCCACACTGTCACTGGGGGGAGGAGAGGAGATCCCACACTGTCACTGGGGGGGGAGGGGAGAGAGATCCCACACTGTCACTGGGGGGGGGAGGGGAGAGAGATCCCACACTGTCACTGGGGGAGAGGAGATCCCACACTGTCACTGGGGTGGGGGGAGGAGGAGAGGAGATCCCACACTGTCACTGGGGGAGAGGAGATCCCACACTGTCACTGGGGTGGGGGGAGGAGGAGAGGAGATCCCACACTGTCACTGGGGGGGGGGGGGAGATCCCACACTGTCACTGGGGGGGAGGAAGAGAGGAGATCCCACACTGTCACTGGGGGGGGGAGATCCCACACTGTCACTGGGGGGAGGAGAGGAGATCCCACACTGTCACTGGGGGGGAGGGGAGAGAGATCCCACACTGTCACTGGGGGGGAGAGAGATCCCACACTGTCACTAGAAGGGGGAGAGGAGATCCCACACTGTCACTGGGGGAGGAGAGGAGATCCCACACTCTCACTGGGGGGAGGAGAGGAGATCCCACACTGTCACTGGGGGGGGTAGGGGAGAGAGATCCCACACTGTCACTGGGGGGGGGAGAGGAGATCCCACACTGTCGCTGGGGGAGGAGGGGGAGGAGAGGAGATCCCACACTGTCACTGGGGGGAGGAGAGGAGATCCCACACTGTCACTGGGGGAGGGGAGAGATCCCACACTCACTGGGGGGAGCGGGTGGAGAGGAGATCCCACACTGTCACGGGGGGAGGGGGCGGGAGAGAGATCCCACACTGTCACTGGGGGGAGGGGGAGGAGAGGAGATCCCACACTGTCACTGGGGGGAGGGGAGGAGATCCCACACTGTCACTGGGGGGGGGAGAGGAGATCCCACACTGTCACTGGGGGGGGAGGGGGGAGAGAGATCCCACACTGTCACTGGGGGGGAGGGGGCGGGAGAGAGATCCCACACTGTCACTGGGAGGGGAGGGGGGCGGGAGAGAGATCCCACACTGTCACTGGGGAGGAGAGGAGATCCCACACTGTCACTGGGGGGGGAGGAGAGAAGATCCCACACTGTCACTGGGAGGAGGAGAGGAGATCCCACACTGTCACTGGGGGGGGGGGAGGGGGCGGGAGAGAGATCCCACACTGTCACTGGGGGGAGGAGAGGAGATCCCACACTGTCACTGGGGGGGAGGGGGTGGGAGAGAGATCCCACACTGTCACTGGGGGGGGAGGAGAGGAGATCCCACACTGTCACTGCGGGGTGGAGAGGAGATCCCACACTGTCACTGGGGGGAGGAGAGGAGATCCCACACTGTCACTGGGGGAGGGGAGAGATCCCACACTCACTGGGGGGAGGGGGTGGAGAGGAGATCCCACACTGTCACTGGGGGGGAGGGGGCGGGAGAGAGATCCCACACTGTCACTGGGGGGAGGAGAGGAGATCCCACACTGTCACTGGGGGGAGGAGAGGAGATCCCACACTGTCACTGGGGGGGGAGGGGGAGAGGAGATCCCACACTGTCACTGGAGGGGGGATGAGAGATCCCACACTGTCACTGGGGGGGAGGGGGCGGGAGAGAGATCCCACACTGTCACTGGGGGGAGGAGAGGAGATCCCACACTGTCACTGGGGGGGAGGGGGCGGAAGAGAGATCCCACACTGTCACTGGGAGGGGAGGGGGCGGGAGAGAGATCCCACACTGTCACTGGGGGGGGAGGAGAGGAGATCCCACACTCACTGGGTGGGTGGGAGGAGAGAAGATCCCACACTGTCACTGGGGGGAGGAGAGGAGATCCCACACTGTCACTGGGGGGAGGGGGCGGGAGAGAGATCCCACACTGTCACTGGGAGAGGAGATCCCACACTGTCACTGGGGGGAGTGGCGGGAGAGAGATCCCACACTGTCATTGGAGGGGGAGGAGATCCCACACTGTCACTGGGGGGGAGGGGGAGGAGAGGCGATCCCACACTGTCACTGGGGGGAGGAGAGGAGATCCCACACTGTCACTGGGGGGAGGGGGCGGGAGAGAGATCCCACACTGTCACTGGGGGGGGGGGAGAGAGATCCCACACTGTCACTGGGGGGGGAGGAGAGGAGATCCCACACTGTCACTGGGGGAGGGGGATGGAGAGGAGATCCCACACTGTCACTGGGGGGGGAGGAGAGGAGATCCCACACTGTCACTGGGGGAGGGGAGAGATCCCACACTCACTGGGGGGAGGGGTGGAGAGGAGATCCCACACTGTCACGGGGGGAGGGGGCGGGAGAGAGATCTCACACTGTCACTGGGGGGAGGGGGCGGGAGAGAGATCCCACACTGTCACTGGGGGGAGGGGGAGGAGAGGAGATCCCACACTGTCACTGGGGGGAGGAGAGGAGATCCCACACTTCACTGGGGGGGGAGAGGAGATCCCACACTGTCACTGGAGGGAGGAGGAGAGGAGATCCTACACTGTCACTGGGGGGGAGAGGAGATCCCACACTGTCACTGTTGTGGGGGGGAGGAGAGGAGATCCCACACTGTCACTGGGGGAGGGGGGGAGGAGATCCCACACTGTCACTGGGGGAGGGGAGAGATCCCACACTGTCACTGGGGGAGGGGAGAGATCCCACACTGTCACTGGGGGAGGGGAGAGATCCCACACTGTCACTGGGGGGGGAGGAGAGGAGATCCCACACTGTCACTGAGGTGGGGGGAGGAGGAGAAGAGATCCCACACTGTCACTGGGGGGGGGAGATCCCACACTGTCACTGGGGTGGGGGGAGGAGGAGAGGAGATCCCACACTGTCACTGGGGGGGGGAGATCCCACACTGTCACTGGGGGGGAGGAGGAGAGGAGATCCCACACTGTCACTGGGGGGGGGGAGATCCCACACTGTCACTGGGGGGAGGAGGGGGAGGAGAGGAGATCCCACACTGTCACTGGGGGGGAGGGGAGAGAGATCCCACACTGTCACTGGGGGGGAGGGGAGAGAGATCCCACACTGTCACTGGGGGAGAGGAGATCCCACACTGTCACTGGGGTGGGGGGAGGAGGAGAGGAGATCCCACACTGTCACTGGGGGAGAGGAGATCCCACACTGTCACTGGGGTGGGGGAGGAAGAGAGGAGATCCCACACTGTCACTGGGGGGGGGAGATCCCACACTGTCACTGGGGGGGAGGAAGAGAGGAGATCCCACACTGTCACTGGGGGGGAGATCCCACACTGTCACTGGGGGGAGGAGGGGGAGGAGAGGAGATCCCACACTGTCACTGGGGGGGGGGAGAGAGATCCCACACTGTCACTGGGGGGAGGAGAGGAGATCCCACACTGTCACTGGGGGGGGAGAGGAGATCCCACACTGTCACTGGGGGGGGGAGGGGGAGAGAGATCCCACACTGTCACTGGGGGGGAGGGGGCGGGAGAGAGATCCCACACTGTCACTGGGAGGAGGAGAGGAGATCCCACACTGTCACTGGGGGGGAGGGGGCGGGAGAGAGATCCCACACTGTCACTGGGAGGGGAGGGGGGCGGGAGAGAGATCCCACACTGTCACTGGGGAGGGGGAGGAGAGGAGATCCCACACTGTCACTGGGGGGGGGAGGAGAGAAGATCCCACACTGTCACTGGGAGGAGGAGAGGAGATCCCACACTGTCACTGGGGGGGGGAGGGGGCGGGAGAGAGATCCCACACTGTCACTGGGGGGAGGAGAGGAGATCCCACACTGTCACTGGGGGGGAGGGGGTGGGCGAGAGATCCCACACTGTCACTGGGGGGGGAGGAGAGGAGATCCCACACTGTCACTGGGGGAGGGGAGAGATCCCACACTCACTGGGGGGAGGGGGTGGAGAGGAGATCCCACACTGTCACTGGGGGGGAGGGGGCGGGAGAGAGATCCCACACTGTCACTGGGGGGGAGGAGAGGAGATCCCACACTGTCACTGGGGGAGGAGAGGAGATCCCACACTGTCACTGGGGGGAGGGGGAGAGGAGATCCCACACTGTCACTGGGGGGGGGAGGGGGGAGAGAGATCCCACACTGTCACTGGGGGGGAGGGGGCGGGAGAGAGATCCCACACTGTCACTGGGGGGAGGAGAGGAGATCCCACACTGTCACTGGGGGGGAGGGGGCGGGAGAGAGATCCCACACTGTCACTGGGAGGGGAGGGGCGGGAGAGAGATCCCACACTGTCACTGGGGGGGGAGGGGGAGGAGAGGAGATCCCACACTGTCACTGGGTGGGTGGGAGGAGAGAAGATCCCACACTGTCACTGGGGGAGGAGAGGAGATCCCACACTGTCACTGGGGGGAGGGGGCGGGAGAGAGATCCCACACTGTCACTGGGAGAGGAGATCCCACACTGTCACTGGGGGGGAGTGGCGGGAGAGAGATCCCACACTGTCATTGGAGGGGGAGGAGATCCCACACTGTCACTGGGGGGGAGGGGGAGGAGAGGCGATCCCACACTGTCACTGGGGGGAGGAGAGGAGATCCCACACTGTCACTGGGGGGAGGGGGCGGGAGAGAGATCCCACACTGTCACTGGGGGGGAGGGGGGGAGAAAGATCCCACACTGTCACTGGGGGGGGAGGAGAGGAGATCCCACACTGTCACTGGGGGAGAGGAGAGGAGATCCCACACTGTCACTGGGGGGGGAGGGGGAGAGGGGATCCCACACTGTCACTGGGGGGGGAGGGGTGAGAGAGATCCCACACTGTCACTGGGGGGGAGGGGGCGGGAGAGAGATCCCACACTGTCACTGGGGGGGAGGGGGCGGGAGAGAGATCCCACACTGGGAGGGGAGGGGGCGGGAGAGAGATCCCACTCTGTCACTGGGGGGGAGGGGGAGGAGAGGAGATCCCACACTGTCACTGGGGGGGGGTGGAGAGAAGATCCCACACTCACTGGGGGGAGGAGAGGAGATCGCACACTGTCACTGGGGGGAGGGGGCGGGAGAGAGATCCCACACTGTCACTGGGGGGAGGAGAGGAGATCCCACACTGTCACTGGGGGGGAGTGGGAGGAGAGGCTATCCCACACTGTCACTGGCGAGAGGAGAGGAGATCCCACACTGTCACTGGGGGGAGGGGGCGGGAGAGTGATCCCACACTGTCATTGGAGGGGGAGGAGAGGAGTTCCCACACTGTCACTGGTGGGAGGAGAGGAGATCCCACATTGTCACTGGGGGGAGGGGGCGGGAGAGAGATCCCACACTGTCATTGGAGGGGGAGGAGAGGAGATCCCACACTGTCACTGGGGGGAGGGGGCGGGAGAGAGATCCCACACTGTCACTGGGGGGAGGAGAGGAGATCCCACACTGACACTGGGGGGGCGTGGCGGGAGAGAGATCCCACACTGTCACTGGGGGAGGGGAGAGATCCCACACTGTCACTGGGGGGAGGGGGCGGGAGAGAGATCCCACACTGCCACTGGGGGAGGAGAGGAGATCCCACACTGTCACTGGGGGGGAGGGGGAGGAGAGGCTATCCCACACTGTCACTGGGGAGAGGAGAGGAGATCCCACACTGTCACTGGGGGGAGGGGGCGGGAGAGTGATCCCACACTGTCATTGGAGGGGGAGGAGAGGAGTTCCCACACTGTCACTGGTGGGAGGAGAGGAGATCCCACACTGTCACTGGGGGGAGGGGGCGGGAGAGGGATCCCACACTGTCATTGGAGGGGGAGGAGAGGAGTTCCCACACTGTCACTGGTGGGAGGAGAGGAGATCCCACACTGTCACTGGGCGGAGGGGGCGGGAGAGAGATCCCACACTGTCACTGGGGGGAGGAGAGGAGATCCCTCACTGACACTGGGGGGGCGTGGCGGGAGAGAGATCCCACACTGTCACTGGGGGAGGGGAGGAGAGGAGATCCCACACTGTCACTGGGGGTGGGGGGGAGAGGAGAGGAGATCCCACACTGTCACTGGGGGGGGGAGAGGAGATCCCACACTGTCACTGGGGGGGAGGGGGGGAAGAGAGAGAGATCCTACACTGTCACTGGGGGGAGGGGGAGTGAGATCCCACACTCTCACTGGGGGAGGGTAGAGATCCCACACTTTCACTGGGGGAGGGGGGTGAGGAGAGGAGATCCCACACTGTCCCTGGGGGGAGGAGAGTAGATCCCACACTGTCACTGGGGGGGGTGGGGGGAGAGAGATTCCACACTGTCACTGGGGAGGGGAGAGATCCCACACTGTCACTGGGGGAGGGGAGAGATCCCAGACTGTCACTGGGGGGGAGGAGAGGAGATCCCACACTGTCACTGGGGGAGAAGAGGAGATCCCACACTGTCACTGGGGGGGAGGATCCCACACTGTCACTGGGGGGAGGGGGGGAGAGAGATCCCACACTGTCACTGGGGGAGGGGAGAGATCCCACACTGTCACTGGGGGGAGGGGGGGGAGAGAGATCCCACACTGTCACTGGGGGAGGGGAGAGATCCCAGACTGTCACTGGGGGGGGGGGGGGAGGAGAGGAGATCCCACACTGTCACTGGGGGAGGAGAGGAGATTCCACACTGTCACTGGGGAGGGGAGAGATCCCACACTGTCACTGAGGGGAGGGGAGAGATCCCACACTGTCACTGGGGGGGAGGAGATCCCACACTGTCACTGGGGGGAGGAGAGGAGATCCCACACTGTCACTGGGGGGAGGAGAGGAGATCCCACACTGTCACTGGGGGGGGGAGGATCCCACACTGTCACTGGGGGAGGGGAGAGATCCCACACTGTCACTGGGGGGAGGGGGGAGAGAGATCCCACACTGTCACTGTGGGGGGGAGGAGAGATCCCACACTCACTGGGGGGAGGGAGGGGGGGGGGAGAGAGATCCCACACTGTCATTGGGGGGAGGGGGGGGAAGAGATCCCACACTGTCACTGGTGGGAGGATCCCACACTGTCACTGGGGGGGAGGGGAGAGATCCCACAGTCACTGGGGGGAGGGGGGAGAGAGATCCCACACTGTCACTGAGGGGAGGGAGGGGGGAAGAAGAGATATCCCACACTGTCATTGGGGGAGGGGGGGTGAGAGATCCCACACTGTCACTGGGGGGGTGGGGGGAGAGATCCCACACTCACTGAGGGGAGGGGGGGGGAGAGAGATCCCACACTGTCACTGAGGGGAGGGAGGGGGGGTGAGAGAAATCCCACACTGTCATTGGGGGGAGGGGGGGGGGGAGAGATCCCACACTGTCACGGGGGGGAGGGGAGAGATCCCACACTGTCACTGTGGGTGGGGAGAGATCCCACACTGTCACTGGGGGGGGGGGCGGAGAGATCCCACACTGTCACTGAGGGGAGGGGGGGGGAAGAAGAGATATCCCACACTGTCATTGGGGGGAGGGGGGGAAGAGATCCCCCACACACTCTGGGGAGGATCCCATACTGTCACTGGGGGAGGGGGGGGAAGAGAGATCCCACACTGTCACTGGGGAGGGGGAGGGGGGGAAAGAGAGATCCCACACTGTCACTGAGGGGAGAGAGAGATCCCACACTGTCGTTGGGGGGAGGGGGGGGGGGGAGAGATCCGACACTGTCACTGGGGGGAGGGGAGAGATCCCACACTGTCACTGGGGGGAGGATCCCACACTGTCACTGGGGGGAGGGGAGAGATCCCACACTCACTGGGGGGAGGGGGGAGAGAGATCCCACACTGTCACTGAGGGGAGGGAGGGAGGGGGGGGAAGAAGAGATATCCCACACTGTCATTGGGGGAGGGGGGGTGAGAGATCCCACACTGTCACTGGGGGGTGGGGGGAGAGATCCCACACTGTCACTGAGGGGAGGGGGGGAAGAAGAGATATCCCACACTGTCATTGGGGGGAGGGGGGGGAAGAGATCCCCCACACACTGTGGGGAGGATCCCATACTGTCACTGGGGGAGGGGGGGAAGAGAGATCCCACACTGTCACTGGGGGAGGGGGAGGGGGGGGGAAGAGAGATCCCACACTGTCACTGAGGGGAGGGGGGGGGAGAGATCCCACACTGTCACTGGGGGGAGGATCCCATACTGTCACTGGGGGAGGGGGAGGGGGGGAAGAGAGATCCCACACTGTCACTGGGGGGAGGGGAGAGATCCCACACTGTCACTGGGGGGAGGGGAGAGATCCCACACTGTCACTGGGGGGGGATCCCACACTGTCACTGGGGGAGGGGAGAGATCCCACACTCACTGGGGGGAGGGGGGGAGTGTGATCCCACAATGTCACTGAGGGGAGGGGGGAGAAGAGATAGCCCACACTGTCATTGGAGGGAGGGGGGGGGAGAAGAGATCCCACACTGTCACTGGGGGGGGGGGGGAGATCCCACACTTACTGGGGGGAGGGGGGGGAGACAGAGAGATCCCACACTGTCACTGGGGGAGGGGAGAGATCCCACACTGTCACTGGGGGAGGGGAGAGAGAGATCCCACACTGTCACTGGGGGAGGGGAGAGATCCCACACTGTCACTGTGGGGAGGATCCCACAATGTCACTGGGGGAGGGGGAGGGGGGGGAAGAGAGATCCCACACTGTCACTGGGGGAGGGGAGAGATCCCACACTCACTGGGGGGAGGATCCCACACTGTCACTGGGGGGAGGGGAGAGATCCCACACTGTCACTGAGGGGAGGGAGGGAGGGGGGGGTGGGAAAGAAGAGATATCCCACACTGTCACTGGGAGGAGGGGGTGGTTGGACCATGAGAATGTTGAGGTCCATGCTGCTATTGGTAATGGAGGGACCCGTTATGGTATCAGCCTGGGCGGGTTAGTGTGGATCAGGAAAATGACGGTGGAGCCGTGACCATCATTTCATTGTGGTAAAGAAAGAACAAGTATGTTTGTTAACATTCCAAAATATAGGGCAGCATGGTGGTGCAGTGGTTAGCACCGTGAAAGTCAATATTTTCGCTTCTGTGAGAGAAAAGTTCAACACGCTCATTAAGACAGAATAACAAGCTTTATTTTCGAAAGCAACTGCTTGCAGTAATGGCTGAAACTTGAAGTAAGAGGGCAGTCAGCAAAACTGCTCAGTCTTTCACAAGTTCCGTGCTTTTCGTGGAGAATTAGCTCAATGTTCATACATTAACTTTATCAAGATTATGTGACTACAGTATGGTCAGGAGTTTAATCGGAAAAACAAACGGAAGCAAAGACCAGACCATGTTTGGTCATATCACTCATACCATTATTTAGTCCTCGGAGGGTCAGAATAGATTTGTTTCTTCCTGAACCTATCTTTGTTTTAAATTCCTACGGCCCTGGGTTATGCCGAGTTAGTTTTATCAGGAGTTGCCGAGGTCCGGTGTTTTGGAATGGCTTGACCTTCAAGTTATGCTGAGTTGGCCTATGGCCAGACATCTCTGAAAATGGTTAGGGCAGCATTCTTTACCTGGGCCTGGGGAGCTGGAATGAGTAGTTTCAGTCTATCTGGTATTGTCTCAAACCTTTTGACCAGTCTTCCCATTGACCAGTTTTCCCATCATGCCATTACTTAATTCGTACCATATCACAGCACTGCTGCCTCACAGCGCTGAGGTCCCAGGTTTGATCCCGGCCCTGGGTCATTGTCCGTGTGGAGTTTGCACATTCTCCCTGTGTTTGCGTGGGTTTTGCCCCCACAACCTAAAGATGTGCAGGCTAGGTGGATTGACCACACTAAATTGCCCCTTAATTGGAAATAATTAATTGGGTACTCTTTAAAAAAAAAAAAAAAAAAAAAAATGTTTAATCCAAAATATGCCACATCCAGTTAATCTCTTTTGAGATGTAATCACTGATGTCCTGTACTGAGTGCAGTGCAATCAGAGGACATGGGAGCTCTGTTATCATTAAGCATTCAGAATTGGGGGAAGTGCAATTGTTTTAATTTTTGCCATTGAGCATGCCTCCACTATTCCCATCGTACCAGTCACAGATAACGTGATCTTGGATCATATTCTTGTAATACTCTCCACCCACCTTCTACCAAATCTTATTTCCTCCTGTGTCTTCTCCTGAAAGGCAATCTCCCCCAATTCATTTACAATTGCGCTTTCAAATTTCCACCTGTGTAATCTTTGGCTCTGTGTTACCACACCATTTTTGCAGCAATCCACATTTCGCAACTGCAATGTCTTCACCCCATTTAAAACCATTTCAGTCTAAGGGAAGCAAATTTGAGTGGATTTGATGGCCTACAGATTTACTATTCACCACCAGATCTGTCTGGACCAGAATCCTGCTGTTGTTTGTGAAACCCGCTTTCTAGTGCAGGATTGTCCTAGAATGCAAAGATAATCAACCCCTTTTCTGCACTGCAATTCATCTTCTTAAAGCCATTAAAGGTATTCCTGCGCCCGCAGAACACCGGGAACCATCCAAATCGCAAACATGCCCCCCTAGCAACCCCTCTACCTCAACCAGCGCCCTGGTCCCCGCCAGACGCAACCACCTACCTTCCACAAGAGCTGACATTTGCCATCGGATCCCAGGATCATCCAGCAGCAGCCGCCGACCGAGGAAGCGAGGGAAACGCGCCGGTCTGCAGATTAGACTGAAGCAACGCGGTTTCAAGACCCCTCTCTGCAGCATACGTCCAAGCGATCGAAAACAAGCTGGATGAACTTAACGCCAGACTTGCCTCTCAGAGGGAAGTAAGAGACTGCTGTGTGCTCTGTTTCACAGAGACATGGCTCACCCCCGCCTCACCGGACTGTGCCATACAACCTGGAGGCTTCTCAATTCACCGGGTGGACCGCACGGCATCATCAGGCAAAGCGAAGGGTGGAGGGGTTTGCCTCCTCATCAACTCCTCCTGGTGCTTGGATGTGGCGACCCTGGCGACCTGCTGCTCCCCAGACCTGGAATATCTGACCATGAAGTGCCGCCCATATTATCTGCCACGTGAGTTCACTTCAGCTATTATCACAGCGGTCTACATCCCACCCCAGGCAGAAGTGAGGAAGGTGCTGGACGAACTATACACAGTTATAAACAATTACAAAACAGAACACCCGGAGGTCTTGTTCATCGTGGCTGGAGACTTCAACAAGGCCAACCTCAAGAGTGTACTGCCAAATTTCCACCAGCACATCTCCTGTCCACCCAGGGGCGACAACACTCTTGACCACTGCTACTCAAAAATCAAGGGCGCCTACCGTTCCATCCCCCGACCGCACTTTGGGAAATCAGACCATAAGACGGTGCTCCTTCTCCCAGCATACAAGCAGAAACTTGAGCGGGAGAATCTAGCTAAGAAGGTTGTGCAGTGCTGGTCCGAGGAGACAGAAGAGCTCTTATGTGACTGCTTAGAGACAGTGGACTGGTCCATATTTAAGAACTCAGCGACCAACTTAAATGAGTATGCCACCACCGTCACAGACTTCATCAGCAAATGTGTGGATGACTGCAAAAGAAAGCAGTATGTACGTTCCCCAACCGGAAACCATGGCTCAATCGCGAGATTGATTCCCTACTGAAGGACAGATCAGAGGCGTTCAAGACAGACGATCCTGACCTATACAAGAAATCTAGGTATGACCTCCGCAAAGCCATCCGAGATGCCAAGAGAGAATATCAAACCAAGCTAGAGTCACAGACAGACTCTCAGCGGTTGTGGCAAGGACTAAACAACATAACGGGCTACAAAGCAAAGTCGAACAGTATCTCTGACAGCAGCGCACCCCTCCCCGATGAACTCAGTGCATTCTATGCTCGGTTCGAGCAGGTAACCAACAATCCGCTGGCGAGTGCCCCAGCAGCCCATAATTCACCTTGGCCTTCCTGAAAGTGAACCCTCGGAAGGTGACGGGCCCGGACGGGATCCCTGGTTGTGCACTCGGAGCCTGCGCGGACCAGCTGGCAGAGGTATTCGCAGACATCTTTAACCTGTCCCTACTCCACTCCGAGGTCCCCACCTGCTTCAAGAAGACCACCATCATACCGGTACCAAAGAAGAACCAGGCAACATGCCTCAATGACTACTGTCCAGTGGCCCTGACTTCAGTCGTAATGAAGTGCTTCGAGAGGTTGATCATGAAGCGCATCACCTCCATACTCCCAGAACGCCTTGATCCACTGCAATTCGCGTACCGCTGCAACCGGTCCACATCAGACGCCATTTCCCTGGCTCTACACTCATCCTTAGAGCATCTTGAAAATAAGGACTCCTACATCAGACTCCTATTTATTGACTACAGCGCCGCCTTCAACAACATAATCCCAGCCAAGTTCATATCAAAGCTCCAAAACCTAGGACTTGGCTCCCCACTCTGCAACTGGATCCTCAATTTTCTGACCAACAGACCACAATCAGTAAGAATGAACAACAACACCTCCTCCACAATAGTCCTCAACACCGGGGCCCCGCAAGGCTGCGTACTTAGCCCCCTACTCTACTCCCTGTACACACACGACTGCGTGGCAAAACTTGGTTCCAACTACAAGTTTTCTGACGATACGACCATAGTGGGCCGGATCTCGAATAACGACGAGTCAGAATACAGGCGGGAGATAGAGAACCTAGTGGAGTGGTGTAGCGACAACAATCTCTCCCTAAATGCCAGCAAAACTAAAGAGCTGGTCATTGACTTCAGGAAGCAAAGTACTGTACACACCCCTGTCAGCATCAACGGGGCCGAGGTGGAGATGGTTAGCAGTTTCAAATTCCTAGGGGTGCACATCTCAAAATCTGTCCTGGTCCACCCACATCGATGCTACCACCAAGAAAGCACAACAGCGCCTATACTTCCTCAGGAAACTAAGGAAATTCGGCATGTCCACATTAACCCTTACCAACTTTTACAGATGTACCATAGAAAGCATCCTATCGGACTGCATCACAGCCTGGTATGGCAACTGCTCGGCCCAGGACCGCAAGAAACTTCAAAGAGTTGTGAACACCATCACACGAACCTGCCTCCCATCCATTGACTCCATCTACACCTCCCGCTGCCTGGGGAAAGCAGGCAGCATAATCAAAGATCCCTCCCACCCGGCTTACTCACTCTTCCAACTTCTTCCATCGGGCAGGAGATACAGAAGTCTGAGAACACGCACGAACAGACTCAAAAACAGCTTCTTCCCCACTGTCACCAGACTCCTAAATGACCCTCTTATGGACTGACCTCATTAACACTATACCCTGTATGCTTCATCCGATGCCAGTGCTTATGTAGTTACATTGTATATGTTGTGTTGCCCTATGATATATTTTCTTTTATTCCCTTTTCTTCCCATGTATTTAATGATCTGTTGAGCTGCTCGCAGAAAAATACTTTTCACTGTACCTCGGTACACGTGACAATAAACAAATCCAATCCAATCTTCCCTTTTTAAAATATATTTGTTCTTGGGATGTGGACACTGTTAGTATTGTCCATCTGTAGTTGGCTTGAAATGGGGATGGTGTGAACTGTTGAACAGTGATATTGTTTAAAAGAATAATGGGATGTGGGTGTAGAAGGCTGGACCAATATTTATTGCCCATTTCTAACTGTCCTCCATTTCAGAGGGTTTTTTGGGAATCGGTCACATTGCTGTGGAGTCACATAGGGATGGAATTAAGGACCAGAGGACGTTAGTGAACCAAATGGGTTTTTACCATTTTTTAAATCATTTATCATTTTATGATGATACGCAATTTCATGGTCATCGGCAGACTTCTAATTCTGGATTTCTATTGAATTCAATTTTCACCATCTGCCATGGTGGGATTTGAACCCGGGTCCCCAGATCTTGCCCTGGGTCTCGGGATTACTAGTCCAGTGACAATACCACTACACCATCGCCTCCCCTGTTACACCCACAGTACTGTTGGAGAGCGAGCTGGATTTTGACAACTGATGGTGAAGGAACAGTGATCGTAGTTCTAAGTCTGCTTGGTGAGTGGTTTGGAGGGGACATTGCTGCTGGTGGTGTTCCCATGCATCTGGTGCCTCAAATCACTCACCATGCAGGTGGTAGGAGTCACTGGTTTGGAAGGTACAGTTAAAGAAACCTTGGTCAGTTGCAGCAATGCATCTTGTAGATTTATACACTAATGCTAATGTACACTGGTGGTATAGAGAGCAAATGTAAAGGTGGTTGATGGGGTACCAATCAAGTGGGCTGCTTTGTCCTCTGACATTGATCTTGAGTATTTTTGGAGCTGCATGCATCAGGCAAGTGGCGAGTCTGCCATCAAATGCCTGACTTGTGCCTTGTATATGGAGGACAATCTGGGAAAATAACCATTTACCACAACTTGCCGTTTTCTGTCCTTAAGCCATTTTTTAAAAATCCAAGCTTGCAATGACCCTCCAATTCCAGCACAGAATCTTTATAATGCAGTAGGCGGCAATTCGGTCCATTGAGTCTGCACTGACTCTCAAAGATTATTCTACCTAGTCCCACCCCTCTGCCTTGGCCCTGTAACCTTGTACATTCCCTCTTTTCAGATAATCATGATCCACAGTTTTGTTAACCAGCCTTTCACGTGGTACTTTGTCAAATGCTTTCTTAAAGTCCATATAGATAACATCCGTGGTTTTCCATTCATCAGCCTTCACTGTTACTACATTTTTAAAAAATGAATTAGATTTGTCAAGCAAGACCTACTTTTTACAATCTGTGACCTAACTCTACTTACTTCATTTGAATTAGCAATTGATGATAGGAGCAGTTAGTGGGATGAATAGAGTAAATGATGAGGTAGAGCTGGGTATCTTCACTTAACATTTAAAAGTTGACTCCATTCTTCTGGTAGAAATGCCAAGAGTTAGCATGCAGAGGACTATGGATGGGCACAGTGCCCATACAAGTGCGGATGAGGAAACTATTTGAGGTAAGAGGTCTGTGTTGTAACTGTTAAGACTGGAAGCAGGAGAATATAGTGTACAGGAGTGTTGTGGAGGAGAAACATCAAAAGGAGTCTGGAATGAACAACCATAACAAAGGCTGCAAATGAGCAGGCTGTAATCGTATGAGACTTTTGTACTGTCATTACAAACATGAGGTGCGTTTTTGATGTCCTGCATTACTATTACAGAATTACTTTTGGTGGAAGTGTTTCTGTGATGTGAATCTGCAAAAGCTTTTATTCCACATTCTGGACCAAAGGATAAGTGTGCAGACCTCTGTAATGCTGTGCAAGCATCTGTACAGGCCAGATATTCTGCTGCTGGCTGAAAGATAATCATTGCATACTCACTGTCAGAATTAAACAGCAGCTTCCTCATGGTAGCCATGCAGATCCCTCCATGAGGCAGCCATGCAGATCCATCCACGAGGCAGCCATGCAGATCCCTCCGCGAGGCAGCCATGCAGATCCCTCCACGAGGCAGCCATGCAGATCCCTCCGCGAGGCAGCCATGCAGATCCCTCCACGAGGCAGCCATGCAGATCCCTCCACGAGGCAGCCATGCAGATCCCTCCGCGAGGCAGCCATGCAGATCCCTCCGCGAGGCAGCCATGCAGATCCCTCCGCGAGGCAGCCATGCAGATCCCTCCGCGAGGCAGCCATGCAGGTCCCTCCGCGAGGCAGCCATGCAGGTCCCTCCGCGAGGCAGCCATGCAGATCCCTCCGCGAGGCAGCCATGCAGATCCCTCCGCGAGGCAGCCATGCAGATCCCTCCGCGAGGCAGCCATGCAGATCCCTCCGCGAGGCAGCCATGCAGATCCCTCCGCGAGGCAGCCATGCAGATCCCTCCGCGAGGCAGCCATGCAGATCCCTCCGCGAGGCAGCCATGCAGATCCCTCCGCGAGGCAGCCATGCAGATCCCTCCGCGAGGCAGCCATGCAGATCCCTCCACGAGGCAGCCATGCAGATCCCTCCACGAGGCAGCCATGCAGATCCCTCCACGAGGCAGCCATGCAGATCCCTCCACGAGGCAGCCATGCAGATTCCTCCACGAGGCAGCCAGCGCTTTTGCCACTGCTCCAGTTTACTTTGCACTCATGAATTTTGACATCTCTGTCTTACTTTCCGGAGGCATGGAGTAAAATTGCTTTGATTGATATTCACTAACCACTATTTCTTGCAATATGAAGTCTGTGTTAACTTTATTTTCTAAAAATGTTAAGCATGTGGCGCATTTGTTTTCAATGTACTGCCCATTAGTGGCATTTACAACATTTTCCAAAACTGCCATTTCCTTGTTCCAGGTTCCTCTTGCTTCAACTGAAGGAATTCTGTGGGGAGTTTCTGAAGAAAAAGCTAAACCTCACCAACTGCGTGGCAGTTCACAGTTTGGCCCACATGTACTCCCTGGACCAGTTGGCATTGAAATCTGCAGACATGATCCGCAGGGATTTCTCCAAGGTGGTACAGGATGATGAGTTCTACACACTACCATTCCACCTGGTTAGGGACTGGCTTTCAGACTCTGAAATCACAGTGGACTCTGAGGAAGTTCTTTTTGAGGCTGTGGTGAAGTGGGTGCAGAGGATCCCAGAGGAGAGGGAGAAGCACTTTGAGGAGCTGTTCCAGTTGCTGCGGTTGCCTCAGATGAAGCCCACATACTTAACCCGGATCATCAAATCCGAGCAGCTCGTGGCTAATAATGCCAGCTGCCTCCGGCTCGTTTCAGAAGCAGTGGAAGGTCATGCACTGCGGTCGGAGAATCTTCAACCTGCAAACTTGGAGCACTGGGCGTCTCATGTTGTGTCATTCCAGCCTCGCTTTGGGCAGAACATGGACATTATCATGGTCGTGGGTGGTGTGTCAGAGGGTGGGGATTATCTGAGCGAGTGCGTAGGATACTTCATTGATGAAGATCGATGGATAAATCTCCCCCACATTCACAACCACCTAGACGGCCATGCTGTGGCCATCACAGACTCCCATGTGTACGTGGCTGGCTCCATGGAGCCTGGATTTGCAAAGACAGTGGAGAGGTACAGCCCTAACAGGAACAGCTGGGAGCAGGTCAACAACCTAATCACCAGGAAGCATTCCTTTGGCCTGTCAGCAGTTAAGCAGAACTTGTATAGTATCGGGGGGCATGGTAATTTTAGCCCGGGGTTCAAGGATGTTGACGTTTACGAACCTGAACAGGACAGATGGCACCATCTGGAGTCAGCTCCCAAAATATTACGGGATGTTAAAGCCATCAGTGTGGAAGATCGTTTTGTGTACGTCACTGCCCGCACTCCCGTGGACACCGATAATGAGGATGGACTGGAGACTATAAATGCAAAGTATGATACTGACACGAGGCAGTGGCAGGACGTGGAATCTCTGCCACTCCTTGATAACTACTGCGCCTTCCAGATGGCTATTGCAACCACAAACTTTTACCACACAGCCTCCTGCTGCCCCAAGTGTTACCCTGTGACAGATGGTGAAGCAAAGCAGAAAATCTCCAGCATGACAGCTGATGAAATCTTGGAGAGCTTACCATCTGAAGTGCTGAGTATTGAGGGGGCGGCAATTTGCTACTTCCGTGATGATGTCTTCATAATTGGTGGCTGGAAGAACAGTGATGACATGGACAAGCAGTACCGGAAAGAGGCATACCGCTATTGCTCAGAGAGGAAACGCTGGATGCTGCTGCCTCCCATGCCGCAGCCACGGTGCCGAGCAACCGCTTGCCATGTGAGGATACCTTACAGGTACCTGTACGGAGTTCAGAGATACCCAATGCCACAGAACCTGGCCAGGCAGCGAGAACGGCTGCAGCAGATGCAGCAGTTGCATCGACGATCTCTAAGCCTCAGGCGGCAACTGCAACCTCAAGTGGAATGTTAACCAGAAGCACTTCTGGGTTTGGTGAAAAACCTCCCCCCAAAATTCCAGTATAAGTCTGATTCTCTACAGCTTAATATAATTTGGAGGTTAGTGCTAACTAGAATTCCTGCCTCTCCAAAAATAAACTGCTGTGACAGTACAGATTATATAGATAGTTGAAAGTTGGCAGAGCTTTCAAACTCAACTGTTCTATAATAGAAATAAGGGTCAGTGTCATACCAAATGGACTGAATCAGACATCAAATGAGACTTGTGATGCGTTCGTGTCGTGAGCTCTGTCACTCTCCCTCTCTGGGTTTTGCCATACAATGAAAAAAATATTCCCCAAACTATGGGATCGAACCACTTTAGGATGGTTCACTACATCTTTTTCCAAAACATTGCTTCTTCCCATTCCACTCCATCTCCAGCCAAGTCGATGTGTGCCATATTTTTTTAATGTCTTGCCTTGGTGTTATCCATGTAACATTCCCTATTTTTATGTTTTTTTGCTTCTTCATCCCTTGTTGAGACCACTTTTTACCTCTTGTTCCAATAACCCCATGGTTATTTAAACATGCAAAAATTCCAGTTTTCTTAACATGAGGCAGCAGGGGGAACATATTCTGTTGAGCCATAGTAATTTCCTTAAGATGTCACTCAATGGTGTAGTCATGGCCACGACTACTTTGCCTAGCTATATGTGGTTGTGTGGCAGCTTGCCTCCATATCTGTTCTGATCAAAAACAATGATGATAGTAAACTGGAGAGCCAGTCTGATGGATTCCATTCTCCACGGTGCCTGAGAGCAGGTGGAACCAAGCCATGGAATGATCTATAATTTATTGGGAGAACAGCAAGGGTAAATTTGTTGGATTTTTAATTATATTAAAGTAGCACAACTGACATGAGACCGTGATAATTTACCCTGCGTTTTCCAGTCATGACCCCTGAAATGGAACGGGCTCAGTCAACAGTTGAAAAACCAAGACTAGATACTAACCAGCATAGGATTCCCTAAGCACTTTGGTTATTGCAGAAAGCATTTTAAACTGATGCTTGTTAACTTTAATGGAGCACACAGTTAAACCACACTACGATTAAATCTCCAGGAAATGGATTTTAAGTTTGTCCCTTTAAAGTACTTGTCATTCTGTCATGATCAGCTTTTTAGTTTTGACCAAACTACAGGTTAGTGAATACCAATTCATTGGTCCAGGAACCTGGTATGTGGCATGAATAGGGTATGACTTAGATCTTACTTTTGGCTTTCAACTTGGACTATGCGGAAAAGAGCTCAACTTCCTACTAAAGGGTTTGACGGAGTTACAATTGAACATTTTGGGGTTGCACGGGGTTACTGCTCTGAATGATTGTTTGTTGACCCATGCCACCTTTTCTTTTTCTCTCCTTTATTTCCGACACTTGGTCAGAGCTGGGAATTATGGTGAGCTTTACATTGGATTCAGTAGCATTTGCGTGTTATGTGTATATTTCATTGATTGAGACTGCAGACATCTGAACAGTGAGCTATGATTAAGATTTTCCTTTGCTCCTTACAATGGACAAGTAGAAACTACACCACCAAATCCTATGTGTAATCTATTTAAGCACTTAGTTCCCTACAACTTCTACACTTAAAAGTCAAGGAAACACTGAAATATAAGGATGTTAGGTAGTTCTGTCATACAACTCAGTTATGTTTCCAATCCAAGTTGTAGTGAGCTTGGAGTATAGCTTTTGGTTGCAGTTTCTCTTGTGGTACTGTCACTTTCTGCTGTGCTGTGTATATTTGTATCCTGACTTGTAAGACTGAAATGTATTTTCCCTGTATAGATCTATATATTTCCATTCCTTGTTATCCTCAAGTAAGGGAGCTACCTAAATTTAAACTGGCTGGCCTAATTTCTGTATCAGAAGTCACTTAGTTTTAAGTAGTGTACGTAATTCAAGTAGAAGATTTAACATGTGTTTTGTAAATCCTGTGTGTAAGATGACTTATCAAAGCAGGTCTCGCCTTTGTTTTGTGGGTATGGGCCATTCTTTCATCAGCCTGTCTGACGGGGCTGTTACTTTCCTGAGGAAGATGTCCTGCTGGTGACACACTGCCTGCACAGTTCCTTTTTTCCTAAATGAAACTTTTATAACCTCACTTTGATATATAATTGGTGTTGTCCCAATATTTGTTAACAACTGGTCTCCAAAACTGAAAGTTTTTGGTGCTGCACCAGTCACCATTTGTATTTTGATATGTTTATATTGCAGGACTGTAACACTAAATCCCCAAAGTTAGGGCTGACACCAAGGAACCAGGTTTCACACTGCTGGTATTTTCTTTTCTGTTCTGTTCAAATTTTAAGTTAAATAAGAACCATTAGTATCAAGTCACTAGACTTGTTTAGCATGTGTCCTGTCTAGGGCAGGATTGTACTTAAGCCAGTACATTTTAGTGTTGTGTTGTACTTGTCTGATACTGGTAGGCTGAATTAATCTCATTGTTCCTTCACTGCCAGTGGCCCACTTGTAACCTCAGAACGCTCGCTACACTGTCACAAGCCAGTTTGGAAGGAAAGGTTCTGTAATTGTATTGCTGAGGTCAGCAAAACTTAAATGTTCTCTCCATTACACTTTACTGAAACTATTGTGAACTCCATGGCCACTGTGTGCACTATTTCCCTATCATTTGTGCACAATCCGAGTGAACCTGGGCTGGGATTTCTTCCTCCTTGTACCAAATTATATTCCTACACTCAACCATCCAGAGGTAATGCTAGTGATACAATGGAAGTTGTATTTTTCAGAGGGTTCCATTCACTGTGATGTAGCTTGTTGAGTGGGGAATTTCTGCCCTGAGAAAGCCATGCATGGGTAGTGTAATCCACACAAGTGATCCAACTCCAATATCAGACCGACTTGTGCTGTTCAAAGGTAAGGCTCTGGGCCAGAGAAAAGATTTCAACTACATTCTCCCAACCTCCAAAATTATCTTTGTGCAGTTTGAAACCAGGCTCTGGTGTCTTTATGTACTTAAATATTCTGTGCTAATGAGGCATTTTATTTTTAGATTCAGCACATGCAGTGTCACAAGTGGCGGTAAGTGATACATCAGCATGGTTTAACAGGAGAGGTATTCTGCTTGTTTAGCATGGAGCACTAAACACAGAATGAGAAATGTTTTGCTGCACCTCACTTTATAATCCCTAAAGAAATTCAAGCTTCAGTAAGAATCTGGTTCCTTCAGGCTTGATGTCCAGCATGAAACCTTGCCTGCAAATAGTCCAGTACCAGGGCCTCTTACCATTTATAACATCCACATCTGATTGTGATGTAGATTTGAAAGAAAGTCTTGTTTTAATGTGTTCTTCTGCACCTCAGAAAAGCCTCAAAGCATTTCATCTTCAGTTTTGGAATTCACTTTAATTGTTCTTTTGGAAAAACGATGCCTGTCATGACGTGTACAACAAGGTCCATATCCATAATAGCAAGCCTGACTGGAAATGCCAGTTAATTGGTGATCAGTGACAAACTACCCTTAATTTCAACATCCTTTGATGGTGTTAGAAAACTTGGGTAGCTGTCGAAGCATCACTTTATTCGGAGTGAGAGTCCCTTAAATTGTTTTTTAGTTACCTGTTTTGATGTGATGCAAACCTTGATGGTCTAGTCTCGCATGTCCTTGATGTTGGCAGCTCAGCCATAGAGTATCTGATCAGCTAGTGGCACCACATTGTGCACACTTGTCCAAGTTAACATAGGAGTGAAATCTACTCTCTACACTGACTGATGAGATGTACAGAGCCTGGCCTAGGCCAGTGAGGAGAATATCATATAGGATGTCTGAAATAACTTGCCTCTTATTAACATCCACACAATCATTGGCTTGTTGAATATTTTAACATTTGATTTCTTTCTGCACTCACTCTTCATCAAGTGCTCTCTGGACAAATTTATTAAGTAAAAAATGCTCGATATGAACACTCCTGCTGCTGACAGTTCCCATTCTGCTGTTCTGAAGTGTAGAATTAGCAGAGCTAAATCTGCATTAGTACTTAGTTCAAAAGACTAACCGTAAGTGATTCTTTAGAGGTTTGGAGTGGGATGGGGAAATGTGTGATGACTCCCAGTTGTGTTTGGCTGCCGCATTCTCGGGCTGCACCGATTACGTTCATTAGTTTACTGACTTCCTGTTTCCTTGGCTGATCTGTACATTTTTATTTAAGTATTTTTACTTAACTCCTTCTTGGTTATTTCACCCTCATTGTTTGTCTGAAACACAGGAAAAGTGTTTGCGTGTGTGAGAAAAATGTCTGGGGTTTTATCTCCCTCTGCCTAAGGAGATAGAGCATTTTGCTACTGTGTAGTGAGGGAGGGGAGTGAGGTAAGAAAGTGTTTCAATTCTGATGTAGGCTCTGCTTTGAAATCTGAACACTGTATACTGTCTTGTATTCAAGCATAAGGTTTGTTCCAGTTTGTCTCCATCATTGTTGGGTGTTCCTGTTGCTCTTTTTCAAAAAAGCTTTGCCTAAGTGGACTTTCCCCCACCCTTAAGTGCATTTGTGCAGCTGGCTGGGCACAGTGGGATTGTGTCTTGTGATGAATTCGAGGGGACAGTGGAAGGAGTATCTTTCAATTGAGGGGTATTTGCTTTCTGCCTGACACCTTTTGGAATATTCACGCACAAGGTTGTCCAGACTTTACAAATTAATTCTAATGAGCACATGCATGTTTATGGTGTGTTCAGCAATGTGATAGTCATCCACTCTTGTTTTTAAAAAAATATTAAACAATAGCTTGTCAATAAAGGAAGATTTTATCATGAATGCTGTGTGTTTGCTTTCTATAGGGGTGCTGGCGATAGTGGTGTGCACAATTGATATAACAATTAAATCTCAACTATCTGATTCACTACATTATCTAGGATTGATTAGAGTAGATCAGATTATCCAACTCTTATGTGGGCAGATGCCCTAGGGAGGGTGAACTCTTCCTCTTCGTGCGCGAGGCTCAGCCTCATACAGTTTAAGGTGCTGCACAGGGCACACATCACCGGGACAAGGATAAGCAGGTTCTTTGGGGGGTGAGGACAGATGTGTTGGGTGCTCAGGGAGCCCAGCAAATCACACCCATATGTTCTGGGCATGCCCAGCGCTGGAGGAATTTTGGAAGGGCGTAGCGAGGACGGTGTCGAGGGTGGTAGGATCCAGGGTCAAACCGGGCTGGGGGCGCGCAATATTTTGGGTGGCAGAGGAGCCGGGAGTGCAGGAGGCGAAAGAGGCCGGAATTCTGGCCTTTGCGTCCCTGGTAGCCCGGCAAAGGATTCTCCTTCAGTGGAAAGATACGAGGCCCCCAAGCGTGGAATCCTGGATCAGCGATATGGCAGGGTTCATTAAATTGGAGAGGGTGAAATTCACCTTGAGAGGGTCGGTACAAGGGTTCTTTAGGCGGTGGCAACCGTTCTTAGACTTTCTGGCAGAAAGATAGACATTGGTCAATGGCAGCAGCAGTGGGGGGGGGGGGGGGGGGGTTACTTTATTTCTGTTTATGTTATTTACACTGGAGGGTCTGAGGGGGTGTATACACCTGTTTTCTTTAGTCGGGGTGTTAATGTTAATTTATTATTTAGGTACAGGGGGGGAGGGGTTTGGGGGGTTGCTTTTTTAGATTGTGTTTTGTACTTAACCCTGTTGGGTTCTTTTTTCTTTCTCATTTTGTTGTTGATATTTTATGAAAACCTTTAATAAAAATTATTTTTTTTAAAAAAAAGATTATCCAACTCTTTTGGAAATAGAGCAAAGTATCTGCAAATGCCAGAGTGTGGAACACATGGTTACGCAGTATTGCAAGATCTATACAATAGGACAACCATCCTCTTATCTCTCAACCTTTCCTTCTGCTGTCCCCCTCAGTCCTGGAAAATAACTGCAGGAATTCCTACGGGTAGTGTCCTAGACCCAGCCATCTTCAGCTGCTCATCAATCTTTCTCCATCATAAATGCAGAAGTTGGGGTGTTTTCTGATATTCTGCTCAGCGCCATTCGCAATTTCTCCGATACTAAAGCAGTCCACGTCCATGTGCAGCAAGACCTGGGGACTATCCAGGCTTGGGCTGATAAGAGCCAAGTAACATTCACACCTCACAAGTATCAGGCAATGACCATCTCCCTTGTTAATTAACGGCATTGCTATTGCTGAATCCCCCACTATCAACATCCCTGAACTGGACCAGCCATAAAAATACTGTGGCTACAAGAGCAGGTCAGAGACTGGGGATTCTGTTCCGAGTAACTCATCTGACTTCCCAAACCATTGTCTGCTATCAACAGGGCATAGGTCAGGAGTGTGATGGAATACTTTTCACTTGGGCTGGTTGAGTGCAGCTCCAACAACACAAGAAGCTCAATGCCATCCAGGTCAAAGTAATCCCCGTGATTGGCGCCCCATCCACCATCTTTAAACATTCACTCCTTTCTCCACCAACACACAGTGACAGCAGTGTCTACCACCTTCAAGATGTAGCAACTCACCAAGGATCCTTAGGCAGCGCCTTCAAAACCTCCAATTTCTAGCATCTGGAATGGCAACTGCAGCAGATACCTGGGTACACCACTACCTGCACATTCCCCTCCAAGCAGCGCACCATCCTGACTTGGAACTATATCGCTGTTCCTTCACTGCTGTTTGTTCAAACTCCAGGAACTTCCTAAGAGCACTGGGTGTCTCTGCACCACATGGACTGCCCCCTTTCAAGAAAGAGACTCATCAGCAGCTCCAGGGCAATGTGTTGGTCCAGCCAGTGATGCCTACATCCCATGAACAAATAAAACTAAATGGTGACGCTCCTGTGTCTTTGAATTAAATCATTCACTGGAATGGATGTTGCTAGTAAGCCCAGCATAAATGCTCATCCCTAATTGCCCTCAAGAAGCTTGTGGTGAGTGCCTCCACAGGGGAGTTAGAGGTCAGTCATGTTACTATGAGTTCTGAGCCATGCCTGAGTCTGACCCATGGCAGATTAAAGGACATTAGTGAACCAGATGTTTTTTTATGACCAATAGATTTTTTCAATAAATTTAAAGTGCCTAATTATTTTTTTCCCAATAAAGGGGCGATTTAGCGTGGCCAATGCACATCTTTGGGTTGTGGGGGCAAAACACATGCAGACACGGGGAGAATGTGCAAACTCCACACAGTGACCCAGAGACGGGATCGAACCTGGGTCCTCAGTGCCGTGGGCTGCAGTGCTAGCCACTGTGCCGCCCACGACAATCCAATAGTTATGATCACTTGCTGATTCTTTTTAATTCCAGATTTATCTAATATTTACCCCTACTTCCAATGTCGGATGTGAAGTTGTCACACGCTATTAGTCCATGCCTCCTGGTTACTAGTCCAGTAAATAATCTCTCTGCCACCATAATCCTTTTGGGGGATTTTTTTGTCTTTTAACCCTTTGGGTATAAATTAAACTTTTGACTGCAATAAGGCTGTACCAAAAAAAAAGATGTTTTGGTTCCTTTTAAGTTCAGCTTGATGGATGATCATAAGAAATAGTAGTTCCCACTGCCGCTCTCGCCGACAAAGTATACCACGAGCCCGGTGGTGGTGGCAACGCTAAGGATCTGGGGCCAGTGGAGACGGCACAGGAGTGCAATGGGAGCATCGGTGTGGTCCCCGATCCGGGGTAACCATCGGTTTGTCCCGGGGAAGATGGACACAGGGGGTTCCAGAGCTGGCATCGGGTGGGGATCAGAAGAATGGGGGACCTGTTCATTGACGGAACGTTTGCGAGCCTAGGGGCACTGGAGGAGAAGTTTGAGCTACCCCCGGGAAATGGCTTTAGATATATGCAGGTGAGGGCTTTTTTGAGGCGACAGGTGAGGGAATTCCCGTTGCTCCCGGCACAAGAAATTCAAGACAGGGTGATCTCAGGTGCATGGGTTGGGGGAGGGCAAGGTGTCAGCAATACACCAGGAGATGAAAGAAGAGGGGGAAGCGCTGGTAGAAGAGTTGAAGGGTAAATGGGAGGAGGAACTGGGGGAGAAGATCGAGGAAGGTCTGTGGGCTGATGCCCTGGGTAGGGTTAATCCCTCCTCGTGTGCCAGGCTCAGCCTGATACATTTAAGGTGGTTCACAGAGCTCACTTGACGGGGGCAAGGTTGAGCAGGTTCTTTGGGGTAGAGGACAGATGTGGAAGGTGCTCAGGGAGCCCGGCGAACCATGTCCATATGTTTTGGTCATGCTGGCACTGGAGGGGTTCTGGAGAGGAGTGGCGGGACCAATATCTCAGGTGGTGAAAGTCCGGGTCAAGCCAAGCTGGGGGCTAGCAATATTCAGAGTAGTGGATGAACCGGGAGTGCAGAAGGCGAAAGAGGCCAGTATTCTGGCCTTTGCGTCCCTAGTAGCCCGGCGAAGGATCTTGCTAATGTGGAAGGAGGCGAAGCCCCCCAGCGTGGAGGCCTGGATAAACGATATGGCTGGGTTCATAAAGTTGGAGAGGATTAAGTTTGCCTTGAGAGGGTCTGCGCAGGGGTTCTACAGGCGGTGGCAACCGTTCCTAGACTATCTCACGGAGTGCTAGAGGAAGGTCGGTCAGCAGCAACCTGGAGGGGGGGGGGGGAGGAGCAAGAGATAACATGAAGAGTCAGGGAAACTGGCACGTACAGGAGAGAGCCAGTGTACAAAGATATGTAAATATACTATTTTGTCATCTATATATCTTGCTCCGGGCGATTTTTCATTTCTTTTTTGTTACGGGGGGGGGGGGGGGGGTTATTATTTGTAAGGGAGAAAAATTGTGTTAAAAATTTTAATAAATATTTTTTTTTAAAAAAAGAAATAGTAGTTCATTCTGCCCATTTATCCTGCTCTGTCATTCAGTAAGATCATGACCAGTCTAATTGTGATCTTTCCTGTCCCCCATAACTCTTGACTCACGTAGATTAAAACTCTTGTCTAACACAACCTTGAATACATTCAATGATCCAGCAGCCTCCCACCGATCTTTGGGGAAGAAAATTCCAAACACCAACCACCCTCTGAAAGAAGACATTCCTCCGCACCTCATGGGGACTCCTTATTTTAAACTGTTCCCCCAATACTAGACTTTGCCCCCCCCCCCCCCCCCCCCCCCCCCCCCCACAGGAGGTAACATCCAGCATGTACCCTGTCAATCTCAATCTTGAATGTTTCAAGAAGATAGGCCCAACCTGTTCAACTTTTCCCACATAAGATGGCCTCTTCATCATAGGAATCAGCCCAGTCAACCTTCTCTCAACTGCTTCCATGCAAGAAATACCCCTCAAGTAAGTGACCAAAACTGTACCCTACTGTAATGCCGCCTACAGTTGTAGCAAGATTAAATAGAAGCAGGAGGAGGCCATTTGGCCCTCCTGCAATCTTAGTAGCGTCTGCAAACTTGCTAATCAGACCTGCTATGTTTTCTTCCAAGTCATTTATATATATTACAAACAGCAGAGGTCCCAGTACTGATCCCTGCGGAACACCACTAGTTACAGACCTCCATTCGGGAAAACACCCTTCCACTGCTACCCTCTGTCTTCTATGGCCAAACCAGTTCTGAATCCATCCAGCTAGGTCATCCTGACACCATGTAATTTAATGTTTTGCACCAGCCTGCCATGAGGGACCGTTTCAAATGCTTTACTAAAGTCCATGTGTAGACAACATCCACAGCCCTTCCCTCATCAATCATTTTTGTTACCTCAAAAAACTCAATTAAATTAGTGCGACATGGCCTGCCTTGTACAAAACCATGCTGTCGCTAATAAGACCATTCACGTCCAAATGTGCTTGGATCCTATCTTTGAGAATCTTTTCTAACAATTTCACTATCACTGACGTCAAGCTCACTGACCTATAATTACCTGGGTTATCCTTGCAACCCTTCTTAAATAATGGTACAACATTGGCTATCCTCCAATCCTCTGGGATCTCACCTGTGACCAACGAGGACAAAGATTTCTGTTAGAGGCCCAGCGATTTCATCTCTTGTCTCCCTCAGTAATCTGGGATTGATGCCATCTAGCCCTGGGGATTTGTCTACCTTAACGCTTTGGGATTGATGCCATCTAGACCTGGGGATTTGTCTACCGTAACGCTTTTTAACACACCTAACACTTCCTTCCTCGTAATAACGACCTGTTCTGAAGTGTTTACATATCTGTCTGAGACACCAGTTAGGAAGGCAAATGCAATGTTAGCATTCATGTCGAGAGCTAGAATACAAGAGCAGGCATGTAATACTGAGGCTGTATAAGGCTCTGGCCAGACCCCATTTGAGAGCAGTTTTGGGCCCCATATCTAAGAAGCTGGCCTTGGAAAGTGTCCAGAGGTTCACAAGAATGATCCCTGAAATAAAGAGCTTGTCATATGAGGAGTGGTTGCGGACTCTGGGTCTGTACTCGTTGGAGTTTAGGAGCATGAGGGTGATCGTATTGAAACTTATAGGATACTGAGAGGCCTGGCTAGTGGATGTGGAGAGGATGTTTCTACTAGTAGGAAAGACTAAAACTCCGACTGAAGGGAGAATCCTTTAAAACTGAGATGAGGAATTTTTTTTCAGTCAGGATGGTGGATCTGTGGAACTCTGCCGCAGGAGGTTGTGGAGGACAAATCACTTCAGTCTTTAAGACTGAAATAGATGGTTCTTGATTAATAAGGGGATCAGGGGTTATGGGGAGAAGGCAGGAGAATGGGGATGAGAAAAATATCAGCCATGATTGAATGGTACACCACTAGTCACCAGACCCGATTGGCTGAATGGCGTAATTCTGCTCCTATGTCTTATGGTCTTACAATACTCCAGATGTGGCCTCACTAATGTCCTAGGCCAGCATGCCATTTGCCTTCCTAATTACTTACATGCTAACTTTTAGGGACTCGTGACCAAGGACACCCAGGTCCCTCTGTACTGAATTATTCTGCAGTGTCTTTCAATTTCAACAACCTCACATTTCCCACTCCTGGTGATGGAAAGTTTCATCACACCCCATGTAAAGCTCCCTTTCAAACTACCATCAGCCAATCTACCAATATGGTATCCCCCTTCCCCACATCTGGCCTCCACAGCCTGACGTTCTCTCCAAGTTACTGACCTGTTTTGTAGATTTATTTCCCAAAGTTGAGCTCAAGCTGAATTTTAGTGCAATTTCCTGCCGTAGCAAATGCTCTTTGGCACTACTCCAGGGAGTTTCAACATGGCTTACTAATTAGCCTACCAATAAACATGTTTTTTTGTCGGTATGCTTGTGATGAACATGATTCGTCACCTCAAATTGCTTCCACCTCTACATTCCGGTAGCCGGCACCCCGGGACCAATAAAATGCTGCATCCTTTTCATCAGACCTCATTGCAGATGTTAAGCACTCTTTGTGAAGAAGATTTCCATTCTCACGTTATCTTTTATTATGCCTTTTGTTAATTTTGATCGTTCTTCCTTGCCAGATTCAAATTTAACGCGTTATTCCATTCTTTTCCGATCTTCTGAATCTCAAATGGGATCACACCTTTCTCAGTGGAAGCCGACCTTACTCCAGACTCACCTGCGCTCCGAAAGCTCGTGATTCCCAAATAAACCTGTTGGACTTTAACCTGGTGTCGTAAGACTTCTTACTTTCTCCAGACTGCCCTCATTGCTCAGATCTTGTCGCTTCTCCCTAAGACAGGAATTGTCAAGGGATGGGTGCGTCCTTGTGTATGTGCAGCGTTAGGGGCTGTGTGGCTATGGTTACTTACCCCCGAGATGAAAGGATCTCCCGCCAATATTGGTGATCTTCCCACTGCACCAGCATCCTTTAGACTTGGTTGTCGAGGTGACCAATTAACATATGCAGACCAATCTTCACACTGCTTAAAATTTTATTTAAAAATAAGTTTTCTTTATGGTTATTACACTGTTGATTCTTCAGGAAAATATTTTATTGGTAACAGCAAAAGAGTAATCGGGTTGTCAGTGCAGAGATCATACCGCTAAGAGGCTGGTGGAGGCAGAGTATTTTATTTGTTCCTCACGGGACAGTAACCCCAGCAGACTGTCTCTGGGTGCTGCATACTCTCTGACATTGGGCAGTCCCGGCACCACGCAGCAACTCAGGGCGCTGCGGTAAATACTCATGTCGTGAGCGTCATACCATTCATCCGTCTTCTCGTCGTAGCACTCCACGTTGAACGTCGTCGTGAAGCCGTTGAAACCGCCCACGACAAACAAGAGGTCGTCCACCACCTCGATCCCAAAGTTACTCCGTGGGTTGAACATGGTGGGCAGGGTGCGCCAGGTGTTGGTGAGCGGGCTGTAAGCCTCGGCACTCCGGAGACGGTTAGCTCCGTCGAAGCCTCCAACCTGCCGTCCAAAAGGGAGGAAAAGCAACTTTTCACTACAAACAAAATGCCTCACTTCTCTCGCAGCGTGAATGGTTTTTGTGGCCAGTCCTATTTCCAGTCTTATCTCAAGCCCACACACACTTTAACAGTGACTTAAGCTTGTTGACCAGTCGACATCTGCAGGACTCTTGTTCCACACTGGGCCAGCTAAAGAGAATTATTGTGCTTGAGAAAGGACGAAAGGATGATAATTCTGGAAATTGGGAATCAAACTTAACAAGAAAATAGTTTTTTTTTTAAAGTAATTCTCATTTGAAAAGAGGGTTTGAGGTCACAAATGCAGCAGTCAAAGTTATGAAGAGCTGGGAAATTTTCAAAAATCCTCTCTTTCAATTACTTTGTTCTTTTTTAAAATAAATTTAGAATACCCAGTTGTTATTTTTCCAATTAAGGGGCAATTTAGCCTACCCGGCACATCTTTGGGTTGTGGGAGTGAAACCCATGCAGACACGGGAGAATGTGCAAACTCCACACGGACAGTGACCCAGGGCCGGGATTTGAACCCGGGTCCTCAGCGCCGCAGTCCCAGTGCTAACCACAGCGCCGCCGTGCTGCCCTACACTACTTACTTTCTGAACTATGTTTACCAGCTCCTTCCCCGGGAACATTTAGTAACTTTGACGGAAATAAATGAAAGAGCTTGCCTCTCTAGTATTTTTTTTAAACAATTTGAGCATGGCCCAAAACATTGTACAGACAAATAAGTACTTTTGAAGTTGTAATGTCAAACATGCAGCAGCAGGGCAGCATGCTGGCACAGTGGGTTGCCTCACGGCGCCGAGGTCCCAGGTTCGATCCCGGGTCTGGGTCACTGCCGTGTGGAGTTTGCACATTCTCCCCGTGTTTGTGTGGGTTTCGCCCCCACAACCCAAATATGTGCAAGGTAGGTGGATTGAACACGTTAATTTGCGCCTTAATTGGAAAAAAAATGAATTGGGTACTCTAAATTTATTTTTAAAAACATGCAGCAGCCAATTTGGGTTCACAATCTCCCACAAACAGCAGTGAGGTAAATGACCAGATCTACTGATTTAACAATATTGTTTGAGCAATGAATGTTGGCTAGGATGCAGAGAACTCTGCTCTTCAAAGTAGTGCCAGGGGATTTTTTATGTCTGCTTAAGCATGGTAGCACAGTGGTTAGCAGGTTCGATTCCTGGCTTGGGTCACTGTCTGTGTGGAGTCTGCACGTTCTCCTGTGTCTGCGTGGGTTCCCTCCGGGTGCTCTGGTTTCCTCCCACAAGTCCCGCTGTTAGGTGAGTCGGACATTCTGAATTTTCTCTCTCTGTGTACCCGAACAGGCGCCGGAGTGTGGTGACTAGGGGATTTTCACAGTAACTTCATCGCAGTGTTAATGTAAGCCTACTTGTGACACTAATAAATATTATTATTATTATTATTAAGGGGGCAGATGCGGACTCGGTTCAGCCTCTCATACAGCACCCCCTCAGTAATGAACTAAAGTGACAGGGCTCGGTTGTCCCGGACTGGGGCATGAACCCACAAACTTCTGATTCTGAGTCTTACCCACTTTCTCAAGGCTGACAGCTGAGAATGAAGGACATGCAGGGACAGGTGAAAGAGCCTGACAAGCTGGTGGATGGCTGTAGGGGAAGAGTTTGCAGTGACACAGTCACAGTGTTGTAATTCCGAGGATTCTGTGATATGCCAAATGGGTAGGTGGGGTTAAAATCAATCATAAATACATGAGCTTGTTCAACTGGTCCTTACTCCGCATCCGCTTGTTAACATTTTTAATGTCAACCTTTGTATTTAGGGTTAAAATAAATTTTTTAATATAAATTTAGAGTCCCCAATCTTTGTTTTTCCAATTGAGAGGCAATTTAGCGTGGCCAATTCGCCTACCCTGCACATCCTTTTGGATTGTGGGGATGAGACAAGGGTAGATGGTTTAAATAAATGTATGAGGAATATTCAGAAGCTGATGTGCATTGATTCTCAGTGTTGTTTGTGGATAGTTTGCATTTCTTGGTTAAAGGTTCATTCCAGCCTGTAGAATTCTAGACTGGTTAATGTTGACATCTCACTCCACTTCTCTCTGTAAAAAGTCATCTCCCTCTCATTCTATCACTCCCCCACACCCCCGCCTGGTGGCATCTACTGCTGGGGTGCGGGAGTGGGTTTAATAGAGTATAGGAGATTGGCTCACAAAGTGACTTTCCCTGCCATCAAAAGGTTTCTCAAATTTGTCTTTCGAACTTTGCTTTTAGACAGCTCTCCTGTTAGGTGCCAGCCCACCCCACAAAGCATTTTAGGATATTTCTAATATTAAAAGCGATGTACAAAAGCAAGTTGTTAGATAGCTAGCACTCCAGCTGCCCCATCTGTCCAACAGGCACCTTCAATACTGCCAGGTTTGCTTTTGTTATCCATTTGATTGGATGCGAGGCACAGGGGACAATATTTACAAGACACATCTGTTTGCTTCCCTGTGCCTCTCTGCAGCAGCACAGTAAAGATCTGGCCAAATGGTGGGAACTTGGCAGGAAGAAGGCCGAGTTTGGAACTGAGAGAATGTTGATTTATCAACTGGGAGCTGGAATCATGGTGCCCCAGACTGAAGTCAGGGTGATCGAAATTCCTGGGAGCAAGATGAGGTGGTCTAACGACCCATTGTCTGACCTCAAAATGTTTGGAGGGAAATCATGTCACCCACTGGCTTTATCCTGTTTCTCAGCACCCATTTCAAAATCCCCATCCTTCTCCCCAACCCGTGGCCTCACTCTCTCAAGCTCTACAACCGCCCCCCTCCCCCCAGGTCAGTGGACAAGCTTGCATCCTCCTGATGGAATGTGCATTCTCCGATATTACTGGTGGCAGTGCTCAGTCATCCTAACATCCAGAATCTGGAAGTCGGACTCTCCCCTTCCCATATTTCTCCCACATCAGAAATCTCCTCAAAATCTACTTGTTCAATCTAAGTTTATCTTTGTGTGAACCCCAAGAACAAAGAAAATTACAGCACAGGAACAAGCCCTTCAGCCCTCCAAGCCTGCACTGACCATGCTACCCGTCTAACCTAAAACATTCTATACTTCCGGGGTCTGTACCCATTTAATTCCATCCTAGTCATATAATTGTCAAGGCGCCCCTTAAACATCACTATCGCACCTGCTTCCACCACCTCCTCCGGCTGCGAGATCCAGGCATTCACTACCCTCTGTGTGAAAAACCAAGTTGAGAAACTCCTTGGGATATTTTGCCATGTTAAGTGTTCTATAATTGCCAGCGGGTATCACTTACTGCGTATACACATTCACCATAAGCTATAACTCCAACGCCACTACGCCTGCTTCTCATGGGCGCTATGGTTGTCCATTGGTTGGTTTCGGGAGTGTAGAATTCGGCTGTGAACAAGCATTCATTACCATTGAATCCTCCGCATATGTAGACCTGAGGTGAAGAGGAAAGCACAGCTAGATGCCCGTGAGCGGGAAGGAATGTGTTAGAGTGTGAGATGTGGCACACCAGGCATTGTTTACACAGGAGGTGGTGAAGCTAGATTGAACCTTCGTGTGTCACACTTTGAATTAGACTTCATTATTGAAAACTGAACATTAAGGGCACACAGTGCAAATTTTTAGAAATAATGGAGAGAATCAGTGATCGTAGGAAGGTATTCATCTAAATGCAGGGTAGGGAAACCAGAGGAAGAGCCAAATATAAGAGAGAGGAAATATTTCAACAGAACCCAGGTATAAAGGGTTAATTATCATAATTGATACTTGAATTTGCCATTTAATTATTTAACAACATGGATGGTTAAATATAACCAGGGATGAATAAAACTTTTGTTCTAGACCCAGTACACCCACCTTCAGCATTTAGGAGAGCTCCTGGATGGACGGCTGTGTCTAGACGAGACCTCAGCAAGCCATGATTGTGAGGCTGGGGGAATATTCCGGTGATCTGTTCAATTCCTTTTTGGGATCAGGAAGTGCTGATACAACCTCCCCTCAGTGGGGGCAGAGTACACAGAGGATAGAATGCATGGGCTGTGGGACAGGATCCATTGCTGGTGCAGAATCCCTAATTGGGGAGTTGTACAGAGTTTGTGGAGAATGCTTGACAAGCTGACTGATATTTTCTCATCCCAATCATTCTCAAGTCCTTTGCTCTTAGCAGCATTGTTTTGTCAATCTTGTCAAAGTAAAAGCTGAGCTGTAGCTGCAGAAATTTACCTGTTTATGAAGACATGTGCTTCGATGAAACTGGCAGTCCAGAAAGGCAGTGAGAGGCAGTATACGGCGAGAACTTACCAATGGATGAACCCATGGTTATTTCCATCCTTAAGACATTGCATTATTCACAGTGCTTGTCTCCACTGGTTAGTAGATACCATGCAAAGAATTCAAAGTGCTCAAGTTAATAGACCCAATGGCTTGATGTGTAAATGTGCCAACTGCTACAGTACTAAACCTTGCCAATCAGAATGGTCCCAGGTCTGATCCACAGTCCGTGCAAATTTTGCTGATCTCAGTCTCGGACAGGAATTCAATGTCTAACAATTAATTTTCACTCCTGGACTAAGAAAGGGAAAAGTTGTCAGGAGTCCCTTTCCCGACCTATGATCACTCTTGTTGGATTTAGGAAAATGAGGAAGACATTCAACGTCCCCGGCCCATCCCCCACCACTCCTCTCCCCACCAGTCCTCTCCCCACCCATCCTACACCACCCCTACCCATCCATCCCACACCACCAACCCCCTCTCCCACCACCCCCACTCAGCAGCCGCCCATTCCCCCCCCCCCCCCCCACACACACACACACACACACATCCCCACCCACCTCTACCCAGCAAGTATAAATAGAGAATAAGCTTGCTATTGTTCCTCTGGCACTAAATTTCAATAGCACGTTATTAAGTAATAGCATTGTCATATTTTCAAAACCTGTTTAAACACAATTACCATAACAATATTCCACAGGTAAAAGCAAAATACTGCAAATGCTGGAATCTGGGACAAAAACAGAAAATGCTGGAAAATCTGGCAGTTTCTGTGGAGAGGGGAACAGAGTTAACGTTTTGGGTCTGTATTACTACATTTCTCTTTCCAGTGGTGTTTCCAGACCTGCTGAGTTCTCCAGCATTTTCTGTTTTTGTGTTTGAACTCCATAGAATTGGATAATAGACCTGCTAAGTGGAATCAAACTCAGAGTTTGCTGGTGTGAGCAGTCACAAATTCGGAGCTCCTGCTTGGCTTTCTGGAGCTAAAATGTGTTCTATTCCTCTACATGTCTTGCTTCACTCTGATGTTCTATTGAAGGAAGAAAATTTGTCGGATTATGGGGGTAGAGCAGGAGGGTGGGGCTAATTTGCTAGATCTTTCAAAGAGCCAGCAGAGACATGATGCGCTGCATGGCTGTTTCCTCTGCTGTATCATTCTAGGATGTTTCAGTCACTGTAACTTCACTCTAACTTTGAGAATATGTATAAATATTTCAGGTTTTTATTTGAGAACATATTTTAAAACTAATAAAAACTTGACAGCTTAAAAAATTTAGTATGAGCAAGATACTGCAGATGCTGGAAATCTGAAATAAAAATAAAGGTGCTGGATAAACTCAGCAGGTCTGGCAGCATCTGTGGAGAGTGAAACAGAGTTAATGTTTCAAGTCCAATATGATTCTTCTTCAGAATTATTATTCGTAATTTAGTTTGTTCCCCACTATACATCCTGCATCTCTTCCCATTCTTTACAACACAAATCTTTCAACAGGCATGAGAAACCATAACATCACATTCCCAAGTTCTCATCCTTCACGTGTTAATCTAGAAAGTGTCAGAGGATGTGTCACCGATGGCTGACACCACAACAATGTTTAATTCTAGTGTCCTTCAAGAGTCACACACACATATATTGTAGAAATATAAACTTTGGCTAATTCTTCCCTCCTTTTCCCAGTCCAGTTGTGCTGGAGCTAATTGTAAAACCAGACTGATACCAAACCAAGCTCAGGACAGGGTTTGGGCCTCTGGTGATTCAGTGTTGTAGAGTAATCGGTTATGATAATAATCTTTAGTGTCACAAGTAGGCTTACATTAACACCGCAATGAAGTTACTGTGAAAATCCCCCTAGTTGCCACATTCCGGCGCCTGTTCGGGTACACAGAGGGAGAATTTAGAATGTCCAATTCATCTAACAGCACACCTTTCGGGACTTGTGGGAGGAAACCAGAGCACCCGGAGGAAACCCACGCAGACACGGGAAGAATGTGCAGACTCCGCACAGACAGTGAGCCAAGCAGAGAATCTAACCTGGGATCCTAGCGATGAGAAGGAACAGTGCTACCCACTGTGTTACTGTGTCGCCCATAACAAATATGTTAACGAGGTTGAGAATATTAATGATGTAACTAACATCAGTGGTCAGATGACAGAGAGACTCCAAGAGAGCTGGGTGCAGCATTGATGATATCCTGAATACCATGTGCTTACCCTGAGGTCTTCGTATAGAGTACTTTTTTTAAAAATGTTTTTATTGGATTTTGTTATACATAATATAAATACACAGAATGAGCGATTTGAACCACAAGAATTTGTGTTGGGCTTGTTTAAACGGCAGCCTCCCCAGTGCTGACCCTCCCCTTGCAGGTTCACTGGGATGATCTCGCTTTTGCTCATGTTGAGTTTGTAGCCCGAGAAGGCACTGAACTCTTTCAGGAGCGCAATGATTCCTTCCATGCTGCCTTGTGGGTCCGAGATGTAGAGGAGCTGGTCATCCGCATAGAGTGAGAATCTGTGCTCTCTGCCTCCTCTTTGGATCCCTCTCCAGTTCTTTGCTGTTCTGTGTGCGATCGCTAGTGGCTCTATTGTTAGGGCGAATAGCAGCGGGGATAACGGGCATCCCTGCCTCGTGCCCTTCTGCAGCTGGAAGTACTGGGAGCTGGTGTTGTTTGTCCGTATGCTCGCCCTGGGAGCGTTATACAGGAGCTTCACCCAGGCGGTGAATCCTGTTCCGAGCCCGAACCGCTCCAGTACGTCTGTGAGGTACTTTCACTCGACTGCGTCAAAGGACTTTTTCAGTGTCTCGGGAGACGATCACCTCCGGTGTTCACTCCCCAGATGGGGTAATGATCACGTTCAGCAGAAACCTGTATTCGATGTTAGCTGTCTACCTTTGACAAAGCCTTTGTATAGAGTACTTAAAAGATTTGAAGTTAATTTTTCCAAATATTTAAAGTCTGTCCAAAGGAAGCAAAGCCTCCTCGAGGATCATTTAGACTAGAAAGCATGGAATTGGTAAAACCTCACTAATGCTTAGCAACAACATTGAAAGAAACAATGTTGAAACATGATGGCAGCTCTGGAGGCCACTATATAGCAAACTGCAGTCACAGATTGACAACCCATGGGTGAAGACCGGCAAAGGAAGAAATTAAACTCCCCAACAATGAAGGTCAGATCCAAAAAGTGCCAGAGAGGGGACAGTGAGAGTCACACAATGTCGCTAACCACTGAGAAACACTACCCCTCCTACAGCCTTTTGTCAGGAAATCAGAATAACATGGAAAATCTGCTTTTCAAAAATATTGTTATTGAGAAAATGTTTTCAGTAGAAACTAAAAACCAAACTACACAACAAATACAATTCCACCCCCACCCCCACTGCCCACCACCCCCCCATCCCCACTTGCCCCCCCCCCCCCCCCCACACCAAAACAGAAAAACCACTGAGACAAAACCCAAAACAAAACCAGAAACTAGATCCCCAAGGCCTTCTTCAACTCATTGGACAAACTAATTATGGCGTTCGTATTGGGAGGTGGGGGGGGGGGAGAGAGAGAGCGGAAGAATGTGAAACCAGAACTCCCCCACCCACCCCCCACATCTGATAGTGATCAGCTCCCTGAAATAGGAAATTAAAGGCTGCCATTTCGAGTAGAACCCGGTGGCGCAGTGTTTAGCACTGCTGCCTCACGGTGCTGAGGACCCGGGTTCGATCCTGGCCCCGGGTCTCTGTCCGTGTGGAATTTGCACATTCTCCCCGTGTCTGCGTGAGTCTCCCCCCTACAACCCAAAAAGATGTGTAGGGTAGGTGAATTGGCTACGCTAAATTGCCCCTTAATTGGGAAAAAAAGAATTGAATACTCTTAACTTTTTTTTTTAAACCCTTCTGCCGATCCCCTCCTGATTTACTTGATCTTTTCCAAGTGCAAAAACTTATTAAGGTCACTTAACCAAGACGAAGCTCTGGCCAGGACCGGAGTCCGCCACCTACCTTCGGGCCATTAACGAGGCAACGGCAAGAGCATCTGCCTTCGCCCCCGTCTGCAATTCCGGATAATCGGAGACTCCGAAGATAGCCACCAGCGGACAAGGCTCCAACTCAATCCTAAGAATCCTTGACAGGGTGCTGCAGAAGGAGGCTCACAAGCTTGGGGCAAGACCAGAACATATGTGGATAATTTTCCGGATCTCATGAACAACGCTCGCACCTATCCTCTATTTTCGGAAAAACCCACTCATCCGCACCCTGGTCAGATGCGACCTGTGCACTACCTTGAACTGAATCAAGCTGAGCCTAGCACACCAGGAGGTGGAGTTGACTCTGTATAGAGCCTCACTCTACAATCCCCCCCCCCACCCCCCCCCCCCCCCCCAACCCCATCAAAAACCTGACCCAGCTCCCTTTCCCACTTCCCGTTAACCTCATCCAATGGAGCTTCCTCCACTGACAAGCCGCGTATAAATATCCAATATCTTCACCTCCCCTACACAATCGCCAAAAGAACCCTATCCATCAACGAGAGTGAGGGTGCCAAGGGGAAGGAAGGAATCTCTTTATACAAAAAGTTACACAGCTGATATCTAAACAGATTAGCTTTCGGAAGCTGAAATTTACCCAACCTCATCAAAAACAACGAACAGCCCTTCCACGATCATGACCCCGAATCGCTCCTGCCCCCCCCCCCCCCCACCCTAAATGACAAGTCCAAAACCGCCGGAAGCGATGGTTTCCACAGGTTGGGGCTAACAACAACGTGGCACCCAGCTTGAAATGTTGCCAAACGTGTCTCCATATTCTCAGAATGGCCACCAGTACCGGACTTGAAGCAAATTTTTTAAGGGGGAAAAAGGAAGTGGAACCGTAACCAGGGCCCTCAAACTAGTCCCTCGGACAAGAGCTCAACTCCATTCCCCTCCCCATCCCCCCCCATATGGAATCCGGATCCTTAAGCCACCTCAGCCCCGTTTCAATGGCCACTGCCCTATAATAAAGTAACAGTTGGACAACACAAATTCGTGGGGTCTTGCCCACCCAATTGAAAGAAGATATTTTATTAACATTCACAAAGAATGATTTGGGAAGGAAAGCTGGGAGAGATTGTTTGGAGACTTGGGCGGAGAGATGGCAGATGGAGTTTAATCCGGACAAATGTGAGGTAATGCATTTTGGAAGGTCTAATGCAGGTAGGGAACATACAGTGAATGGTAGAACCCTCAAAAGTATTGAAAGTCAAAGAGATCTAGGAGTACAGGTCCACAGGTCACTGAAAGGGGCAACACAGGTGGAGAAGGTAGTCAAGAAGGCATACGGCATGCTTGCCTTCATTGGCCGGGGCATTGAGTATAAGAATTGGCAAGTCATGTTGCAGCTGTATAGAACCTTAGTTAGGCCACACTTGGAGTATAGTGTTCAATTCTGGTCGCCACACTACCAGAAGGATGTGGAGGCTCAGTTTGTTCTCACTGGAACGAAGGAGGTTGAGGGGTGACCTGATAGAGGTCTACAAAATTATGAGGGGCATAGACAGAGTGGATAGTCAGAGGCTTTTCCCTGGGGTAGAGGGGTCAATTACTAGGGGGCATAGGTTTAAGATGAGAGGGGCAAGGTTTAGAGTAGATGTACGAGGCAAGTCTTTTAAGCAGAGGGTAGTGGGTGCCTGGAACTCGCTACCGGAGGAGGTGGTGGAAGCAGGGACGATAGTGACATTTAAGGGGCATCTTGACAAATACATGAATAGGATGGGAATAGAGGGATACGGACCTAGGAAGTGTAGAAGATTGTAGTTTAGTCGGGCAGCATGGTCGGCACGGACTTGGAGGGCCGAAGGGCCTGTTCCTGTGCTGTACATTTCTTTGTTCTTTGTTGTTCTTTGACTGAAACAAAAGTAAAAACCTGGGGCGGATATTCATCTTCCCCGATTGGACCCTGCAGGCCAGGGACAGAAGGAGGTTTTCCCACTTCTTCAAGTCAGACTTGATCCCATTTACCAGACATGCAAAATTTAGTTTATGGAGTGAGGCCCAATCATGGGCCACCTGGATTCCCATTTAACGGACACTGGACTTGGCCAGGCGAAAAGGCAACCTGCCTAGATCCCCTCCCTGGGTTGTTCCCTGGAAAGTATTCACTTTTGCACAAGTTCAATTTATATCCCGAGAAGGAGCCAAAACCCCTAAGTAGCTTTGTTATCTCCTCTACACTCGAGAGAGGATCCCTTACATACAACAACAAATCATGCACATACAGAGACACCCTATGTTCCTTGCACTCCCCATTCCCCTCCACCTCGTAGATGCCCTCAGTGCTTTGGCCAGCGGCCCAGTTGCCAGGGCAAACAATAGTGGCGACAATGGACAACCCTGCTTCATACCTCTCTTTAACTGTAAATATTTTGAGCTCAAGGCATTTGTATGACACTCATGGTGGCAGTTCTATATACAAGCTGGATCCAAGATATAAATCTAGGTCCAAAACCAAACCTTCCAAGGATCTCAAACAGATACCCCCACTCCACCCTATCAAAAGCCTTTTCAGCATCCATTGAAGTAAGTACCTCTGGCTCAGGGACTGAGGGGGACAGGATTGCATTAAGCAATCGCCAAATATTGGCCGACAGCTGCCTGCCCTTAACAAACCCAGTCTGATCCTCTGATATAAGCCTTGGCAGGAAGGGCTCAAAGCGTATTGCCAAAATCTTCGGCAACAACTTTGCATCCGCATTCAATAATGAAAATTATTGCAAAACCTGTACATTTCTTATAAAATTCGATCAGCCAGGCCTGATGCTATACCCGAGACTGCACCACGACCACCTCCAGGCTCAGCGGGGACTCCAACTCCTCCTTTCTCTCCCGTTCCACAACTGGGATAGACAGGCCGTCCAAAAATTCCATCATAGGCAACCTATTCTCGAGTCACTCGGGCTTAGGACTCGCTCGGTCTGCAGAGTGGCCGCCATGGAGCGGCCTCATCCTTTTGGGCTGTACGGAGGAGGCCAGGGAGGACAAGGCGGCGGCAGGGTGGGTGATGGTGCCGAGCATGGCTCTGGGGGAAATGCAGGAGTTCCCGGCAGCAGCGGTGGTGGGCCTGACTTGGCAGGTAACAGTTACCATGAGGAGGAGGAGGGCGGGGCGCCCGGGAGCTGCAGCTCTACCTGGGCTTGAGGGCGGCATCACTGTCCGACTCAATGCCGCTTCACCTGGCGCCACCCTGGTTTAACACACAGAGGTTTCAAGTGCCCAATTTGTTCAAAATCTATAGCTTCCGACAAGATGGAGACACTGTATAATGTGTCTCAGCAAACCACGATTTCTACAACGGTGGAGTCATACCTGCTTATGTGAAACTTCAGTGTTTCATTAGAAGTTGAATTCTGAGATGGCTACAATAAAAAGCCTCAAAAACTTCAGTGACCTTACCTGGGGCAGAGACCAACCTGCTACTCGAGTCCTTCACCTGCACTGTTTCCTGACAGGCCGCATGCCATCTCAGCTGGTGTGCTGACAGGCGACTGACCTTCTCCCCTTGCTCATAAAAAGCTCCCCTTGAGCGTCACAGCTGGCGCACCGCCCTGCCTGTCGAAAGCAGCCCAAGTTCCAATTGCAATTCTTTTAGGCTTGCCAACTCCAGCGTCGGGGCAAGTAAGTATTGGCGATCCACCTCAAGGATGGCACATGCCATTCTCTGTCCCTCCATCTTTCCACTCTTCTCTTTATCTGCCCTTTAAGAGATTATCTCCCCCAATGACCGCTTTCAGAGCCTCCCACAATGTGGAAGGCAATTTAGTCTCACTCTTGTTAAAGTCAATGTACACCCCAATGGCGGAGGAAACCCTCTCACAGAATCCCTGAAACACCAATCATGCTGTCTCTAGCCTCCACGATCGGACAGGTGGGACTGGCTTCCTAAAGAAGACAAAATTCAACCTTTTTACTTAAAGCCACAAGGGCGTGGGGACACGAAGCTCTAAGTGAAAGGTCGACTCATCATGATGAAAAATAAATGAATGAAAAGCTCTGTAATTCACCGAATCGGCCAATGTCTCTGCTCAGCAGGTCAGTGAGTTTGAGACTAGGGCGTGAATGTTTGAGATGGCAGGGCTTCCCTTCCCACCACCTGAAGAGTCTGCAGGAAAGCCATCCCTGACAACCCTGAGTGCCTTGCTGCCAATCAATGCTGGAATGAATGTCATTGGGTGCAGGTGGGACTTCTGCCCCCTTCACTCAGGAGGTCCCACCTTAGAGAGCCGCCAGCGAATCTGTTTAGCCAGATCTCTAGTCCCTGCAGTGGACAGAAGAGTAAGTACGAAGGTGAGAGCTGAAATTGGTGGACTGGATGACAAGGTAAGTTTGAGGAATCCCGGCGAGGGGATGGGAGGCCTGTGGTGGGGTGCAAAGGGGAAAATCAGGGTGTAAGAATAGAGGTGGGTGGAGGTGGAGGTCTAGTGGTTCCCAGACCTGAAGTGGGAAGGGCGGTCACCTAAAGGAAGAAGGGACTTTGATGGAGCCCCCCCCCCCCCCCCCCCACCTCACCTGGGAGGCCTAAGCCTGATCATTTTTGGACTTTCTCCATGCCAGGTAAATCCCCCTAGATTTTTAGCCAGCTTAAAAATTGAGACAGTGCAAGAAATGACCCTTAAGTGGCCAATAATTAAGTGGCCAGCATAAAATCACTCTGTGAGATCAGCTCCCCCGCCAATGCCTAAAGACCCACCAGTGGAGGAATGTGAAATTCAGGCCTTAGTCTCATACAGAAACTTGACAAGATCTCCAGACAGGACAGCAGAGTACCTTTAAAGGATGAATTCCAAATTTGTTTGAAGAACTGACAGCCTTCGATTTAGCAGCAGCCCGAGAAGTTTATTCATTAATCAGTGAGTCAGACTTTATTACAGAAACACCATCCACTCGACCCACAGGAGGAGATTGCTGACCTCTCAATTCTTTTTGCAGACATGCTCGGAGGTGAAGAGATAGAAGGCACTGAAAAAGTTGCTCACCATCTGCCAGAAGAGCGATGATGAGAAGGTGGTGTTGCAGAAACAAGTCGTTAATTGGAAGATGCGGTCCTAGGGATTGTTACACTCTGGCTCCACTGCCTAGGCATATGAAAATTTTAAAGTATATTTTTTGGAGTGTTTGGTGCAAAGGAGCTAATTTTGTGTACTTGTCCCATCAAGAGATGCATTGGCCAGACTGAGCTGTGTACCGAGAAAGAAATGCTTGATTCCAAGTTGGATTATACCACTCACTAGAAGAAGTGCAGAGCCCCCCAGTTTGTATGTAGATAGGTTGCATGGTATTAGTGAAACTTCACTAAGGCTTGGCAGCCACGTCAAACGATATTGAAACAAGAGTCACGGGAGCCATTGTATTTACCACTGGAGGAATTTGGAACTTTAAAATACATACAAACATTGTTCCTACTGCAGGTTCTGAATGAGGACTCAAAGCTTTATTTTGGTTGCGTGTATGGAACTCAGCTCCTTGATGACTCATTTCCAGAGCCAGCTACTGTTTTCCTACAATAATTCTGCCTACCAGTCAGTACAGATTATTCTTGGTACTTACTCAATTCCAAGAGGAGGTGGAGAGTTAATTTACACTAAAGGGAATGGTCTTGTTCAACAATGACAAAGTTAGAGTACTTCAGCTTGAACCTGACTAGCCACCTCTGAAGGTGGTTAATGTGGTATTGGGGGAAAGGTTTAGAACATAAAGAGAGTTTTGGACCCTTGGTCATTTGTGCTCCAAAATGTGTGAAGGCCGAGAGAGCAGTGAGTGGGCAATAGAGTCCGCTCTATTGCTCAGCTGGAAGCTATCTATTGGAATATGTTTACAACATTGATGATCATTTGCCGAGGAATCACTTTAATTTCTGATGAAACGCCATTGGCCTGAAACATGAACTCTCTCTCTACAGATGCTGCCTGACCTGCTGAATGTTTCCAACATTTTGTGTTTTTATCAATTACTTTACCCCAAATTCAAGCAATATCCAAACATTTGAAACAAGCCCCAAACCTCAGCACATCTTACACAACCAATATTCTGATCAAAGGTCATTGATCTGAAACATTAACTCTATGATTTTTCTCTCTCCAGGTGCTGCCTGACCAGCTGAGTATTTCCAGCAGTTTCTGATTTTATTTCACATTTCCAGCATCTGCAACATTTTGCTTTCATGTTGCTGATAAAATGTTTGACTCCAAAGAGTGATCGACCTCATCAAGAACCTTCCTAATAATCACAGTGCAAAACAACTAAAACCTTTTCTCCTGTTGTAAACTCCCTGGGGCCTGTGGGAATATGACAGGTCACAGTTCCAGTGGGGAGTTATACTGACATGGACCAAGTGATTGGTGAACGGTTACAATTGTTGGCAAGATTTTCTGATCATTGCACCATACTGGATCATTGCATAACCCTGAATATCTGCACAGTGAGTTCTGATGAAAAGGTCAGAGAGTTTGTCATACAATTTGACACACTTTGTGGGACCATCACTGTGTGATTTCAATAAATAGTACAAGGGGATAATAGTCTGTAGCATCATTGCCAGGAACTGATGCAGCCAGAGGGTAAGGCAATGGGCTAAATACTGACCTTCAACCTCTGGGGCCTGGGTTCAAATCCAGCCTGGACAAAGGGCCAAAGACATCTGAGTTTGTTGATCCCAAGGCTCGTGTGAAATGAGTTTCAGACATCTCAAACCAATTTCACTGGACATGGATATAGGCACACATTGAAGATCTCAGTGACAGTGAAGAGCAGTGGGAAATACCATGCTGGACTTGGGTGGCTTCATAAGCTGCTAGAGTGAAGTGAAAAAGTAAATTTCTCACCACTAATGTTACCCTCAACTTGGGTACAAAACAAATTGCGTTACTGATGAAATAAAAGCTTAACCCCCAGCATTTCCGACCTTCCGTTTAATTCTCTGGCAGAGGAGAGGAGCCCTGTGACTTGAATAGGAGTGCTGCTTTTCCATGTTCATACAGGGGGTACAATTCTATGGTTGCAGCTATCCCCTGATGTCTCACCAAGTGGACATTCGTGAACCTAGACAGTTAGGCTAGGTTGATGCAAAAAGAGCAATATCAGATTGTCCACTCGTTACACAGTCAATGGAATTAAATATCAGGTGCTGAGTATAATGGGCAAAAAGAGCAATATCAGATTGTCCACTCGTTACACAGTCAATGGAATTAAATATCAGGTGCTGAGTATAATGGCAGCTAATCCGCTATCACCCATTTTGCCACCCGAGATTAGATTTTACCCCAAGTGTACAATATGGAGAGCCCTTCTGAGCCACGATCCTGGCTTCTCTCTATCTCCATCCACTTTACAGCAACGAGGATTCTGAAATTAAATATTGTACCCTTGACATCAGGACAAAATTGGGATGGATCGCAATGATTTGAATCACAGTGATGCCTGGGACATTGTGGGGAAATATCAGAATTTGTATTCACCGTGGGGCAGAATTTCCATCTTCAAGGCACAGTGTCCAAATTCAGAGATCCTCTGAATGGCAAATTGTAGCCAATTCACACTCTGATTTTTTAAAAAAAATGTTCCATTAAGGGAAATTCAGCGTGGACAATCCACCTACACAACACGTCTTTGGGTGGTGAGGGTGAGACCCACGCAGACGCGGGGAGAATGTGCAAACTCCACGCGGACAGTGACCCGGGGCTAGGAACAAAGCAGGTCCTCAGCGCCATGAGGCAGCAGCGCTAACCACTGCGCCACCATGCCACCCTTCTGATACCCGATTTGTGCCAGTGCAGGAACTCTAAACCAAGGGCCTAAACTTTCCCCTTTCAATGATTACGGTGTCGATAATTCATTCACCCTGTAAAGGTGGTGCTTTAAATGAAATGGAATGGTGGACTCCACTGCTGACCAGGAGATGAATTCGCAGCCACTTCCTGGTCTGGTGGGGGCCCAACCACAGCTTCCAGGTTAAGTTAGTGGATCTCATTGGTGGCCAAAACCCATAGGTTAGAACATGGACCATGGATCTGGGTCCTAGCAGGTTGGGATCGTTCTCACAGACCATGAGGAGTCAATGGTCTTCCTGAAGGCCCTTTTGGAGGGAACATTCACTCATTACCTTCCCGTGCAGGGTGGTGGCGCTGGCATCACTCCGCTGTTCGTGCATTGGCGCAATCAACGTCCATTGGTTAGTCTCGGGTTCGTACCTCTCGGCGGTGTTGAGCCGGACATAACCGTCAAAGCCACCCATGGCGTAGATGAAGCTGTTGAGGACGGTGACGCTGACATAGCACCGCCGCGAGTGCATGGGCGCCACTTGCTGCCATGTCTTCTTCACCGGGTCAAAGCGCTTGACGCTGTTGAAATAATCGACGCTGTCGAAGCCGCCGATGATGTAGACAAAGCCATTGAGATAGGCGGCTCCATGGTAGGCCCGGGGACTCTCCTCCTCACAGGTCACATTGACCCAGCGGTCCGCACGGGCATCGTAAGCCTCAATGGCGTTGGTGGGACTGCCCCCGCTCCAGCCCCCAATGGCGAAGAGGATGGAGTAGGGCAGGCGGGGTCTGGTCAGGGGGTTGCGGAAGTCTGAGTTTGAAGGTCCATTCATGTTGAGGTCGTACATGGCCTTCAGCGCATTGATGATGATGGGTTTACAGTCATCATTGTCCTTCACATAGTCATTGTTCTTAACGTTGTTCATGAAATATTCCGCGTTCATTAAAGCCAGTCTCACCTGAAGGGGGGAAAGGTTCAAAATGATCAGCTGGAAGAACAGGACTACTCACTTTCCCCAAGCCCCTCTGGGGCAGTTCTCTCATGAAAGGCGCTATAAAAATGTAAGTGATTCTATTATTGCCCAGCTTTGATACCTGTGACCGGAAAATGACACCTGCACCACCCAATATGGAGGTAGGATTTGAAATGTAATCTCTGCTCTGTCACTTCTCAGCCAGAGTAGCAGTTTGGAGGGGAAATGGTCCTCACTGCCCCCTGACATACACAGAGGAGGTCAAAACCTCACTGCCCCTGACATACACAGAGGGGGTAAAAGCAGCCCAATGGCCCCAGTGGGAATGCAGAGCTCAGGAGGATAACCTGGCCCTAGTTTTCTGGGTGACTCAATAGCCTCCTCCAGCACTCACCTGTCCAGGCTCAGACACAAGGAATGACCATTTATTTGGGTGACGCGCCATAACCCAGAGGTTAGGATTGAAGGGGAGGAAAGCAGTAAAAGATATGGATAGGCAGGTGGAAGATTATTGTAACTCGGTAAATTGCCCCTTAACACATGAGATGGAGGTTTGCACTTTAACTCCCAATCGCAGCTGCAGCGTTTGTTTATCTAAGTGTGGAGTTGGTGGGTTGCTGGGCAATCTAATCAAATTGAGACTTATCCTAGCACTTCATACCAACAAGCGTGGTTATTGATTATCCAAGGATATCTAGCTAACTAGAAATATAGTTAATAAGACTGGCACATTCCAATCTTTAGGACTAGGTGAGCAGGAGGCAGCTTGCGAAGAGGTCACTGTAAAGCTCAGTGGGGAAAGGCCACAGTCTAAGGTCCACCCTCCAGAATGAAGAGGCTGGAAACCATGTACAATCCCTCAACTGGAGAATATTTGACATTAAATGTAAACACAAACTGTAAATATAACCTCAAATTGTAAGTGTACTGACACCTCGGAGTGCATATAACTGATGTATTGAAATAAATTGAACTGTATAGGCACTTTATATGAAGTCAAATTTGAACGTTGTGTTACTTTTGCAAGATTTTACAGATTGAGCATATTTTTGGGGGAAAAAGTAATAATAAAGGATTCTTCCACTCATTTATCACCAGTCTGCAGAGATTAAAGAAAGAGACTAAAAGAGTCACAAAAATGAATTTAAATGGATAATGGGCTCCAGTCCCAATATTCAGCAGCCAAGGTTGGTTCCTCCAACTAGTGAATTCCTCATCCTATCAGTGCTAGGTACTTCCTCACAAAGACAGCTATATATCACAGTCAACCGTCTCCACTGGGGATAAGATAGTGAGTGTGAAATAGCAACCTTTGATTTTTGTTTGAGAAGATCACCGAACCGTGAAGCTAAATGTCATATTTGTACTGTATATTACCAATCTATTTCAACCAAATGGTTTCCCCAATTATTACCAAGCTAATGGCAGCTTTCTGCTGCGGACCATTGGTTGCTGGGAATTGAATTGAAATTGCTCCATTGTAGGATTGACAAACGCAGCAAGGGAGAAAATTGATTCTCACAGTTTTGATAGGACTCAAACTCAGGTGTGAGATGAAGGGACAAAATGTTAATCCATGGCTCCAGCCAGTCTCTCTTTTACAACAAAAATATTTAATTGACACAAATGAAGATACATTTAGCTCCTCATGTACCTTAGGCAGCAGTATGACAATGCACTTTTTCCTGATGTCTGGGTCTTGGGCAATCCACTTGAGAATGGCATCAAACACTACATCTTCTTGTTTCACATTCAACTCATCCTTCTCAATGATGTCTCTGAGCTCAAAGGCTGACAGCTCTAGGAATTCCTCACTCACCTTCACTATCTCCTCAAAATGGTGCAGGATGTACATGTAGGCTTTGTGACGGAGCTCTGGGCAGAAGTAGTAGTCTGCAAATTTGCAGATCCCAATGCAGTTTTCCAGGCATAACTGGGATTCAAGGAATTCACAACAAGCTCTGACAATTCCCAGGACGTTGAACTGATCTGCAGCGGCTAGGAGTCTCTCAACATTCTCCACAGTGACTGGTACAGTCCTAGTGTATGCATATTCTATTATGAGCTTCATCATGTCAGGAGATACCCCTGGGATGTTATATACCTTCTTCTCTATGCTGTTCCAGCCACTAGTAAATAGAGCCCTGCAGAGTAAAAGATGTAGAAATCTTATAGAACATAGAACATTACAGCGCAATACAGGCCCTTCAGCCCTCGATGTTGCGCCGACCTGTGAAACCAATCTAAAGCCCATCTACACTATTCCCTTATCATCCATATGTTTATCCAATGACCATTTAAATGCCCTTAATGTTGGCGAGTCCACTACTGTTGCAGGCAGGGCATTCCACGCCCTTACTACTCTCTGAGTAAAGAACCTACCTCTGACATCTGTCCTATATCTCTCTCCCCTAAATTTAAAGCTATGTCCCCTCGTGCTAGCCATCACCAACCGAGGAAAAAGGCTCTCACTGTCCACCCTATCTAATCCTCTGATCATCTTGTATGCCTCAATTAAGTCATCTCTTAACCTTCTCTCTAATGAAAACAGCCTTAAGTCCCTCAGCCTTTCCTCATAAGATCTTCCCTCCATACCAGGCAACATTGTGGTAAATCTCCTCTGCACCCTTTCCAATGCTTCCACATCCTTCCTATAATGCGGCGACCAGAACTGCACGCAATACTCCAAATGCGGCCGCACCAGAGTCCTGCAACATGACCTCATGGCTCCGAAACTCAATCCCTCAAACAATAAAAGCCAACCCACCGTACACCTTCTTAACAACCCTATCAACCTGGGTGGCAACTTTCAGGGATCTATGTACATGGACACCGAGATCTCTCTGCTCACCCACACTACCAAGAATCTTACCATTAGCCCAGTACTCTGTATTTCTGATACTCTTTCCAAAATGAATCACCTCACACTTTTCTGCATTAAACTCCATTTGCCACCTCTCAGCCCAGCTCTGCAGCTCATCTATGTCCCTCTGTAACCTGCAACATCCTTCCGCACTGTCCACAACTCCACCGACTTTAGTGTAATCTGCAAATTTACTTACCCATCCTTCTACGTCCTCCTCCAGGTCATTTATAAAAATGACAAACAGCAGTGGCCCCAAAACAGATCCTTGTGGTACACCACTAGTAACTGAACTCCAGGCTGAACATTTCCCATCAACCACCACCCTCTGTCTTCTTACAGCTAGCCAATTTCTGATCCCAACCGCTAAATCACCCTGAAGCCCATGCCTCCGTATTTTTTGCAATCGCCTACCGTGGGGAACCTTATCAAGCGCTTTACTGAAATCCATATACACCACATCAACTGCTTTATCCTCGTCCACCTGTTTGGTCACCTTCTCAAAGAACTCAATAAGGTTTGTGAGGCACGACCTACCCTTCACAAAACCGTGTTGTCTATCCCTAATCAAATTATTCCTTTCTAGATGATTATAAATCCTATCTCGTATAAACCTTTCCAAGACTTTGCCCACAACAGAAGTAAGGCTCACTGGTCTATAGTTACCGGGGTTGTCTCTACTCCCCTTCTTGAACAAGGGGACAACATTTGCTATCCTCCAGTCTTCTGGCACTATTCCTGTAGACAATGACGACATAAAGATCAAAGCCAAAGGCTCAGCAGTCTCCTCCCTAGATTCCCAGAGAATCCTAGAATAAATCCCATCCGGCCCAGGGGACTTATCTATTTTCACACTTTCCAGAATTGCTAACACCTCCTCCTTATGAACTTCCTTAGGATAAATAAAAGTGCCATTCTACCTAACCTTTCCATTTCTTTCATTCTGGAGCTGCTCTATACCAATCAATTTGCCCGTACCAGCCTCCCCGAACAGGCGCCGGAATGTTGCGACTAGGGGCTTTTCACAGTAACTTCATTGAAGCCTACTCGTGACAATAAGTGATTTTCATTTCATTTTTCATTGTGGATACTTTTGGCACAACGTGCTTAAAATAAGAAAAGTGAAGATAAGAACTAATCAATGCAAGAGGATTTAAATCCACACATCTGAAATGATGATTCCTGCCCGGGAATAATTTGGTAGTGATGCCTTCCTTTACTGAATAGCTTGTAAACACTCTATTTTTCCCATTTTCTTGATATTGCATTTGTTCTATCAGCAGCAGCTGCTCTTCATAATTAACTACACTGACAATTTGCAATTCAGTAAAACACCCCAGAGTCCTTCACAAGAGCATTATCAAACATAATTTGACACAGAGCCACATCCAAATATTAAGAGGGGTGACCAACAGCTTGATCAATAAGGTAAAGGAACAAAGGTTGCTTTTGAGAGAAAATTACAAAACTTAGGACCTAGAGAGCTGAAGACACAGACACCAGTGGTGGGTTGAAGGAATTAAATCAGAAAATGCTGGAAATACTCAGCAGCTCAGGCAGAATCTGTGGAGAAAAACAGAGTTAATATTTCTTGCCCTGGCGAAAGATCACAGACCTGAAACATGAACTCTTTTTCATTTCTCTCCAAGGTGCTTGCTGCCTGCCTGGCCTGCTGAGTATTTCCAGCACGTTCTGTTTTTATTTTGGCTTGCCAGCATCTGCGCTATTTTGTTTTTTATTACTGGGTTCAGGGAAATTGGGTGGATGGGGGGGGGGGGGGGGGGGGGGTGCGGCGGCGGCGGCGGTTAAGAGAGACCAGAAATGGAGAACAAAGAGTTCTCAGAAGGTTGTAGGGTTGGAAGAGGTCATGGAGGTAAGGAGGGGGCCATGGAGGGGTTTGAAGACAAAGATTAACATTTCAAAACCAAGCACTAGGGTAGTGGTTGAACTGGATTTGGTGCAAGTTAAGTATAAAGGCAGCAGAGTTTCAGTTGAGGTCAAGTTTAAGGAGGGGAAGAGGGGGTGATAGGAGGCCAGTTTGAACAATATTGGAATAATTGAGCCTGGGGGTATCAGAGGTATGATGAAGGTTTCAACAGTGGATGGGCTGATGCAGGGGCAATATTAGGAGTTGGAAGTAGGCGGTCTAGGCAATGGAGCACGTATGGTGAGGGTTGGATGCTCAGCTCAGTAGGATGGCAATGTGCCAAAGCGCAACCATGACTTTGGTCTTCTCAGTGTTTAATTGGAGGTCATTTCTGATCACCCAATACTGGATGCTGGATAACAGCAGTGTGATAAACCCAGGATACAGAGGTAGGGAAGTCGGGCATCCTCAATGGAACCTGGTGTGTTTTTGGATGATGATGCTGAGGGACAGCATGTGAATAAGAAATAGCAGGTAACTAATGATAGCCTCTTGAGGGAGAGCAGAGGTAAAGATGTAAGACTTGGAGCGTAAGTCGCAAAGCAGGAGATTATCTGGTTGCTACTGGATAGGTACAAATCTTGCAATGAGTTTTGGCGACATCCAACTCTTACTGCCTTGAAAGGGCATATTATGGTCTTTCTGTGAAGTGTTATAATGTTATATCTTCAGATTAACAGCGGGTCAGTTGGGCCCTACTGCAATCCTGTTGCATTTAAAAAATTGCATTTCAGCACATGGACGAATTCTGAATATCACTTTACAATTTGAATGAGTTGAGTTGTAGATTATATTTGAGGTTGAATGACTTCGCAACACTTGTGTTGAGCATAGTTAGCTCAGGCCTGAAGCACACACTGAGTGGCCATGGGATCAGGAGTAATAGTTGTCCAGTTACTGACCGGAAGTAGGAGCTGCAGCTACATAAGATGTTCTTGTGGGCGTTGAAGTCGATGCCATTCACCCTGATCACCACGTCGCAAAGTTTGCCCTCGAGCCGAAGCTCGTTGAAGATGGTACAAGCCATGGCGCTCATCTTCCTCTCCATGGTGCTCTGCCTCAGCTGCCGAGTTGAGGTTGAGGGTTCCTCCATAGTGAAGCCTTCAGAGCAGAAGCGACAAGAAGTGTTGCCGGTGAGATTGGGTGGATGTGCTCAGTGTGTGAGCTGCGGTTGTCACGATTTGTGTTTTTAGCGGCGGGGCTGAGGGTTCCAGAACACATCCAATTGTAACATCACTGAGGAGAAGGGGCCCAGCACATCTGCTGCACTTCCATTTAGTGACATGGACAATGCCAGGTCGTCGCCTCACTTCACTCAGCATGCAGCGGGCTGCCAGTTAGCCGCCCGCTATAGCCCCTCACTCCCTCACATGGTGGCAATGTGGCCCCCCCCGGCTCTGCATTTACCTGGTTACTCACTGTTCTCATAACGTGAAAATGGACGGTGTACGTTTTAAAATGACACAACAAAAGACTATTAGCGGCCTACAGCTGGTCCGATAACTAACTTCAAATGGTGAAAAAAGTCAGATAGAATGGCTCCACTCCCAGACAGAGAGACGCCGAGAACCTTCCCGCCATAAACAATGGACCAGATCCCACCGGCTGCCTTTCTGGCCGGTGAGGGACGCGTTTGCCGGTAGCGTGAGGTGGCTTCAATGGGAATTCACAATGAGAGCGGCGGGAAACACGCGGCTGGGAGGAATCTCGCCCAACCTGCCAAAAACATTGGGCGCGATTCCCCGATCGCCAAATTCGTGTTCGGTAATTGGCCGGAGAATCCATTTTTACGCCAGAATCGGGGGCGGCGCGTTTTTCCGATGCTCCGACCCTCAAAACGGCAGGAGTACGCCCCAAGCCATCGGGACAGCCTCAGGATGTCTCCTGAGTCCCTCCCCCAATGCTCCACCCCCGATGGACCAAGTTCCCGACGGCGGGGGGGGGGGGGCGCGCGTGTCCTCGCACTTTTCGCGGATCTCGCATGGCGGCTGCGGAATGTCCAGCGTCGCCACAGTCGGCGGGGGGGCATTCCGCTGGCGGGGTGCTTCAGCAGGGGCTGGGGGACTGGTGCGGGGTGATCTGGGGGTAGCAAGGAGGGTTACAGTGCTTGTGTGTTTTAATAGCATGAGGTGCACGCGCGCATCTTTTATTAGATTGAGGTGTGTGTGCGCGTGTGTTTTAATAGAATGAGGTTTTTATGTGTGCGGGTGTTTTAATAGCAAGTGGCGTGTATGTATGCAATTTAATAGAATGAGGCGTGTGTGTGTTTTAATAGAATGAGGTATATGTGTGTGCGTGTGTTTTAATAGCATGAGGCGTGTATGTATGCAATTTAATAGAATGAGGTGTGTGCCCTGGTTATGCACCACTCCTGGTTTCCCCTGCTAGATTCTCCTCGAGCCCGGTGGTAATAGCCACTTTGAGGATTTGTCACTCCATGTCACTGCTGGCTCCAATCTGCGGGAACCGTAGGTTTGTGCCATCTGGTTTAGATTCATCGTTCAGGGCATGGGAGAGGGAGGGGTTGGGGAGGTTTAGGGACATGTTTCTTGAATGTAGGTTCGCCGGCCTTGGCAAGTTGTTGGAGAAGTTCCAGCTCCTGAGAGGGAACGTATTCAGGTGCTTTCAGATGTGTGATTTTCTACGTAAGGAGCTTCCTTCATATCCCCTGGTACCATCGTCTTCGCTCTTGGACAGAGTCCTGTCCATGGCTGAGTTCGGGCAGGGTAAGAGTTTGGGTGTCTATGGGCAGATGTGAGGCGACGGAGCACGCATTATTGGAGGAGGTAAAGAAGAAGTGGGAGGACGAGCTGGGTTTGGTCTTTTAGGGTGGGGGAGTGTGGAGTGAGGCTTCACAGGGGTAACTTCACTTTCTCATTGTGCAGGGTAGGTGGATTGGCCACGCTAAATTGCCCCTTAATTGGAAAATAAAGTGAATTGGTGCTTTAGATTTATTTTAAAATCTTCACCTCATGGGTGCCTTGTGGATAGCACAATTGCTTCACAGCTCCAGGGTCCCAGGTTCGATTCCAGCTTGGGTCACTGTCTGTGCGGAGTCTGCACCTTCTCCCCGTGTGTGCGTGGGTTTCCTCCGGGTGCTCCGGTTTCCTCCCACAGTCCAAAGATGTGCAGGTTAGGTGGATTGGCCGTGATAAATTGCCCTTAGTGTCCAAAATTGCCCTTAGTGTTGGGTGGGGTTACTGGGTTATGGGGATAGGGTGGCGGTGTTGACCTTGGGTAGGGCGCTCTTTCCAAGAGCTGGTGCAGACTCGATGGGCCGAAAGGCCTCCTTCTGCACTGTAAATTCTATGATAATCTATGATGTGCGAGGTTCAGCCTGATCCAGTTCAAGGTGGCGCACAGGGTGCACCTGAGCAGGGCGTGTATGAGTGGGTTCTTCTGGGGGTGGGGGATTGGCGTGAGTGGTGGCCATGGGATCAGGAGTAATTGTTTTATTTGTAGTCGCTTGATTACAATTTGAAAGTCATTTAAAAGGCAATTCGTAGACAATTCGAAGCTTTCAGAGAATTACAGACATTATCTTTCTTTGCTTAGGCAGACAGCTGGAAAGTAACTTTTAAAAGGTCAAAGTCTGGCAATGAAACATGAAGAGAGAGAGAAAGCTAATCTTCAGCTAAACTCAAACTCAAAGTCAAAAGTGGACTAACATCACTGACACAGACTGGTAGACTGACAGAACCCCAAAAAGACATCTCTAAAATGGAGACTAGAATCAAAGACAGAAATTAAGGACAGACAACACCAAAAGACATCTCTAAAATGGCGGGCGGAAACTTTTCAGTTATACACTTTCATATCTGTCTTAAGTCATCTAATTACACCCCAATATAATCCTAATTGGTTTAGGTTAGACTCAAACACATTTGATTTGATGGCAAGCCGTCCATCTTCAATGTGCAACATCAGCTTTTTAATTGTTTCATGTCTGCATGTTATGGAATGTGATATTTTGCTAATCTTTTAGCTGGCTTGGCTAATGTAACAATTGAGACTTCATATCGAGAATATATATATGATTCAATGCTCTTCCAAACTGCATTGGACTCTTGCCACCTAGTTGCCATGGAACTCAGTCCTTGGCCTTGACAATCAGCACAAGCAGTGTCAAATTGTTTTGCAACTGTGCTGTTTTAATGTCACACTGTCTTTGAAAATATGCATTTGCCAGAACAACGGACTTCATTAAAAGTGAATTATGCTGTATAAATGGGTATTCAAAACTGGGGCTCAACATTTATGCTTAAACAGCTATCTTTTACCTATACTAGTTGTATTCGAAATACCTGGCTTCTACAGGACCTGATGGAATTTTTGCACCTGGAGAAGATTAAGTTCACCATGAGGGGGTGGGTGGAACTGTTCTACTCGAGATTGCAGCTCTTCATCTCCTTCTTCAGGGGACTGGTTACCGGCAGCTGTTGGGGGGTGGGGGGTTGTCTTTTTGTTAAGGTTTTGCTTTCTTTATGGGGGGAGGGGGCACTGGGGATTGGGTGCATGTAGTTTGTGGGTATTTTGTGGTGGGAGTTACTGTATTGTTTTTGTTATAATGAAAATTTTGTTTGAATAAAAATATACTTTTAAAATCGCTTTGTTGGATTGTTCACTGAAGTTCGCACTTCTGGAAAATTGCTGGGTAAACCTGTACGTCGGAACCTCCCAGAGGGATTCCCCAGCACATCATTGGGGTAACCTCTAAATGTGACCCTGGGGAACCAGGAAGTTATGTAGTATGTGTGTGTAGTACACCACAGTGTTGTGCAGAGTATAGTTAAAAATAATGGAAGGCATGAAGTCTAAGTTAAGGCATATGGTACCTTATATAGTCTGAGTATAATTGAGGTCCCATCACCATAATCTCCACTGCTGATGCCTCTCATCTTTAAGTTGTTCTTCGACAATATTTTTGGTATCTCCTTGCTCCAGACTATTTCCTAGTCTTCTCTTTCATTACTCAATTAACTCAAACAGATGGTGTTGCCATGGGATCCTCTCTAGGTCCAGCTCTCACAAGCATCTTTGTCGGTTTCCATGAGAAACACATCTTCAATGGAATGACACCTAACCCCTTAACCCTTGCATATTTCTGATAGGTAGATGATACACTTGCTATCTTTGAATCCGCAGCTGTGTGGGAGAATTTCCTTACAAGCCTTAGTGGGTTTCATCTTGCACACAAACTCACCATTGAAATGGAGCTGTGAAACCCACTCCCTTTCCTCGACATACTGGTTGAGAAATATTCCATTGAGTTCTCTTGTGGTCTATCGCAAGCCCACCTTCATTGGTCAGGATACACATTGACATTCCCACAGTTCGATGTGCTAAAGGATAAATAGGGTCCAAACTATTTTCTCACCATACAAGCTTGATGCTGAAATGGGGAACATCAAAGCCATCCTGAGAAATAACGGCGATCCCGATCAGATCACTGCTCGCTGTATATCGCACAAACTCATGAACGGGCCTACGGCCATCACTTTCAGCCCTGCAAAGTTCCCATCTACCTCAGATTATCTCGGAAGGATAAGATCTCAAACGTTTGAGGAACAGATGAAGTTGGCCATTGCACGCTGTTATTATGCAGTAGTAACAGGAGTGGTATTCTCCATGAACAGGACGCTGCCATCAAGTCAAAATGATGTTCTGCCAATCACACAAATGAGTAATGTGGTAGATGAATTTCAGTGCCGATGTGATACCTGATATGTAGGGCGTAACAAACAGCATGTCCCTTCGGCTACTCGCAAAGTACTGACTGTATCCAACCAGCCCATGCTTGCAAAACTCAACATAGTGTCCAACATTAGGTGTGATTCAACGATGGAACAACACTTGCTAAACAATCTGAATTGTGATAAGAATTACACTTAAAACCAATTTAAAATGATCAGTCGGATTTGCAGTGTGGCTCACTTGCATGTGTTAGAAGTTACATATATTCACACACGATCCTGTCCTTTGCAGACTGAAGGAACGAGTCCATGCATTGCGCCGTTTTCAACTAAACAAATGATTGGGGGCAGCCATTCCCTGGTTCATTCATTTTAAACTGGTTCATTCCCAAAAGCAATGCCTGGACCAATCAGAGTCAACCTGCCTGGTTTGAACGTGAAACAAAAACTTAGCGGTTAGCTGTTCTCTGCTGCATTCTCTATGCATCACCTCTGCCAATCAGAGTCCATTTGCCAACTAATCAGCACTGTCTTCTCATGCAGTATAAATTGTTGTTCCCAATACTGTTGATTTATTTTGCATAGCTGTGCTGGTAAGTGCAAAACCAAACTTTGGCAGTGTGTCCTTTTTTTCAGCAATTCCCTAATAGTTTGAGTATCCTGTTGAAGATTAACTCTTCTCATCACACCCTATCACTTCACCCGGGAACCTTTCCTCTTTCTGTCCCTCTTTTTTTATAGTATACTAACTTCCCAGAATTAAAGTTTATCTCTGATGGTCTTACACTATAAGGCTCGCCATCTTTTTGAGACTTCTGCCTAGATGAACAACCTTTCCCCTGCATATAGGATGTTCAAATGCGCAGAAAAGGTGATACTAATTGTGATCTGTTCCAAGGCCAGGTGATGATTGCATCACTAAAGGTATTTTTGGATTTCTCCTACAGACCAATTGATGTGGGCTATAGCTCGCAACCATTTGAAGTGTCATGTGGACTGCCCATGTCAGGACAGATGTTAGTTTACAGTTTTGTTGGTCAACTAAGATCTTGTGAAGCATCTAAAATCACTGCGTGATTTAGTTCACAAATCCCGGCTAAATGTTCATCATTACAATGTTCATACTTTCGCGCACGTCTCTAAATGTGTTATTGGCAAATTCTGCACCCTCCCCCTGTTGTCAGTTAGTAATTTAGCCAGTGCCCCCAGTCCAGCCCTATCTATTTTTCCATGATTTTATCCGCAATGACTCTTTTATCTTTACCATGCGGACAGACAGACATGTCTATAAAATGTAAAATGAAACTGTTCTTGTTCTTCTTCCACACCTTTAAATCCTTATCTACAACTTCATTCAAGTCTCACGCTAATGGGAGATTTACAATAAGCCGTCTTGGTGTCCTGTGCTACCTTCTGCGTCTATCACTAATTTCTTCAATAAGCTTTGTGTATTCCTCATCAACTACCACTGCAAACTTTGGGATCAAAATGTATGACCAAGTTGTTGACATAACTTTAGACAATTCGGCAGCACGGTGGCACAGTGGTTAGCACTGCTGCCTCATGGCGCCGAGGATCCAGATTTGATCCTGGCCTCGGGTCACTGTCCATGTGGGGTTTGCACATTCCCTCTGGTCTTGTTGGTCCAGCTAGCCAATTCAGCTGCCCAATTAAACTTTGGAGTTCCTCTTTTTCCATTTTCGATGTTGTATCCTTTTGTGAGGCCTTACCATGAATAATTGCTATGGGGTTAATATTCTCCAAGAGAGGATGCTGATGTAGAGTGACATGAGAACCACTCTGCCCCATTTCTAACTCTGAATACACCAGAAGTCTGACTCCAATGTTGAATTCCGTTCTAAGCCCATTAATAACAGTATTTTAAATTCGCTACTACCATCCCACAAAAAATAATCTACATGCATCATGAAGATGCCCGAATACCAATAAAACATCGCAGGATCTGCTTTCAACTGAAGACAGCCCAACTTTAATAAAACCAACCTCACTGACAATACCAAACTCTGGAGGTGTCAATCAACCCGTACGCACATTTATTTAACTTCCAGAGAACCCTTTCTGTGTTTGGTGCCTCTCTCAGAGGATAAAGAAAAATGTATCTTTCAACCTGATGTCCCTGTAATAAAGCAGCTTTAATATCTATTGATTTGCATTCCTAAGCACTTGTGGCTAACAGAGCCAAGAAGATCTTCAAAATAGCCATCGGGGAATCTACCCTTAGTCACTAAGTTTTCTTCAAAACCTTGTGCTAACAGCTTTATCAGTTCCATGAGGAAGCAGCTTTTCCGTGCATCTACTTCAATCAGATGGAACTCATTGTCCCCTCTCTGGGACCTCTGTGAACACCCCAAATTCTTTCCAACTTTGCAGTTCTTGCTGTTTTGCATCTTTTATTAATTTATCAGCTAATTCAGTGTTCTTCAAAGTGTGGGTCGTGACCTGCGGGCGGGTGTCCGGAGTGTCGCAGAGCAATCGTTTGTGCCGTTCCTGAAGTGGTCCCGATCGCAGAAGGGACAACGGTCGGTACCGGCTTTTAAATTTAGAATACCATGGGCGGCAAGGTGGTGCAGAGGTTACCACTGCTGCCTGGGCGGCAAGGTGGCGCAGAGGTTACCACTGCTGCCTGGGCAGCATGGTGGCGCAGAGGTTACCACTGCTGCCTGGGCAGCATGGTGGCGCAGAGGTTACCACTGCTGCCTGGGCAGCATGGTGGCGCAGTGGTTATCACTGCTGCCTGGGCAGCATGGTGGCGCAGAGGTTACCACTGCTGCCTGGGCAGCAAGGTGGCGCAGAGGTTACCACTGCTGCCTGGGCAGCAAGGTGGCACAGTGGTTACCACTGCTGCCTGGGCAGCAAGGTGGCGCAGAGGTTACCACTGCTGCCTGGGCAGCATGGTGGCGCAGAGGTTACCACTGCTGCCTGGGCAGCAAGGTGGCGCAGTGGTTACCACTGCTGCCTGGGCAGCATGGTGGCGCAGAGGTTACCACTGCTGCCTGGGCGGCAAGGTGGCGCAGAGGTTACCACTGCTGCCTGGGCAGCATGGTGGCGCAGAGGTTACCACTGCTGCCTGGGCAGCATGGCGGTGCAGTGGTTACCACTGCTACTTCACGGCGCTGAAGACCCTGGTTTGATCCCGACCCTGGATCACTGTCCGTGTGATGTTTGCACATTCTCCCCGTGTCTGCGTGAGTTTCAGCACTACAACCCAAAGATGTGCAGGTTGTGTGGATTGGCAACGCTAAATTGACCCCCTCTGCTCCATTCTCTCGATCCCCGACTTAATCGGTTCCACCACTTTGGCCAGGTCTTCCAGGGCCTTCTTCCTCTGCTGACTGAACTTTGCATACAGAAATTCCACCAGCTGTTCCGTTGACCACTGGGTGGGCAGGACAGCCCCCTTGCCCGCCGTTATGTTAACCTGTGGCGCACCACAAAGACTGTCCTAGATCCAGCCACACAAGAGGAGTAACACCTTCTCCAGGTACTCCTGCACCTCTTTCCATCAAAACACCTCGCCCCTCAGATGGAGAAAAATCCAAAAAATACCACCTTGTGTGGGAGCCACCAAATGTGCGACCACTCACTCCATGGCCGCCACCAGAAATCCTGATTTCTTTTTTTTAAGTACCCCCTGTGGGGCATTCACTGCTTTGGGCTCATTGTATCTGCTTTTAGAAGTAGAGTTTGGGGAGGGTGGAGTTAGGGAGTAAGGATTGAGTTAGGATGTTGGGGGGGGGGGGGCATGGGGTTTGGGCATAAGCTTTGGGTTTGCAGGTGGGTTGTGGGGTTAGAGTTATGGGGTAGCTTTTGGGGGGAAGATTTGGGTCAGGATGCAGGCAGGGTGGGGTTTGGAGGTAAGGTTAGGGTTAAGGTCATGGAATCCCCAGGCAGCACAGTGGCGCAGTGGTTAGCACTGGGACTGCGGCGCTGAGGACCCGGATTCGAATCCCGACCCTGGGTCACTGTCCGTGTGGAGTTTGCACATTCTCCCCGTGTCTGCATGGATTTCACCCCCACAACCCAAAAGATGTGCAGGTTAGGTGGATTGGCCATGCTAAATTGCCTCTTAATTGGGAAAAAATGAATTGGGTATGTTAAATTTATAAAGGAAAAAAAAGGCTAGGGTTTGGGGAAGGGTGTGGGATAGGGTTTTGGGAGTAAGGTTTGGGTTAGGATGTGAGGGAGGGAGGTTTGAGATGGGTGTTGTAGGAATTGGGTGGGATTTGATTTCAGGGAGGGTTTGGTTTGGGGGGAGGGTTTGGTTTGGGGGAGGGTTTGGTTTGGGGAGGGTTTACATTTGGGGGAGGGTTTGGGTTTGGGGGAGGGTTTGGGCTGGGGGAGGATTTGGGTTTGGTTCGGGGAGGGTTTTGTTTTGTTTTTGGGGGGGGAGAGGGTTTGTTTTGGGAAGGGTTTGGCTTGGGGGAAGGTTTGGGTTTGGGGAGGATTTGCGTTTGGGGAGGTTTTGGGATGGGGAGGTTTTGGGGTGGGGAGGGTTTGGGGGTGGGGAGGATTTGGGTTTAGTTTGGGGGTGGGTTTGATTTGAGGGAGGGTTTGGTTTGGGGGTGGGGAGGGTTTGGTTTGGGGGGGGTTTGGTGTGTGGGTGGGGAGGTTTTGGGTTTGGGGGAGGGTTTAGGTTTGGGGATGATTTCGTTTTGGGCAGTTTGGTTTTGGAGGGTATCTGGAGGAGGATTTGGTTTGGGTTTGTTTTGGAGTAGGGTTTGGTTATAAGGGGGGCGGTTGGAGTTTGGGTTTAGTTTGGGGGAATGGTTTGAGGGGTTGGGTTAGACGGGGAGGTTAGGGGGAGGGTTTGGGTTGGGGGAAGGGTTTGGGGGGGTTAGAGGGGAAGGCTTTGGGGGGGTTAGAGGGGGAGGTTGGGGGTAGAGGGGGAGGTTGGGGAGTAGAGGGGGAGGTTGGGGGGGTAGAGGGGGAGGTTGGGGGGGTAGAGGGGGAGGTTGGGGGGGTAGAGGGGGAGGTTGGGGGGGTAGAGGGGGAGGTTGGGGGGGTAGAGGGGGAGGTTGGGGGGGGTAGAGGGGAGGTTGGGGCGGTAGATGGGGAGGTTGGGGGGTAGAGGGGGAGGTTGGGGGGGTTAGAGGGGGAGGTGGGGGGGGTTAGAGTGGGAGGTTGGGGGGTTAGAGTGGGAGGTTGGGGTGGTTAGAGGGGGAGGTTGGGGGGGGTTAGAGGGGGAGGTTGGGGGGGTTAGAGGGGGAGGTTGGGGGGATTAGAGCGGGAGGTTGGGGTGGTTAGAGTGGGAGGTTGGGGGGAAGAGGGGGAGGTTGGGGGGTAGAGGGGGAGGTTGGGGGGTAGAGGGGGAGGTTGGGGGGTAGAGGGGGAGGTTGGGGGGTAGAGGGGGAGGTTGGGGGGTAGAGGGGGAGGTTGGGGGGGTAGAGGGGAGGTTGGGGGGTAGATGGGGAGGTTGGGGGGTAGAGGGGGAGGTTGGGGGGGTTAGAGGGGGAGGTGGGGGGTTAGAGTGGGAGGTTGGGGGGGTTAGAGGGGGAGGTGGGGGGGTTAGAGTGGGAGGTTGGGGGGGTAGGAGGGGGAGGTTGGGGGGGGGTTAAGGGGGAGGTTGGGGGGGTTAGAGGGGGAGGTGGGGGGGTTAGAGGGGGTGGTGGAGGTGTTAGGGGGGTGGTGGGGGGGGTTGGAGGGGGTGGTGGGGGGGTTAGAGGGGGTGGTGGGGGTTAAAGGGATGGTGGGGGGGGTTAGAGGGGATGGTGGGGGGGGTTAGAGAGGGGGTTAGAGGGGGAGGTTGGGGGGGTTAGAGGGGGAGGTTGGGGGGTAGAGGCGGAGGTTTGGGGGTAGAGGGGAGGTTGGGGGGTAGAGGGGGAGGTTGAGGGGGGTAGAGGGGGAGGTTGGGGGGTGGAGGGGGAGGTTGGGGGGTAGAGGGGGAGGTTGGGGGGGTAGAGGGGAAGGTTGGGGGGGCTAGAGGGGGAGGTGGGGGGGTAGAGGAGGAGGTTGGGGGGTAGAGGGGGAGGTTGGGGGGGTTAGAGGGGGAGGTTGGGGGGGTTAGAGAGGGAGGTTGGGGGTGTTAGAGGGGGAGGTTGGGGGGGTTAGAGGGGGAGTTTGGGTGGTTAGAGGGGAAGGTGGGGGGTTAGAGGAGGAGGTTGGGGGGTTAGAGGGGGAGGTTGGGGGGGTTAGAGGGAGAGGTTGGGGGGGTTAGAGGGGGAGGTTGGGGGTGGTTAGAGGGGTGGTTGGGGGGTTAGAGGGGGAGGTTGGGGGGGTTAGAGGGGGAGGTTGGGGGGGTTAGAGGGGAGGTTGGGGGGTTAGAGGTGGAGGTTGGGGGGGTTAGAGGGGGAGGTTGGGGGGGTGTTAGAGGGGGAGGTTGGGGGGTTTAGAGGGGGAGGTTGGGGGGAGTTAGAGGGGAGGTTGGGGGGAGTTAGAGGGGAGGTTGGGGGGGGTTGGAGGGGAGGTTGGGGGGGTTAGAGGGGGAGGTTGGGGGGTTTGAGGGGGAAGTTGGGGGAGTTAGAGGGAGAGGTTGGGGGGGTTAGAGGGGGAGGTTTGGGGGGGTTAGAGGGGGAGGTTGGGGGGGTTAGAGGGGAGGTTGGGGGGGTTAGAGGGGGAGGTTGGGGGGTTAGAGGGGAGGTTGGGGTGGTTAGAGTGGAGGTTGGGGGGGTTGAGGGGGAGGTTGGGGGGTAGAGGGGGAGGTTGGGGGTGAGGGGGAGGTTGGGGGTAGAGGGGAGGTTGGGGGGGTTGAGGGGGAGGTTGGGGGGGGTAGAGGGGGAGGTTGGGGGGGGTAGAGGGGGTGGTTGGGGGGGTAGAGAGGGGTGGGGAGGTTGGGGGGTGGGGGGTGTGGGGGGGGTTGGGGGGGGGTGTGGGGGGGGTTGGGGGGGTAGGGGGGGGTGGTGGGGGGGGTAGGAGGGGGAGGTTGGGGGGGGTAGAGGGGGGTGGTGGGGGGGGGGTTAGAGGGGAGGTTGGGGGGGGTTAGAGGGGAGGTTGGGGGGGGTTAGAGCGGGAGGTTGGGGTGGTTAGAGTGGGAGGTTGGGGGGGAGAGGGGGAGGTTGGGGGGGAAGAGGGGGGGTTGGGGGGTAGAGGGGGGGGTTGGGGGGTAGAGGGGGAGGTTGGGGGGTTGAGGGGGAGGTTGGGGGGTAGAGGGGGAGGTTGGGGGGGGGTAGAGGGGAGGTTGGGGGGGTAGATGGGGAGTGTGGGTGGTAGAGGGGGAGGTTGGGGGGGGTTAGACGGGGAGGTGGGGGGGGTGAGGTGGGAGGTTGGGGGGGGTAGGAGGGGGAGGTTGGGGGGGGTTAGAGGGGGAGGTTGGGGGGGTAGTGGGGGGGTTGGAGGGGGTTGAGGGGGAGGTTGGGGGGGTTAGAGGGGAGGTTGGGGGGTGTTGTGGGGTGGTTGGGGGGGTTAGAGGGGGTTTGGGGGTGGGGGGGGGGGGTGGTAGGGGGGTGGTGGGGGGGGTTAGTGGGGAGGTGGGGGGGTTAGAGGGGGTGGTGGGGGGGGGTTAGAGGGGGTGGTGGGGGTGGTTAGAGGGGGAGGTTGGGGGGGGGGGTTAGAGGGGGAGGTTGGGGGGTTTAGGGGGGAGGTTGGGGGGGGTTAGAGGGGGAGGTTGGGGGGTTAGAGGGGGAGGTTGGGGGGGTTAGAGGGGGGAGGTTGGGGGGGTTAGAGGGGGAGGTTGAGGGGGTTAATGGGGAGGTTAAGGGGGTTAGAGGGGGAGGTTGGGGGGTAGAGGGGGGGGTTGGGGGGTAGAGGGGGAGGTTGGGGGGTAGAGGGGGAGGTTGGGGGGTAGAGGGGGAGGGTTGGGGGCGAGAGGGGGAGGTTGGGGGGGTAGTGGGGGAGGTTGGGGGGGGGTAGAGGGGGAGGTTGGGGGGTAGAGGGGGGAGGTTGGGGGGGTTAGAGGGAGAGGTTGGGGGGGTTAGTGGGGGAGGTTAGGGGGGGTTAGTGAGGGAGGTTGGGGGTGTTAGTGGGGGAGGTTGGGGGGGTTAGAGGGGGAGTTTGGGGGGTTAGAGGTGTAGGTGGGGGTGGTTAGAGATGGAGGTTGGGGGGGGGGTTAGAAGGGGTGGTGGGGGGGGTTAGAAGGGGTGGTGGGGGGGGTTGAGGGGGTGGGGGGGGGTTATGGGGGTGGTGGGATGGTTAGAGGGGGGAGGTTGGGGGGGGGGTTAGAGGGGGAGGTTGGGGGATTTAGAGGGGGAGGTTGGGGGGGGTTAGAGGGGGAGGTTGGGGGGTTAGAGGGGGAGGTTGGGGGGGTTAGAGGGGGAGGTTGAGGGGGTTAATGGGGAGGTTAAGGTGGTTAGAGGGGGAGGTTGGGGGGTAGAGGGGGAGGTTGGGGGGCAGAAGGGGAGGTTGGGGGGGGTAGAGGGGGAGGTAGAGGGGGAGGTTGGGGGGTAGAGGGGGAGGTTGGGGGGGGTAGAGGGGGAGGTTGGGGGGTAGAGGGGGAGGTTGGGGGGGGAGATTGGGGGGGTTAGAGAGGGAGGTTGGGGGGGTAAGAGTGGGGGTTAGAGGTGAAGGTTGGCGGCGGTTAGAGGGGGAGGTGGGGGGCTTAGAGGGGGAGGTGGGGGGGTTAGAGGGGGTGGTGGGGGGTGTTAGAGGGGGTGGTGGGGGGTTAGAGGGGGTGGTGGGGGGGTTTAGAAGGGGTGGTGGGGAGGTTAGAGGGGGTGGGGGGGTTAGAGGGGGTGGTGGGGGGGTTAGAGGGGGTGGTGGGGGGGTAGAGGGGGTGGTGGGTGGGTTAGAGGCGGTGGTGGGGGGGTTAGAGGGGGTGGTGGGGGGGTAGAGGGGGTGGTGGGGGGGTTAGAGGGGATGGTGGGGGGGCTTAGAGGGGGAGGTTGGGGGGGTTAGAGGGGGAGGTTGGGGGGGTTAGAGGGGGAGGTTGGGGGGGTAGAGGCGGAGGTTGGGGGGTAGAGGGGAGGTTGGGGGGTAGAGGGGGAGGTTGGGGGGGTAGAGGGGGAGGTTGGGGGGGTGGAGGGCGAGGTTTGGGGGGGGTAGAGGGGGAGGTTGGGGGGTAGAGGGGGAGGTTGGGGGGGGTAGAGGGGGAGGTTGGGGGGGTAGAGGGGGAGGTTGGGGGGGTAGAGGAGGAGGTTGGGGGGTAGAGGGGGAGGTTGGGGGGGGTTAGAGGGGGAGGTTGGGGGGGTTAGAGAGGGAAGTTGGGGGTGTTAGAGGGGGAGGTTGGGGGGGTTAGAGGGGGAGTTTGGGGAGTTAGAGGGGAAGGTGGGGGGGTGGTTAGAGGGGGAGGTTGGGGGAGGTTAGAGGGGGAGGTGGGGGGGTTAGAGGGGGTGGGGGGGGGGTTAGAGGGGTGGTGGGGTGGTTAGAGGGGGAGGTTGGGGGGGGGTTAGAGGGGGAGGTTGGGGGATTTAGAGGGGAAGGTTGGGGGGGTTAGAGGGGAGGTTGGGGGGGTTAGAGGGGGAGGTTGGGGGGGTTAGAGGGGGAGGTTGAGGGGGTTAATGGGGAGGTCAAGGGGGTTAGAGGGGGAGGTTGGGGGGTAGAGGGGAGGTTGGGGGGTAGAAGAGGAGGTTGGGGGGTAGAGGGGGAGGTTGGGGGGTAGAGGGGGAGGTTGGGGGGTAGAGGGGGAGGTTGGGGGGTAGAGGGGGAGGTTGGGGGGGTTAGAGGGAGAGGTTGGGGGGTTAGAGGGGGAGGTTAGGGGGGTTAGAGAGGGAGGTTGGGGATGTTAGAGGGGGAGGTTGGGGGGTTTAGAGGGGGAGTTTGGGGGGTTAGAGGGGAAGGTGGGGGGTGGTTAGAGGGGGAGGTTGGGGGGGTTAGAAGGGGAGGTGGGGGGGTTAGAGGGGGTGGGGGGAGGTTAGAGGGGGTGGTGGGGTGGTTAGAGGGGGAGGTTGGGGGGGGGTTAGAGGGGGAGGTTGGGGGATTTAGAGGGGGAGGTTGGGGGGGTTAGAGGGGGAGGTTGGGGGGTTAGAGGGGGAGGTTGGGGGGGTTAGAGGGGGAGGTTGAGGGGGTTAATGGGGAGGTTAAGGGGGTTAGAGGGGGAGGTTGGGGGGTAGAGGGGGAGGTTGGGGGGTGGAAGGGGAGGTTGGGGGGGTAGAGGGGGAGGTTGGGGGGGGTTAGAGGGGAGGTTGGGGGGGATAAGAGTGGGGGTTAGAGGTGGAGGTTGGCGGCGGTTAGAGGGGGAGGTGGGGGGGTTAGAGGGGGAGGTGGGGGGGTTAGAGGGGGTGGTGGGGGGTGTTAGAGGGGGTGGTGGGGGGTTGGAGGGGGTGGTGGGGGGGTTTAGAAGGGGTGGTGGGGAGGTTAGAGGGGGTGGGGGGGGTGGTTAGTGGGGTGGTGGGGGGGTTAGAGGGGGTGGTGGTGGGGGGTTAGAGGGGGAGGTTGGGGGGGTTAGAGGGGAGGTTGGTTTGGGTCCGGGGTGGGGGGCGGGGTCCGGGGGGGGTTGGGCTGGGTCCGGGGGGTATTGGTTTGGGTTGGGTCCGGGGGGGGGGGTTGGTTTGGGTTGGGTCGGGTGGGGGGTTGGTTTGGGTTGGGTCCGGGGGGGGGTTGGTTTGGGTTGGGCTCTGGGGGGGTTTGGGTTGGGTTCGGGAGGGGTTTGGGTTGGGTTCGGGGGGGGGGGTTGGTTTGGATCCGGGGGGGGTTTGGGTTGGTTCCGCGGGGGGTGGGGTTTGGGGTTGGGCTCGGGGGGGGTTTGGGTTGGTTCCGGGGGGGGGGGGGATTGGGTTGGGTTCGGGGGGGGGAGTTGGGTTGGGTTCGGGGGGGGGGGTTGGGTTGGGTCCGGGGGGGGGGGTTTGGTTTGGTTCCGGGGGGGGGTTTGGGTTGGTTCCGGGGGGGGTTGGTTTGGGTTGGGTCCGGGAGGGGGGTTGGTTTGGATTGGGTCCGGGGGGGGGGTTTGGGTTGGTTCCGGGGTGGGGGGGGTTTGGGTTGGTTCCGGGGGAGGGGGTTTGGGTTGGATTCCGGGGGGGGTTGGGTTGGGTCCGGGGGGGTGGGGGTTGGTTTGGGTTGGGTCCGGGGGGGGGGGGTTGGTTTGGGTTGGGTCCGGGCGGGGGGTTTGGTTTGGTTCCGGGGGGGGGTGTTGGGTTGGGTCCCGGGGGGGGGTGTTGGTTTGGGTTGGGTCCCGGGGGGGGGGTTGGGTTGGGTCCCGGGGGGGGGGGGGGGGTTGGGTTGGGTCCCGGGGGGGGGGGTTGGGTTGGGTCCCGGGGGTGGGGGTTGGGTTGGGTCCCGGGGGGGGGGGTTGGTTTGGGTTGGGTCCCGGGGGGGGGGGGGTTGGGTTGGGTCCGGTCCCGGGGTGGGGGGGATGGGCTGGTTCCGGGGGGGGGGGGTATGGGTTGGGTTCGGGGTGGTTGGGTTGGCTCCGGGGGGGGGGGGGTTTGGGTTGGTTCCGGCAGGGGGGGGGGTTTGGGTTGGGTTCGGCAGGGGGGGTTGGGTTGGGTCCGGGGGGGGGGTTGGGTTGGGTCCGGGGGGGGAGGTTTGGGTTGGTTCCGGGGGGGGGGGGGTTTGTTTGGGTTGGGTGGGGGGGGGGGGGGTTTGGGTTGGTTCCGGGGGCAGGGGGTTGGGTTGGGTCCGGGGTGGGGGTTGGTTTGGGTTGGGTCCGGGGGGTGGGGGGGGGTTGGGTTGATTCCGGGGGGGGGGTGTTGGGTTGGGTTCGGGGGGAGGGTTTGGGTTGGGTTCGGGGGGGGGGGTTGGGTTGGGTCCGGGGGGGGGGGGTTGGTTTGGGTTGGATCCCGGGAGGGGGGGGTTGGTTTGGGTTGGGTCCCGGGAGGGGGGGGTTGGGTTGGGTCCGGGGGGGGGGGGGGGTTGGTTTGGGTTGGGTCCCGGGGGGGGGGGGGGTGTTGGGTTGGTTCCGGGGGGGGGGGGGGGTTGGTTTGGGGTGGGTCCGGGGGGGATAGTTTGGGTCGGGTCCCGGGGGGGGGGGGGGGTTTGGGTTGGGTCCCGGGTGGGGGGGGGGGGTTGGTTTGGGTTGGGTCCGGGGGGGATAGTTTGGGTCGGGTCCCGGGGGGGGGGGGTGGTTGGGTTGGGTCCCGGGTGGGGGGGGGGGGGTTGGGTTGGGTCCTGGGGGGGCAGGGGGGGTTGGGTCCCGGGGGGGGGGTTGGTTTGGGTCCCGGGTGGGGGGGGGGGGTTGGTTTGGGTTGGGTCCGGGGGGGATAGTTTGGGTCGGGTCCCGGGGGGGGGGGGTGGTTGGGTTGGGTCCCGGGTGGGGGGGGGGGGGTTGGGTTGGGTCCTGGGGGGGCAGGGGGGGTTGGGTCCCGGGGGGGGGTTGGTTTGGGTCCCGGGTGGGGGGGGGGGGTTGGTTTGGGTTGGGTCCGGGGGGGATAGTTTGGGTCGGGTCCCGGGGGGGGGGGGTGGTTGGGTTGGGTCCCGGGTGGGGGGGGGGGGGGTTGGGTTGGGTCCTGGGGGGGCAGGGGGGGTTGGGTCCGGGGGGGGTTGGGTTGGGTCCCGGGCGGGGGGGGAGTTGGGTTGGGTTCGGGGGGGGGGTTTGGGTTGGTTCCGGGTGGGGGGGGGTTGGTTTGGGTTGGTTCCGGGGGGGGGGTTGGTTTGGGTTGGGTCCGGGGGGGGGGGTTTGGGTTGGGTTCGGGGGGGGGGGGTTGGGTTGTGTTCGGTGGGGGGGGTTGGGTTGGGTCGGGGGGGGGGGTTGGGTTGTGTTCGGTGGGGGGGGGTTGGGTTGGTTCCGGGGGGTGGGGGTTGGGTTGGGTTCGGGGGGGGGGGTTGGGTTGGGTCCGGGGGGGTGGGTGGGTTGGGTCCCGGGGGGGGGGGGGTTTGGTATGGGTTGGGTTCGGTGGGGGGCGGGGGTTGGTTTGGGTTGGGTCCGGGGGGGGGGGGTTGGTTTGGGTTGGGTCCCGGGGGGGGGGGTTGGGTCCGGGGGGGGGTTGGGTTGAGTCCGGGGGGGGTGCGTTAGTTTGGGTTGGGCCCCGGGGGGGGGGGTTGGGTTGGGTTGGGTCCCGGGGGGGGGGGGGGTTTGGGTTGGGCCCCGGGGGGGGGGTTGGGTTAGTTTGGTCCCGGGGGGGGGGGTTGGTTGGGTCCCGGGGGGGGGGGGGTTGGGTTGGGTCCCGGGGGGGGGGGGGGTTGGGTTGGGTCCCGGGGGGGGGGGGGTTGGGTTGGGTCCCGGGGGGGGGGGGGTTGGGTTGGGTCCCGGGGGAGGGGCCGCCGCGCTGATTGGGTTGAAGTTGGTTCCTCCCCCGGAGCCGGAATGTTGAGGCCGGAGCCGCAGCGGAAAAAACACCGAGAGAGAGAGAGAGCCCCCTCCCCCAGAGCCAGACATGGTGAGGAATCGGGGGGGGGGGGGGGGGGGGGCTTGAGAGACCTCGAGAAACCCGCGGGCGGGGGTGGGTGGATTGAGGAGAAACATTGGGGGAGGGAAGAGACAGGGTCTTCTCCTGGTTTGGGGGGTGGGGGGGAGAGAGGTTCCTATCCTGGTTTGGTGGGGGGAGAGGTTCCTATCCTGGTTTGGGGGGGGGGGAAGAGAGAGGTTCCTATCCTGGTTTGGTGGGGGGAGAGGTTCCTATCCTGGTTTGGGGGGGGAGGGTGAGGTTCCTATCCTGGTTTGGGGGGGGGGAGGGAGAGGTTCCTATCCTGGTTTGGGGGGGGGGAGGGAGAGGTTCCTATCCTGGTTTGGGGGGGGGGAGGGAGAGGTTCCTATCCTGGTTTGGGGGGGGGGAGAGGTTCCTATCCTGGTTTGGGGGGGGGGAGGGAGGGAAAGGTTCCTATCCTGGTTTGGGGGGGGGGAGGGAGAGGTTCCTATCCTGGTTTTGGGGGGAGGGGGGGAGGGAGAGGTTCCATTCCTGGTTTGGGGGGGGGAGAGGTTCCATTCCTGGTTTGGGGGGGGGGGAAGAGGTTCCATTCCTGGTTTGGGGGGGGGGAGAGGTTCCATTCCTGGTTTGGGGGGGGGGAGGGAGAGGTTCCTATCCTGGTTTGGGGGGGGGGGGAAGAGAGAGGTTCCTATCCTGGTTTGGGGGGGGGAGAGGTTCCTATCCTGGTTTGGTGGGGGGGGGGGGGTTCCTATCCTGGTTTGGGGGGGGAGGGAGAGGTTCCTATCCTGGTTTGGGGGGGGGGAGGGAGAGGTTCCTATCCTGGTTTGGGGGGGGGGGAGAGGTTCCTATCCTGGTTTGGGGGGGGGAGGGAGGGAAAGGTTCCTATCCTGGTTTGGGGGGGGGGAGGGAGAGGTTCCTATCCTGGTTTTGGGGGGAGGGGGGGAGGGAGAGGTTCCATTCCTGGTTTGGGGGGGGGAGAGGTTCCATTCCTGGTTTGGGGGGGGGGAGAGGTTCCATTCCTGGTTTGGGGGGGGGGAGAGGTTCCATTCCTGGTTTGGGGGGGGGGAGGGAGAGGTTCCTATCCTGGTTTTGGGGGGGGGGGAGGGAGGGAGAGGTTCCTATCCTGGTTTGGGGGGGGGGGGGAGGGAGGGAGAGGTTCCTATCCTGGTTTGGGAGGGGGGGAGGGAGAGGTTCCTATCCTGGTTTGGGGGGGGGGGGAGGGAGAGGTTCCTATCCTGGTTTGGGGGGGGGGAGGGAGGGAGAGGTTCCTATCCTGGTTTGGGGGGGGGGGGAGAGGAGAGGGGTTCCTATCCTGGTTGGGGTTTTGGGGGGGGGGGGGAGAGAGGTTCCTATCCTGGTTTGGGGGGGGGAGGGGGAGGGAGAGGTTCCTATCCTGGTTTGGGGAGGGGGAGAGAGAGGTTCCTATCCTGGTTTGGGGGGGGGGAGAGAGAGGTTCCTATCCTGGTTTGGGGGGGGGGGGGGAGAGGTTCCTATCCTGGTTTGGGGGGGGGGGGTTCCTATCCTGGTTTGGGGGGGGAGGGAGAGGTTCCTATCCTGGTTTGGGGGGGGGAGAGGTTCCTATCCTGGTTTGGGGGGGGGAGGGAGGGAAAGGTTCCTATCCTGGTTTGGGGGGGGGAGGGAGAGGTTCCTATCCTGGTTTGGGGGGGGGAGGGAGAGGTTCCTATCCTGGTTTTGGGGGGAGGGGGGGAGGGAGAGGTTCCATTCCTGGTTTGGGGGGGGGAGAGGTTCCATTCCTGGTTTGGGGGGGGGGAGGGAGAGGTTCCTATCCTGGTTTGGGGGGGGGGGGGGAGGGAGGGAGAGGTTCCTATCCTGGTTTGGGGGGGGGGGGAGGGAGGGAGAGGTTCCTATCCTGGTTTGGGGGGGGGGGGGGGAGGGAGAGGTTCCTATCCTGGTTTGGGGGGGGGGGGGGGAGGGAGAGGTTCCTATCCTGGTTTTGGGGGGGGGGGGAGGGAGGGAGAGGTTCCTATCCTGGTTTGGGGGGGGGGAGAGGAGAGGGGTTCCTATCCTGGTTGGGGTTTTGGGGGGGGGGGGGGGAGAGAGGTTCCTATCCTGGTTTGGGGGGGGGAGGGGGAGGGAGAGGTTCCTATCCTGGTTTGGGGGGGGGGAGGGAGGGAGAGGTTCCTATCCTGGTTTGGGGGGGGGGGCGGAGAGGTGCCTATACTGGTTTGGGGGGGAGAGAGAGGTTCCTATCCTGGTTTGAGGGGGGGGGAGTGAGGTTCCTATCCTGTTTTTTTTGGGGGGGGGGGAGAGAGAGGTGCCTATACTGTTTTGGTGGGGGGGGGAGGGAGAGGTTCCTATCCTGGTTTGGGGGAGGGGGGAGCGAGGTGCCTATACTGGTTTGGGGGGGAGAGAGAGGTTCCTATCCTGGTTTGAGGGGGGGGGAGGAGAGGGTTCCTATCCTGGTTGGGGTTGGGGTTTGAGGGGGGGGGGAAGAGAGGTTCCTATCCTGGTTTGGGGGGGAGAGAGGTTGCTATCTTGGGGGGGGGGGGGAGGGAGAGGTTCCTATCCTGGTTTGAGGGGGGGCGGGGAGAGAGAGAGGTGCCTATACTGGTTTGGGGGGAGGGGGGAGAGAGGTTCCTATCCTGGTTTGAGGGGGGTTGGGGAGTGAGGTTCCTATCCTGTTTTTTTTTTTTGGGGGGGGGAGAGAGAGAGAGGTGCCTATACTGGTTTGGGGGGAGGGGGGAGAGAGACGTTCCTATCCTGGTTTGAGGGTGGGCGGGGAGGAGAGGGTTCCTATCCTGGTTGGGGTTGGGGTTTGGGGGGGCGGGGGAAGAGAGGTTCCTATCCTGGTTTGGGGGGGAGAGAGGTTGCTATCTTGGGGGGGGGGGGGGAGGGAGAGGTTCCTATCCTGGTTTGAGGGGGGGCGGGGAGAGAGAGAGGTGCCTATACTGGTTTGGGGGGAGGGGGGAGAGAGGTTCCTATCCTGGTTTGAGGGGGGTTGGGGAGTGAGGTTCCTATCCTGTTTTTTTTGGGGGGTGAGAGAGAGGTGCCTATACTGGTTTGGGGGAGGGGGGAGAGAGACGTTCCTATCCTGGTTTGAGGGGGGGGGGGGGAGTGAGGTTCCTATCCTGTTTTTTTTGGGGGGGGCGGGGGGGAGAGGTGCCTATACTGGTTTGGGTGGAGGGGGGAGCGAGACGTTCCTATCCTGGTTTTTTTTGGGGGGGGGATGCGGAAAGGTACCTATCCTGGTTTCGGGGGGTTGGTGAAAGGTGCCTTTCCCAGTTTGCACAATAAGAAATCTCAACAGGTTCAACTTTATTTGAAATCACAAGCTTTCTGAGAACTGATCCTTCATCAGGTGAAGTGGAGGCAAGTTCACAGTTACAGCATATATAGGAGAGACAACAAAATTACAGGTTGGAATGTGAGTCTTTACAGGTACAAACAGTGTGAGTGGAATGAGTGCTAATCACAGGTAATCGAGGTGGGAATTGTCTCAAGCCAGGACAGTCAGTCGGATTCTGCAAACCCCTCCAAAATAGTGGGGGTTACATGTAATGTGACATGAACCCGAGATCCCGGTTGAGGCCTGCTTCATGCGTGCAGAACTTGGCTACCGGTTTCTGCTCGGCGATTTGCATTGTCGTGTGTCTTGAAAGCCGCTTTTCAGACTGTTTAATCGAAAATTGGAGGTTGAATGTCCTTGACTGCTGAAATGTTCCCCGACTGGAGGGGAATATTCCTGCCTGGAAGATTGTTGTGCGGTGTCCATTCATCCGTTGTCGTAACCTCTGCATGGTCTCGCCAATATACCACGCCTCGGGACATCCTTTCCTGCAGTGTATGAGGTAGACAACGTTGGCCAAGTTGCATGAGTATGTACCGTGTACCTGGTGGGTGGTGGTCTCACGTGTGATAGTAGTATCCATGTCGATGATCTGGTATGTCTTGCAGAGTTCAAGGCCCATGTACTATCTGATTGGATAATTATCCAATTCTATTGTGAAAGGCTTGATTGAACTGCATCACCTGAGAAAGGAGCTGTGCTCCGAAAGCTAATGATTCAAAACAAACCTGTTGGGACTTTAACCTGATGTTGTAAGATTTCTTACTGTGCTCATCCCAGTCCAACGCCGGCATCTCCACATCAGTGCTCGAGCGAGGCATACCGTTTGGTGACTAGGTATCCCAAAATCACAAGAGGAAATTATTTTGAGATGTACCATCTGTGCAGCCATCGCCAGAAATAAAAAGAATCTCAGATGCTATCCCCATTCCCATTCCGATTGTGGGAATGTCTCAGCATGGATCTTTTTGAGCTCACGGGGACGATATCCCTCATAGTTATTGTCCCGCTTCAGAAGCTGCCGTTAATTCACGAAAGACATTTTTTGCCAAACATGGCATTCCTGATCTTGTCATTTCAGACAATGGTCCACAGGATGTGAATGTAGAGTTCAAGAAATTTACAGAAGCTTATGGATTTGTCCACACAACTGTTTTGCCCAGTTTCCCACAATCAAATGGTGAGACCGAGAGGAGTAAGAACAATAAATGCTTTGTCTAAAAATCAACTTGGCTCTCTTGGCTACCATTCCACATCACTTCAGAATGGTCTGGCTCCGTCAGCACTTCTGTCGGGACGACGATTGCAGACTCAGCTTCCTGTTCTTCCACATACGCCTATGTTATGCGTAAAAACAACTGATACAGAGAGAGTACATAGAACGTAGAACATAGAAAATACAGCACAGAACAGGCCCTTCGGCCCACGATGTTGTGCCGAACCTTTGTCCTAGATTAATCATAGATTATCATTGAATTTACAGTGCAGAAGGAGGCCATTCGGCCCTTTGAGTCTGCACCGGCTCTTGGAAAGAGCACCCTACCCAAACTCAACACCTCCACTCAACACCAAGGGCAATTCGGACATTAAGGGCAATTTATCATTGGCCAATTCACCAAACCCGCACATCTTTGGACTGTGGGAGGAAACCGGAGCACCCGGAGGAAACCCACGCAGACACGGGGAGGACGTGCAGACTCCGCACAGCCAATGTCTCAAGCCGGAATCGAACCTGGGACCATGGAGCTGTGAAGCAATTGTGCTATCCACAATGCTACCGTGCTGCCCTTAAGAACAAATAAATCTACACTATATCATTTTACCATAATCCATATACCTATCCAATAGTTGCTTGAAGGTCCCAAATGTTTCCGACTCAACTACTTCCACAGGCAGTGCATTCCATGCCCCCACTACTCTCTGGGTAAAGACCTACCTCTGATATCCCTCCTATATCTTCCACCTTTCACCTTAAATTTATGTCCCCTTGTAATGGTGTGTTCCACCCGGGGAAAAAGTCTCTGACTGTCTACTCTATCTATTCCCCTGATCATCTTATAAACCTCTATCAAGTCGCCCCTCATCCTTCTCCGCTCTAATGAGAAAAGGCCTAGCACCCTCAACCTTTCCTCGTAAGACCTACTCTCCATTCCAGGCATCATCCTGGTAAATCTTCTTTGCACCTTTTCCAAAGCTTCCACATCCTTCCTAAAATGAGGCGACCAGAACTGTACACAGTACTCCAAATGTGGCCTTACCAAAGTTTTGTACAGCTGCATCATCACCTCACGGCTCTTAAATTCAATCCCTCTGTTAATGAACGCGAGCACACCATAGGCCTTCTTCACAGCTCTATCCACTTGAGTGGCAACTTTCAAAGATGTATGAACATAGACCCCAAGATCTCTCTGCTCCTCCACATTGCCAAGAACTCTACCGTTAACCCTGTATTTTGTAAGGTATTTCTCCCTTGAGTAAGGGAGAAGGAGGGTGAGTATTGTGCAAGTTAAACCAGAAACTACAATCGATGCCACTTGGTGCATAATCTACCAGAACTCCAACCAGCTGAATGACTACTCTCGGGTGTTTGAGAGAGAACATGGGCAGCATGGTGACACAATGGTTAGCACAGCTACCTCACAGCGCCAGGGACCACGGTTCGATTCCGGCCTCGGGTGACTGTGGAGTTTGCAATTTCTCCCCGTGTCTGCATGGGTTTCCTCCGGTGCACCGGTTTCCTCCTACAGTCCAAAGTTTAAAAAAAATAAATTTAGAGTACCCAATTCATTTTTCCCAATTAAGGGGCAATTTAGCGTGGCCAATCCACCAACACTGCACATCTTTGGGATGCTGGGGTGAAACCCACGCAAGCACGGGGAGAATGTGCAAACTCCACACGGACAGTGACTCAGAACCGGGATCGAACCTGGGACCTCGGCGCCGTGAGGCAGCAGTGCTAACCACTGTGTCACCGTGCTGCCCTCTACAGTCCAAAGTTGTGTAGCTTAGGTGGATTGCCATGATTAATGTGCGGGGTATGGGGATAGGGCGGAGGAGTGAGCCTAGGGAGGTGCTCTTCTGGAGAATTGGTGCAAAGTCAATGGGCCGAATGGCCTCCCTCTATACTGTATGGATTCTATGGGTGCTTGAATCCTATGTAGCTTCTTAGAGAGCTGAGAACAAGAACAGGGAGATTGGTGAAATCATCATGATGCTTTTCGTTGCAATGTAATGTAAATAATGTATTCATTGGAGGAGATGTAGTATAAAGGGTTATTGTGATCACATGACAACAGTGTGGATAGTTTTTAGAGCCGCATATTGAGCCTGTATTGTACATAGTATAATGTTCAATAAAAGGTAAAGTTTACCTACAGCCTTGCCTCCAGCAATATCTGAATCCATATGATGAACAATCCTTTCCTAAGACCCACGACAATGATAAGAGTCACGTGTTTGCAACCTACAGTCCTAAACCATCAGAATGTAGAGAGCATTGTATTTAATATGATAAAAAGTAGTAAACTCTGTGTCCATGAGTTTACCTCCCTCCACCACCCCTCTATTTATGAGGTGATGCTTGTCTGTCTTTATCAGAGTGTTTGATTTAATATTTTCTAGATAATTGGTTTCATTTTGCTGCAGGTACCAGAATTGGAAAAAAGCACAGTCCGTATCAGAGAACCAGAGCGCGTCAAAGAAATCATCTCCTGCATCCGTGCTGGGGGAGCATCCAAACTTCAGGTAGGTTTATAATGAGGGGCAGTTCCTAGTTGCCCCCAGCTGCACTTAGTGATTAACAAGTCGTAGTTTTTACAAAATGTATTCAATTTTGAGATGGGGGCATTGCTGCCAAGGCGAGCATTTATTGCCTGTTCCTAGTTGCCTTGAGAAAGTTATGGTGATCCTTCATAAATCGCAGATTACCAAGTTCTTAGTTACCCCAATAGTCGAGTGTGCAATGTGGCTAACATCCATTATAATAATAAGAATCTTTATTATTGTCACAAGTAGCCTTACATTAAAACTGCAACGACGTTACTGTGAAAAGTCCCTAGTCGCCAAATTCCGGCGCCTGTTCGGGTACACGAGGGAGAATTCAGAATGTCCAATTCACCTAACAGCACATGTTTGGAATGTGGGAGGAAACTGGAGCACCCGGAGGAAACCCACGCAGACACGGGGAGAACGTGCAGACTCCGCACAGACAGTGACCCAGCGGGGATTCGAACCCAGGATCCTGGCGCTGTGAAGCAACAGTGCTAACCACTCAACACCAGATTCAGTTACCCTGATTGGTAGCTTTATGATGATCAGCAGTCGGAAAATCTACACAATGGACTGAAGCACTTGGATGATGTTCAGATTGGACTGATAAGTGGCAGGTGACATTGGTACCACACAAATGCCAGGCAGTGTGACACCCCATGCTGGTGGCTTTGGAGGTCAGAGTTGCCCTTAACATCTATGCCTCTGGTTCCTTTCCGAGCTCAATGGGGGACCTGTGCAGTGTCTGGGCATAGATTGTGTTAACCTAGTGACTGATGCTATCTTCAAACACTTCCACACGTTCATCCACTTGTGGACAGAGCAAGAGCCTGTGATGGCAGGATTCCCCCGAGTGGATTGCACTAATGTGACCATCAACAGGTGAGCCGGGAGCTTTCAAAACCAGAAAGGTGTTCCACTCGAATGTTCAGATTGTGTGTTCTCCAAGTCTTTGCCCATTACCCTGGCAGCTCACACAATGCTTACATCTTGCAGCACTCACAGATTCCAAGGCTGTTCGTGGCTCCTGCAAGTTTGGATGGATGACGAGGGCTAATCCTTAAAAAGGTGGCTGTTGACCCCACTCCATCCCCCAAGAACAGAGGTGGAGGAGAAGTACAACAGGATCATGCCTCCACAAGGGCAGTAGTGGAGAAGATTGGGGGTTGGTTTAGCTCAGTTCGTGATGCAGAGCAAGTCCAACGGTGCAGGTTCAATTCCCATACCGGCTGAGTTATTCATGAAGGGCCCGCCTTCTCAACTTGCCTCTTATCTGAGGAAGGATGTTCTTGCTCTAGAGGGAGAGCAGCTAAGGTTTGCCAGACTGATTCCTGGGATGGCGGCACTGACCTATAAAGAGAGATTGAATCCCTTAGGATTATATTCGCTAGAGTTTAGACGAATGGGGGAGGGGGAATCTCATAGAAACCTATAAAATTCTAACCGGACTAGACAGGAAGGATGTTCCTGATGATGGGGTGTCCAGAACCAGGGGTCACAGTCTGAGGATACGGGGTGGACTATATTAACTGTGGCCGCCAGGTGCTGAGGCCATTGCCAAGCAAATGTCCATTTGCAGAACTGGATTGTTGAAGCTCTCCCAACCTCCCAAACACCACTTGGCAACGTTATGGAACTGCACCTGCACTTTTAAAACCCCCAGCCAGGTCCTCATCAGACCCAGCACCCGATGCATTTCCTCCGCCACCCGCATAGAGACCAAACTGGCAATGCATTTCGTTCTGTGCAGGCTCTGATTGGCTACGCAGCGTAATATTGCATTGAAAATGCGATGTCGGGCGGGAGTGGATTCGCCTTCGCTTCCGGCTGTGCTTACCTCGGGCACACACTGGGGAAACATTCAGGCCTTTAACTGCATTTCTCTTTCCACAGATGCTGCATGGCCTGTTGAATATTTCCTCCATTTTGTGTTTCTATTTTAGAGCTTTTCAATTGATTGGTATCCCAAACACAGATCTGTATCCACTCCTGCCACCATTGATTGCAGAGTCAACTATCTACAAGTTGCACTGCAGCAACTTGCCAGCATCTTTATAGCAGAACTTCCCAAAATGGTCACATCTAACAAATAAGAGGACAAGGGGAACAGATGTGTGAGAACGCCATCATCTCCAAATCACACACCATCCTGATTTGGGACTTGTATTGACCTTTCATTCATCATCACTGGGCCATAATCCCGGAGTTCCCTGTGGGGTTTACCTTCACCACACATACCCCAATGGTTCATTCAAGAAGACTGCTCATCATAGCTTCGGGGAATGTGGGGCTGAGCAATAAAAATTGGCCTTGCCAATGACACTCCGATCCTGTGAATAAAAGGTAGCCCATGACACCGACCCCATCCATGTAGAGTCTAATGTGAATAACTCGCATTGTCCAGGAGATATCTTTGTTCTGTCCTCACGGGATTGTCATGCATTAAGCACAAGTCACATCCTGCAGATCATTCATTGATGCCGCAGAGATCGAGAATTCGAGGGTGTGGGATGAAATGGATTTCTCCATGGGCAGCTTACAAGGACTCAAGTGACTGAAAATCCTTTCTGTGCCCTGAATGATCATAGAATTTACAGTGCAGAAGGAGGCCATTCAGCCCATTGAGTCTGCACCGGTTCTTGGAAAGAGCACCCCACCCAAGGTCAACACCGCCACCCTATCCCCATAACCCAGCAACTCCACCCAACACCAAGGGCAATTTTGGACACTAAAGGCAATTTATCATGGCCAATCCACCTAACCTGCACATCTTTGGACTGTGGGAGGAAACCGGAGCACCCGGAGGAAACCCACGCACACACGGGGAGGATGTGCAGACTCCGCACAGACAGTGACCCAAGCTGGAATCGAACCTGGGACCCTGGAGCTGTGAAGCAATTGTGCTATCCACAAGGCTACCGTGCTGCCCCCAGATGAATGGTTTCTCTGTGCCAGTGGGATGGAATGTGGTTGTGATGGGCCACAGAACATCAACTCCGTATGAAAGGCAGAAGCTGAATTCTCTGCGGGGTTCCAGCTCTGTGTTTTTCTGTGTTTTAGGGAGTTTTGGAAGGTGAGGCACTTGTGAAATCCGCTCTGCTGATGGGTCACTTTTTCCATTCCAGGTTATCACAGATTTCGATATGACTTTAACTTGTTTTGCCAACGAAGGCAAAAGAAGCCCGACCTGTCACAGTGAGTATTGTCAGCCCCTGTCACGGGACTGTACCTGTCTTGGGGGCGTTTTGATGGGGACAGTGTAGAGGGAGCTTTACTCTGGATCTAACCCCAAAATGTACCTGTCCTGGGAGTGTTTGATGGGGACAGTGTAGAGGGAGCTTTACTCTGTATGTAACCCCTTGCTGTACCTGTCCTGGGAGTGTTTGATGGGGACAGTGTAGAGGGAGCTTTACTCTGTATGTAACCCCTTGCTGTACCTGTCCTGGGAGTGTTTGATGGGGACAGTGTAGAGGGAGCTTTACTCTGTATCTAACCCCGTGCTGTACCTGTCCTGGGAGTGTTTGATTCTGACAAACCTCCGTTCCCAACATTGTGTGCTCACTGAGGCAATATCAATGTTCTAGAAAGTATGAAGGAATCTGCAAAAGGAACAGTGTAAATGAACTAAATTGTTTAATGTGAAGCAAAAGCAATCTGGTTATAATACTATTTATGTATTTTTGATTTTTACAGACATTATTCAAGACAGCAAGTTGATTAGTGAAGAATGCAGGATAAAGGTACAGATATGTACAGATATATATAAACAGCTCTCTCCATAATTTGGAATTATAAGGGAACTTCTAAGATGTGGGAATTGTCATGATGATATTAACTCACTGAATCCATTTTTTCACATGGTAGATTGCTCTGAGTGTATGGGACAGTGTTGCGGGCCCAGAATATCCCAGCTAACTGCTGTCACTTGCATTCCAATTCCTTGCCCTCTCTCCATATCTTATTTTGCAAGCAAATATAATTCTGCCTTTAAATATCCCAGTTTATTGTGGAGCAGGCTTCATGTGAGAGTGTTCACTTTTAACTCGCATTCTGGTTTATGATGAATGTATGAAATTAATATATACTGTATTTTTTATCTGTTGTAGTAAGGCTTTTAAAAGCCTGGGTTAAGGTATACGTTTGGTGAGGTAATATTATTAAAGAATTAAGGTTGGTATCCAGACTGTGTCTTTTAAGGCTGGAATTAGGAAGTTGTAAAAGGTGAGGCTATGTTTGATTCCAACCAATTACTTGGTTACAGATATAGAACTGATGGGACAATGTTATGATTGCTGGAGATTCCCTGGAGACTGGATAATTTGTGAGGGGTTGTATTTAGTCCTAGCTAAGCAAGTCATGTGACATATTAGTGGGATACAGATGTAGTTTATCAGAGGAGCCAGGTCTGTCTGAAGTTTTGCAGTTTACCATAGGATTTGAGTTTGACAAGACAAAGGATTTAAGTTGAACAGTAGCTTTGCCAAATGGTGCTGGGATGAGCAGAGGTGTACTGGATCTTCTCTTGAAATGAACTTTCTACAAAGTCTCCACAGAGCTACGCAAGTATTTGGTATGTTAACTTTATTTATTAATGACATTTGAACTGTATTGGATTGCTTAATTGGAATTAGTAGCATAGAACATAGAACGATACAGCGCAGTACAGGCCCTTCGGCCCACGATGTTGCACCGAAACAAAAGCCATCTAACCTACACTATGCCATTATCATCCATATGTTTATCCAATAAACTTTTAAATGCCCTCAATGTTGGCGAGTTCACGACTGTTGCAGGTAGGGCATTCCACGGCCTCACTACTCTTTGCGTAAAGAACCTACCTCTGTCCTATATCTATTACCCCTCAGTTTAAAGCTATGTCCCCTTGTGCCAGCCATTTCCATCCACGGGAGAAGGCTCTCACTGTCCACCCTATCTAACCCCCTGATCATTTTGTATGCCTCTATTAAGTCTCCTCTTAACCTTCTTCTCTCCAACAAAAACAACCTCAAGTCCATCAGCCTTTCCTCATAAGATTTTCCCTCCATACCAGGCAACATCCTGGTAAATCTCCTCTGCACCCGCTCCAAAGCCTCCACGTCCTTCCTATAATGCGGTGACCAGAACTGTACGCAATACTCCAAATGCGGCCGTACCAGAGTTTTGTACAGCTGCAACATGACCTCCTGACTCCGGAACTCAATCCCTCTACCAATAAAGGCCAACACTCCATAGGCCTTCTTCACAACCCTATCAACCTGGGTGGCAACTTTCAGGGATCTATGTACATGGACACCTAGATCCCTCTGCTCATCCACACTTCCAAGAACTTTACCATTGGCCAAATATTCCGCATTCCTGTTATTCCTTCCAAAGTGAATCACCTCACACTTCTCTACATTAAACTCCATTTGCCACCTCTCAGCCCAGCTCTGCAGCTTATCTATATCCCTCAGTAACCTGCTACATCCTTCCACACTGTCGACAACACCACCGACTTTAGTATCGTCTGCAAATTTACTCACCCACCCTTCTGCGCCTTCCTCTAGGTCATTGATAAAAAATGACAAACAGCAACGGCCCCAGAACAGATCCTTGTGGTACGCCACTTGTAACTGAACTCCATTCTGAACATTTCCCATCAACCACCACCCTCTGTCTTCTTTCAGCTAGCCAATTTCTAATCCACATCTCTAAATCACCCTCAATCCCCAGCCTCCGTATTTTCTGCAATAGCCTACCGTGGGGAACCTTATCAAACGCTTTACTGAAATCCATATACACCACATCAACTGCTCTACCCTCGTCTACCTGTTCAGTCACCTTCTCAAAGAACTCGATAAGGTTTGTGAGGCATGACCTACCCTTCACAAAGCCATGCTGACTATCCCTGATCATATTATTCCTATCTAGATGATTATAAATCTTGTCTCTTATAATCCCCTCCAAGACTTTACCCACTACAGCAACCGGTCTATAGTTGCTGGGGTTGTCTCTGCTCCCCTTTTTGAACAAAGGGACCACATTTGCTATCCTCCAGTCCTCTGGCACTATTCCTGTAGCCAATGATGACATAAAAATCAAAGCCAAAGGTCAAGCAATCTCTTCCCTGGCCTCCCAGAGAATCCTAGGATAAATCCCATCAGGCCCCGGGGACTTATCTATTTTCACCCTGTCCAGAATTGCCAACACCTCTTCCCTACATACCTCAATGCCATCTATTCTAATAGCCTGGGTCTCAGCATTCTCCTCCACAACATTATCTTTTTCCTGAGTGAATACTGACAAAAAATATTCATTTAGTATCTCTCCTATCTCTTCAGACTCCACACACAACTTCCCATCCCTGTCCTTGACTGGTCCTACTCTTTCCCTAGTCATTCGCTTATTCCTGACATACCTATAGAAAGCTTTTGGGTTTTCCTTGATCCTACCTGCCAAATACTTCTCATGTCCCCTCCTTGCTCGTCTTAGCTCTCTCTTTAGATCCTTCCTCGCTACCTTGTAACTATCCATCGCCCCAACTTAAACTTCACACCTCATCTTCACATAGGCCTCCTTCTTCCTCTTAACAAGAGATTCCACTTCTTTGGTAAACCACGGTTCCCTCGCTCTACGCCTTCCTCCCTGCCTGACCGGTACATACTTATCAAGGACACGCAGTAGCTGATCCTTGAACAAGCTCCACTTATCCAGTGTGCCCAACACTTGCAGCCTACTTCTCCACCTTATCCCCTCCCCAAGTCACGTCTAATGGAATCATAATTGCCCTTCCCCCAGCTATAACTCTTGCCCTGCGGTGTATACTTATCCCTTTCCATCATTAACGTAAACGTCACCGAATTGTGGTCACTGTCCCCAAAGTGCTCTCCTACCTCCAAATCCAACACCTGGCCTGGTTCATTACCCAAAACCAAATCACACGTGACCTCGCCTCTTGTTGGCCTGTCAACATATTGTGTCAGGAAACCCTCCTGCACACACTGTACAAAAAACGACCCATCTAATGTACTCGAACTATATCTTTTTCAGTCAATATTTGGAAAGTTAAAGTCTCCCATAATAACTACCCTGTTACTTTCGCTCTTATCCAGGATCATCCTCGCCATCCTTTCCTCTACATCCCTAGAACTATTTGGAGGCCTATAGAAAACTCCCAACAGGGTGACCTCTCCTTTCCTGTTTCTAACCTCAGCCCATACTACCTCGAAAGATGAGTCCTCATCTAGCATCCTCTCCGCCACCGTAATACTGCTCTTGACTAGCAGCGCCACACCTCTCCCTCTTTTGCCTCCTTCTCTGAGCTTACTAAAACACCTAAACCCCGGAACCTGCAACATCCATTCCTGTCCCTGCTCTATCCATGTCTCCGAAATGGCCACAACATCGAAGTCCCAGGTACCAACCCATGCTGCCAGTTCCCCTACCTTATTTCGTATACTCCTGGCATTGAAATAGACACACTTCAAACCACCCTACCTAAACACTGGCCCCCTCCTGCGACGTCAAATCTGTGCTCCTGACCTCTATACTCTCATTCTCCCTTACCCTAAAACTACAATCCAGGTTCCCATGCCCCTGCTGCATTAGTTTAAACCCCCCCAAAGAGCACTAACAAATCTCCCCCCCAGGATATTTGTGCCCCTCAGGTTCAGATGTAGACCATCCTGTCTGTAGAGGTCCCACCTTCCCCAGAAAGAGCCCCAGTTGTCCAGAAATCTGAATCCCTCCCGCCTGCACCATCCCTGTAGCCATGTGTTTAATTGCTCTCTCTCCCTATTCCTCATCTCACTATCACGTGGCACGGGCAACAACCCAGAGATAACAACTCTGTTTGTTCTAGTTCTGAGCTTCCATCCTAGCTCCCTGAAAGCCTGCCTGACATCCCTGTCCCCTTTCCTACCTACGTCGTTAGTGCCAATGTGGACCACGACTTGGGGCTGCTCCCCCTCCCCCTTAAGGACCCGGAAGACACGATCTGAGACATCACGTACCCTTGCACCTGGGAGGCAACATACCAAACGTGAGTCTCTCACGCTCACACAAAATCTCCTATCTGTGCCCCTGACTATCGAGTCCCCAATTACTAATGCTCTGCTCCTCTTCCCCCCTTCCCTTCTGAGCAACAGGGACAGACTCCGTGCCAGAGGCCCGTACCCCATGGCTTACCCCTGGTAAGTCTCTTCCCCCCCCCCCCCCCCCAACAAGTATCCAAAGCGGTATACTTGTTTCTCAGGGGAACGACCGCAGGGGATCCCTGCACTGACTGCTTCTTCCCAGTCCCTCTTACAGTTACCCATCTATCTCCAATCTTTGGTGTAACTAATTCCCTAAAGCTGCTATCTATGACCCCCTCTGCCTCCCGAATGATCCAAAGTTCTTCCAACTCCAGCTCCAGTTCCCTAACTCGGTCTTGGAGGAGCTGGAGATGGCAGCACTTCCTGCAGGTAAAATCAGCAGGGACACTAAAGGCATCCCTCACCTCAAACATCCTGCAGGAGGAACATTGCACTCCCTTCCCTGCCATCCCTCTAACTTTCTACCAAGATCTGGCTAACAACGAAATTAAATTTTTAAAAAAATAAATAATAATAATAAAATATGGTACTTACCTCACACCAATGGGTCTTATTATTAGGTTAGAGGAGGAGGGCGGGTGGGAGACACTAGCAGATCTAGATAGTTAGGTTTTTCCTTTTACTTAAGTGTTTAACTGATAATTGTAAAGCTACTTCTTTTTTGTCAATGTCATTAATGCTGTGCTAAATTAAAGTTTATTTTAACAGAAAAGATATCTATTGGTCAATGTTATCACTCCCGGAGTGAAATATCCCTTCCTCAGAGTTTTACAAAAAAGAAATCGGGTTTGGGGTTCTCACCTGGTGTCCTAACAAATGTTGGGGTCTGCTCCGGTATCCTAACATACTGGATTCCTCATCCTGGGGAAAGAATTGTTCCCTTGTCTCTCGGACAACTCTTCATTTTTTTAAACACTACAATCAGATCAACCTTTCACCTCCTGGGAATGTTACCAAAGTTTACTCACTCTCCGTCTCAGGCATGTGTATGAGCAGTGTGGAATCCAACATGAGACCGTTGCCCGCTCCTCCTCCGTTTCCACGCCGGGGGACTGTGGAGGTTACAGCAGCAATTAAAGAAGAGAAACTCCACATTATTACAATAATAATTCTCTCTCATTACAGCTGAAGGACCTTTTCAAAACGTATTATCCCATTGAGATCGACCCCTCTCGCAGCATCGAAGAGAAGTTTCCCCTGATGATTGAGTGGTGGGTCATGATCCTCAGATTTTGCTTGCTTCTACTTTTATTCTAACTCCCTCCAGCCACACAGAGCAGAATGTTCTCATCGAAGGGTTCGGGATGCAGCGGATACTCTCAGTGATGGGTAGAGCATGCTCAGGAGGAACAAGTGAGGGGGGGGGGGGGTGACATTTGGCCTTGGCACCTCTGTGTTAGAAAGAGACTACAACACCATAGTCGCTGCCGATAGGTCCCCAAGACCTTGGACCCCAACTGCTCTGTGGAACCCTGAACACTTTCGTTGTCCACGTGCTCGGGGGAGGAGGGGGAATTATTTATGATCCTTCCACCCCCCCCCCCCCCCCCCCAATCCCACTTTGAGGTTGATGTGATGCACAGTTGACGATTTGAATCTTGTAGAGCAGGAGTTCAAATAAATCTTCAGAAATCCTGCGATTTTCTTTTTTTATTTAGTCATTCTTTTTAACACAATTTAGCTACGTTTTTCTTCAAATTCATTCTGAGTTATGTGTACCTGGTCGGCATTAATATTACCCATCCCCTAATTGCCCCTTGAGAAGGTGGTGGTGAGCTGCCCCCTTGAACCGCCGCAGTCCATGTGGTGTAGGTACACCCGCTGCGCTGTTAGCGAGGGAGTTCCAGGATTTTGACCCAGTGACACTGAAGGAACGGCAATATATTTCCCACGTCAGGATGGTGAGTGACCTGGAGGGGAGCTTGCAGGCGCTGGTGTCATCGTGCGTCTGCTGTCCTCGTCTTTCTAGGTGGTGGAGATCACAATTTGGAAGGTGCTGCCAAAGGAACCTTGGTGAGTTGCTGCAGTGCATCTTATAGATGATACCAGTGTTGTCACTGTGCGTGGTGGTGGAATGTCAATCTTGACAGTGGTGATTAAACACCTGGTGTCAAGCCTCCCAAGTGTTGTTGCAAGCGTGAGGTAATTGGAAACGATAAAATTCTGACCCTTGACTGACCACAGGATCTGTGTTCTCACTACAGGTGGACAAAAGTCCATGAGCAGCTTGTCGGTCAAAGGATCCAAAAGAGCAAGCTGGACAAAACCGTGAGGGAATCGGGTGCTCAGCTGAGGTAGGCATCATCCATTGTGTGTTCTGTATTTTAGCTCCAAGTTGGCAGCACTCTGAATCATTTTGGGGAAGACAATAAACTGAGACCCCACCTGTCTCCATGGGTGAACGTAAAAGATTCCATTGCATTTTTTGAAAAAGAGCAGATTTCTTCCCGGTGTCCTGGTCAATATTTATCCCTCCATCAACATTAGCAAATCAAATGATCTCATCATTATCACATTGCCATTTCTGGCAGCTTACTGTGCATAAATTAGCTGCCATGTGTCCTGCATTATAACAATGACTACACTTCAAAAGGTACCCCATTGCTAGTAATGTGCTCTGGGACATCCGTAGACTATGAAAGACACTATATAAATGCAAGGTGGTCAGTTTTCTTCCATCCTCCATTTAATGCAGCTGTTGTAATCCATTGAGTTAATTTTGCTCTTCATTTAGCAAGCAACCTAATGTGTGATGTACTGTTTTCTCTTGCAGGGATGGATACAAAATTTTCTTTGATAGACTTCACCAATACAATGTTCCTGTCTTCATATTCTCGGCTGGTGTTGGTGACATTTTGGAGGAAATAATCCGACAGCTTGGCGTCTATCACCGAAACGTTACTGTGGTGTCAAATTTCATGGACTTCGATGAGAATGTGAGTGATTGACTGAGATTTTTGGGGGGGTGGCCTCCTCTGTTAGGGCGGGGCTTTCAGGTGGGGGCAGGGAATAGGTCCGATGGTCCGGTAAATTATTTCTAGGGCTGGTTCGAGATGGGAATTTAGGAATCTCCCACTGGATGTTTACAGTGAGTGTGGACAATGGAATTGTTGAGTTGTCTATGTCCGCAGTTGGAATATGGAAGAGTCAGGATTTATTACCAAGCAAGGGAGGTGGTAACTACCAATTGGGAGAGGGGGGGATGCAATTCCTGCCACTGAGGGAGGGGCACATTAAAAATTCCTTATAGATGAAACCTAGTGTAAAGGCTAATAGTCAATCTTAGAAACTTAAACACCCGCACTCCAACTAGTTTTACCTTTCTCCTTTTGGTGGGGATAGCTTCTGTGAACGAAACATTGGGTGCTTGTTCTATTGGTTTGTGTGTCAAAATATAAATTCAACATGTACCAGAACTGCTCCTCAGGCCAAGGGAAATGCCAGATGTTTCAATATTCTATAACTGCATACATTGAGTGGGATGTTGCTGTGTGCCTATTTGGCTGCCATGTTTTGTACTTTTCAGTACTGACTGCACTTCAAAAGTACTACATTCTGAGGTGTCCTGAGATTGTGAAAGATGCTATACAAATGCAAGTCTTGGAGTCAAACACAAGTGCAGTTTTAGACTAGGGCTGAACTGCAAAGGCCGGCAGTGAAACTTTCTTGTTACAAGTTTATCATGTGTTTGTTTCTTTCCCCACTCAGGGGCTTCTGAAAGGATTTAAAGGTGAAATCATCCATGTTTACAATAAGCGTGAAGGTGCCCTGCGGAATACAGAACACTTCCAGCAGCTAGGGGAATACAGCAACATCATTCTCCTGGGAGACTCACTTGGAGATCTCAGCATGGCTGATGGGGTGCAGAATCAGGAGAACATCCTGAAGATTGGGTTTCTGAATGACAAGGTGAGGGGAGATGTATGAGAGAACAGAATACACTCCTGGCTTTGCCCCTTGCCAGGGGGATTCAGTCAAAATTATTTGCCATCCCAGAATCACAGGTGGTTAGCACTGACAGCAGATTATGAACTGGAGGAGGTTGATCAGCTCCTGGAGCCGGTTGCAGCGTTCAATATCATTGTTAAACTCCAGGCAGCATGGTGGCGCAGTGGTTAGCACTGCTGCCTCACGGCGCCGAAGTCCCGGGTTCGATCCCAGCCCCGGGTCACTGTCTGTGTGGAGTTTGCACATTCTCCCCATGTCAGCATGTGTCTCACCCCCACAACCCAAAGATGTGCAGGGTGGGTGGATTGACCACGCTAAATTGCCCCTTAATTGGAAAAAAAAATTGGATATTCCAAATTTAAAAAAATATCATTGCTAAACTCCTCTTTACCCTATGTACAATCAACCGTCCCTCATTGCCATTAGCTAGCAAAAAAATCATTCAGATTTAAAACTATTAATTAAGCGAGAATTGAATGTTTCTTTCAAATGGGAGAGAGCTCCTCACATCATCTATCCTTTGCCTGAAGCGTTTCCTAACTTCTGTCCTGAATAACTATGATTTCAAGGTTATAGCCTCTTGTTCTAGACAGAAAGGTTTCTCTCTGTTTAACCTCTAAACTCCTTTAAAAATCCTAAAACCTCAGTCAATTAGCTGATTGTTTTTTGAGCCGTGCTGGGGTACAGTTACATAAATAGATGCTGTGACTTGCCCAAGATGCTATTCCTCATGTGCCAGACAGGACATATATTTGACTAGGGTAGGCATCGCTTTTAACAATCAATCCTTTGTCACCCAAATTCAAGTGCTAACTCTGCATGCGTCAAGAGTTAGAGTGTGGACTGCCTTTCATCTGGGACCCCAGGGTAGAGGATTACGGCACAAGGAAGTGATGAGGGTTTTGGCAACGGTCAGTATCATGACTGGTACGGTCTTGGAGGGCCGAAGGGCCTGTTCCTGTGCTGTATTCTTTGTTCTGGTCACCGAAGCCAGGTTAAGGCTTGCTAGTATGGTGTTGCTGCAATCAGTTAATTAAGCACAGAGCTGGTATTGCTGACCTGCAGGGCTCAGTAGCAGTGTGAGGATCTTTACCCACTGAAGACAATTCATTGTAGATTCTCCTATAAATCTCTCACACCTTTTCTGTGTCTTTGTTTCTCCTGCAGGTCGATCAACTCCTAGACAAATACCTGGCCTCGTATGACATTGTCCTTGTGAGTGACGAAACCTTGGCTGTAGCTAATGGAATCCTGCAGCATGTTCTTAATCCTGGTCTATTGCCAAATTACTGTGAGGCAGGGGCTGTTTAGCACACTGGGCTAAATCGCTGGCTTTGAAAGCAGGCCAACAGCACGGTTCAATTCCCGTACCAGTCTCCCCAAACAGGCGCCGGAATGTGGCGACTAGGGGCTTTTCACAGTAACTTCATTTGAAGCCTACTTGTGACAATAAGCAATTTTCATTTCATTTCATTTCATTAGGCATCTTGAAAATATCAATACTGGCTCAGACTTGGGAGAGAAATCTGGGGTTTGATTAATGTGGTCTGTGATGCACAAACAAGGCACCCTGTGCTGAGCAGGCTCAGAACAACTGGACTCGCCCTGTTCGTAATCCAGTGTAGTATTTTAAAACGAGAGTGGCGGTTTTATAGTTTTTAGTGTCAAACGTAGCCTAAGATTCGATCCTGGCCCCGGGTCACTGTCCATGCGGAGTTTGCACATTCTCCCCATGTTTGCGTGGATCTCACCCCATAACCCAAAGAAGTGCAGGGTAGGTGGATTGGCCACGCTAAATTGCCAATTAAATTGGGAAAAAAAGAATTGGATACTCTAAATTTATTTTAAGAAAATCTATTTTCTTTATTATTCTGTTTCTTTGTGTAGGTAAATTGTGTTATCATAGAATTTACAGTGCAGAAGGAGGCCATTCAGCCCATCGAGTCTGCACCGGCCCTTGGAAAGAGCACCCTACCTCAGCCCACACCTCCACCCTAACCCAGTAACCCCACCTAAGCTTGTTCTTAAAAACAGTCACTTTGATCTTTAAGTCATCTTTGTCGACAGGAATAGTGCCAGAAGACTGGAGGATAGCAAATGTTGTCCCCTTGTTCAAGAAGAGGAGTAGAGACAACCCCGGTAACTATAGACCAGTGAGCCTTACTTCTGTTGTGGGCAAAATCTTGGAAAGGTTTATAAGAGATGGGATGTATAATCATCTGGAAAGGAATAATTTGATTAGAGATAGTCAACACGGTTTTGTGAAGGGTAGGTCGTGCCTCACAAACCTTATTGAGTTCTTTGAGAAGGTGACCAAACAGGTGGACGAGGGTAAAGCAGTTGATGTGGTGTATATGGATTTCAGTAAAGCGTTTGATAAGGTTCCCCACGGTAGGCTACTGCAGAAAATATGGAGGCATGGGATTCAGGGTGATTTAGCAGTTTGGATCAGAAATTGGCTAGCTGGAAGAAGACAAAGAGTGGTGGTTGATGGGAAATGTTCAGACTGAAGTCAAGTTACTAGTGGTGTACCACAAGGATCTGTTTTGGGGCCACTGCTGTTTGTCATTTTTATAAAGACTTGGAGGAGGGCGTAGAAGGATGGGTGAGAAAATTTGCAGATGACACGAAAGTCAGTGGAGTTGTGGACAGTGCGGAAGGATGTTACAAGTTACAGAGGGACATAGATAAGCTACAGCGCTTGGCTGAGAGGTGGCAAATGGAGGTTAATGCAGAAAAGTGTGAGGTGATTCATTTTGGAAGGAATAACAGGAAGACAGAGTACTGGGCTAATGGTAAGATTCTTGGCAGTGTGGATGAGCAGAGAGATCTCGGTGTCCATGCACATAGATCCCTGAAAGTTGCCACCCAGGTTGAGAGGGTTGTTAAGGAGGCGTACGGTGTGTTGGCTTTTATTGGTAGAGGGATTGAGTTTCGGAGCCATGAGGTCATGTTGCAGCTGTATTTGGAGTATTGCGTGCAATTCTGGTTGCCGCATTATAGGAAGGATGTGGAAGCATTGGAAAGGGTGCAGAGATTTACCAGAATGTTGCCTGGTATGGAGGGAAGATCTTATGAGGAAAGGCTGAGGGATTTGAGGCTGTTTTTGTTAGAGAGAAGGTTAAGAGGTGACTTAATTGAGGCATACAAGATGATCAGAGGATTGGATAGGGTGGACAGTGAGAGCCTTTTTCCTCGGATGGTGATGTCTAGCACGAAGGGACACAGCTTTAAATTGAGTGGAGATAGATATAAGACAGACGTCAGAGGTAGGTTCTTTACTCAGAGAGTAGTAAGGGCGTGGAATGCCCTGCCTGCAACAGTAGTGGACTCGCCAACACTAAGGGCATTCAAATGGTCATTGGATAGACATATGGACGATAAGGGAATAGTGTAGATGGGCTTTAGAGTGGTTTCACAGGTCGGCACAACATCGAGGGCCGAAGGGCCTGTACTGCGCTGCAATGTTCTATGTTCTAACTGTAGGGCTTTTAACTTGCTGGCTCCCTTACACTCCTATCAAGGTTTCAAAGTTCTGATTTTAAATAAAATATTTGCAACATAAAAGAACTGAAGTCTTTAGTGGCTATGTATGGTTGTCTGTTGTGTGTCAGTGGTGAGCAGCCTGTGGCCCAGGAGACATTTTGTTGACCGTTACCCACACGCAAGTTTGCCACATTCTTAAGATTGTTCCTGTTGGTGTGGCTGTAGCGATTTGCGCATAAGCCAAAGGGGGGGGTGAAGTGAGGTGCGTGCTGATTGCTCACAACATTGACTGTGAGAGCTGTGCGCTCCCTCTGCATCCAAGGTGTAAATATTTCTTTTGCATTTACCATTTCAAGTTGATTTCCATAACTTATGAAATATTCAGCATGAACTAAATCTTACAACTGTGGTCATGGTTAATAAATAAGGCTGATGTCAATCTTGCAGCCCACTGAGATGAAGGAGGGCCTCATGTGACCCACGCTAACCTGGGTTGCCCATCACTGTTGTATGTTGGTGAAGGAAATGTGTGAACTTGATGCGTGCAGATTTCTCTGGTAACCGACAAAGAATTGTTTTGGTTATTGCCATTTTAATCCCTCCTGGTAAAGGAACCTCTGAAAGAATTCAATCCTACTGGATTATGGTTGCTGGCAGATCTCCAGAGCCTCATCTCTGATTACATCGCACGTTCAGCAATCCCAGGAAGAATGCAGGTTGTTATTGAACTAGTTTTCCATAAAACAAGCTCACCCTGGAAGTCGGTATTATAAAAATAGCTATTCATATCCCTTTGGAAAAGGGAACTTGGCCATCCTTAAATGATCTGCACCTAGTGATTGATATCTAATTGTAGTCTGAAGGCCCATCAAAACTCTGTCATTTGCTGCCACTCAGGGCAACCATTGATGGGTAATAAATGCCAGCAACAGCTGTTAATTTCCTGAGACTATAACCATCTAAATGAGACAAAATGAGAAGAAAGTCTAAAGAAAAACATTTATTTACCCTTTCTCAAACACCGTGGGAATTCTCCACACTTGCATCCTAAATATACAGCACCAAACATCAAGGCAAACCCTGAAGCCCCCGCTTCAAACTAGACGAGCCCAGGGACACACTGCATCCAACAGATACTCTGCACAAAAATCCACTCAATGTAAAAAATAAACACATGGAAAAATATGTGAAATACCCTGAACACAAGAAAATTAACAAGAATGAAAGTCAAGGATGGGTATAAGACAAGACATGGCCTTGAGTAACTTTCCCCATCCAATAAACACAGCGATTGGAAGGTACTGAACTCAACCAGGACATAAGCCGTGAGGCAGGATTCTGAGCCCTGGGCACAGAAGGCAGTTCTCCCAAAGCGTTAAAAGGTGCACGCCCCACCCCCCGTGTGGCTCATTCCCTGAACTTGAGCAATTGTGTGATTGCTGCTGAGGTGGCTTTAGAGATCCAAAGCTGACCTCGCTATATGGGGAAGGGGAAAGGAAAGACAAAAGTGGAATGGGAGGACAAGAAACATTTCAGATCACACTTAAGTTCTCTATGAAAATCTTTGTTGTCCATCTCCAATTGGGGATAAGAGAGGTTTACACCAGACTGGTAGATCTGTTTACCAAGAAATTTCCACTCTGTGAACGGATTGCCACTCCCACCCAGAATATTTAGGTTTGAGTGTCATTGAGCAATGTTCACAGTCCTAACGCAGATAGCAGGAGAGTTGATCCGAGGACCATGTAGAAGGAACAATTATGAAAAGGAGAAAATTGGGACCAATAGCATTAGAGAGAATAGAGAGAGGGAAAATTCAATCGGGATCAAGCGAGTTATTTAACAGAACAGAGTTGAAATAATTTCTTCCAATGTTGTGTGTTTGTAGGGTGCCTGCTTTGGGAAACTATGGAAAGTTTTTTTTTTTAAATATTCAGAGCTCGTCCTTCACAAGCTGTTCATTATCCTCGTCGGTTTTCAGTTTGAGTTCATCTGGAGTGATTTTCCCATCATGATTCCGGTCTTGATTCCCAAACATGTCCTTTATCAGCTTGACAGGATCATCGGTGGGTGAGAGACGGCCCTTGCCTTGATCGACCTGTGTCATGATGTAACTAGAAAACTGTCCAAACAGAGCACAAGGAAAGTTAAAACCCCAGAGTAACCCAGGGCAGGGCCTTATCACAAAATTAACAGAATACTCTCCTTGTGTTGTAACCATTTGGCCCATGAAGTCTGTACTGGCCCTCTGAAGGAGCAACTCATTTAATGACACTACCCAGCCTTCTCCTTGTAACCCTGCACATTCTTCCTTTTCAAATAATAATCCAATTCCCTCTTGAACACCTCCACAATGATCCTGCCTCCGGAAATTTGTGTAGTCCATTCCAGATTCTAACCCCTCCTCGAGTTGAGGGTTATACCAGATAAGTCACGATATTGACTAGCAGAGCAGACTCGAGGGGCCAAATGGCCTACTCCTCCTACGGTTTATGGTCTCTTAACCTCCTCTCCTCCAAAGAAAACTGTTCTAACGTCTCCAATCTTTGATGTAATGAGTTCCTCATCCCTGGAAGGATTCTCATTAATCTTTTCTACACTCTAGGAAATGCTTTCCCAGAGTGTGGCATCCAGAACTGGACGCAATACTCCAGCTGAGGCTAAACGAGGTCTAAATGAAAGATCCTTGGCCTGAAATGTCAACGGTTTTTCTCCACAGATGCTGCCTGCCCTGCTGGCTATTTCCAGCATTTTTGTTTTCATTTCAGTTTCTGCAAGTTTTGCTTTTGTACAAAAGGACGAACCAATGTTTTATACGGGTTTAACATAACTCCCTTGCTTTATTAATCACACACTCAACCTGGTCCTGCCACCTTCAATTATATAATAATAATATTTATTATTGTCACAAGTAGGCTTACATTAACACTGCAATGAAGTTACTGTGAAAAGCCCCTAGTCGCCACATTCCGGCGCCTGTTTGGGTACACAGAGGGAGAATTCAGAATATCCAATTCACCTAACAGCACGTCTTTCGGGACTTGTGGGAGGAAACCGGAGCACCCAGAGGAAACCCACACAGATATGCATGTACATCCTGATCCCGGTGCTCCTGCAATCCTTTTAGAATTGTATCCTTTATATTAAATCTCCATTTTCTTCGTACCAAGATGATTCACTTCACACTTCTCTACTGGTTAAATTTACAACCTGCTCAGGTCCTCTGCCCATTTTGACCGGTCTATACTTTTGAATAAAAGCAAAATTCTGCCAGTGTGCGTGCTCTCTCCAACACCTTCACACCCTTATGAGGGTATGACATCCAGAACAGGACTGAAATAAAAACAGAAAATGCTGGAAAGATTCAGCAGGTCAGCTAGCACCTGTGGAGAGCGAAACAGAGTTAGTGTTTCAAGTCCATATGACTTCTTTAGAGCTGAAGGGGGTAGAAATGTGATAGATTATATGGTTGGAGAGTGGGGGGGGGGTGGAGAAGAATAGAGGGTCAAGGACTGATTGGTGCTAAGGAGAGATGGACAAAGTCGTCATGGTTACAAGACAACGGGAATGTTAACGGTAGCATTAAAGACTAATGAAGATGCGGATGGTAGCATAAACGTAAGATAGCAGAACGTGTTAACAGAACAAAGATTTGTGCTTAGTGATTGTCCTTTTGAAGTTCTGCAATATCCTCAGTCGACAATGCTTTCAAGTTTTATATGATTCTCAAATTTTGAAACTGTACCCTGTAAAGAGGTATAGGTCATTCAATCTAATCAGAATAATTAGGGTCTGGTGAACTTCAGTATAAATCCTTCCTCCATTCCTCTGTCACTCAGCCAATTCTGTATCCATGTTGCCATTGTTCCTTTTATTCCATGAGCTCTAACTTTGTTCACAAGACTGTCCTGCAGCATTGTATAAAATGCCTTTTGGAAGGCCATTTATTTTTAAATTTAGCGTACCCAATTCATTTTTATTTCCAAGGGGCAATTTCGTGTGACCAATTCACCTAACCTGCACATCTTTGGGTTGTGGGGGTGAGGCCCACGCAGACACGGGGAGAATGTGCAAACTCCACACGAATAGTGACCTGGGGCCGGGATCGAACCCGGGTCTTCGGCGCCGTGAGGCAGCAGTGCTAACCACTGTGCCATCGTGCCGCCCCTGGAAGTCCATTTATACCACATCATTAACCTCGTCCGCTTCTCGTTAGTATAGTGGTTCGTATCCCCACCTGTTATGTGGCAAACCCGGGGTTCAATTCCCCAACGGGGAAGTTGTTTCTTTTAAAATAGTTATAATTATTAGCATTAGTCAGGAAGTGCATAGAAGGCCAGACAAGCGCTGCCCATCATGTCTCAGGAAATCGGCGAGCGGTGGAACTGGGGCGATTCGAACAGAAGCCAGCCAGGCAGAGCTGAGAGGGGCCTGGACCGGGCAGCAACGGGACCAGGCAGCGAGGGTGAGAGACGCAGAGGCCAGGCTAGATAGCCAGGAACCAGGATCACAAACAGTTATCTAGAGTTGAGGCCCAGCCCAGAGTCGAGATTGAGCAGAGCAGCAGTTGGGAGGAGCGGAGAGGGCCAGGCAAGCGCTAGCATAGTGTCTTGGGGAATCTGGGAGCAGTGGTCAGCAGGAGTGGGGCAGCTCGACCAGAGGCCAGGCAACAAGGGAGAGGGTGAGAAGGCTGGGCATTGAGGGCTGGATTTTGGGTTTCCGTGTCTTGCGTTATGAGAGCTGAGGTTGGGGGGGGGGGGGGGGGGTCAGGCCCTCACCAGGGGTCGGGGGGGCTGTATGGCCCCCAAAGGTCTATGTCTGCCTCAGGGAATAACGGATTGCAGAGTTTCTCCTGTATATCCGCCATGTTTGATCAAGGGACTGAGGTGTGAGAGGAGAAGGAAAGACAATTATTCTGACGCTGTCCAGGTCACTTTTATCCAGTTTCGGAAGACTGAGCCCCGTTTCAATTACTCTACCTTAAAATGATAACATGTAAAACACCCAGCAATTGGAAATTCTTTCTCCCTTCACTGAGAAACTAGATTCAAGGTGAATAAACATTTTATCTGGAGACTCAAGAGCTGTTCTAGATTCTTCAGAATACTGGAAGACTTGCAGTCTCACTGGTCAATGAGTACCGAACTCTAGCAGTTAGAAATTGGAACATTTCTATCCCACCGAGCAGGGATTGACTGTGGGTCAATTAATTCCCTTCATAAAAGTCACACACTATGCTCACTGACCAACGTCGGTTCCTGGTCCGACAATGCCTTTTTCTCAACTTCATTTTCAATTCTGTACATGGCCGCGACTTCCCAATCTCTGTAATCTCCTCCAGCTCCACAAGCCTCGAGAATTCAGATTTTGTTCTTTTGTTTCCAATATCCTTCATCCCACCATTAATGGCTTTGCCTTCAGCTGCTTGGACTACTAAGCTCTGGAATTTCCTCTCTAAATCTCTCTGCCTCAATACTTTTCTGCTCCTTCAACCCTAACTCTTTGACCCCCCCATCGATGTCAAGGTTTGGTCTTATGATGCTCTTAAAGCACCCTGGGAACCCTATGGGACTATGTTCAAGATCATAGAATTTGCAGTGCTGAAGGAGGCCATTCGGCCCATCGGGTCTGCACCAGCCCATGGGAAGAGCATCCCACTTAAGCCCAGGCTTCCACCCCATCCCCATAACCCAGTAACCCGACCTACCCTTTTGGCACTTGGCAATGTATCATGGCCAATCCACCTAACCTACACATCTTCGGACTGTGGGAAACCAGAGCACCCGGAGGAAACCCACGCAGACACGGCAACAAAGTGCAAACTGCACACAGACAGTCACCCGAGGCAGGAATTGAACCTGGGACCCTGGAGCTGTGAGGCAACAGTGCTAACCACTGTGCTGCCATGCCTCCAGTGTCCCTGGAGCTGTGAGGCAGCAGTGCTAACCACTGTGCTGCCATGCCTCCAGTGTCCCTGGAGCTGTTAGGCAGCAGTGCTAACCACTGTGCTGCCATGTCACCCGAATCCCTGGAGCTGTGAGGCAGCAGTGCTGATCACTGGAGAGTCAATTAGTCCCTGCTCCCAGATTCCCCAAGACACTAAGCTGTTGATCAATTCCTGTTGAATAAAAGGGATTGAGAGCTATGGAGACATTCGTAGATCCATTTGAATCACACCAGGCTTAGGAAAACAGCACAGGAATGTGGCAGAGATCAGAATTGAAAGTGATTACAGTAGATGTGCATGGAATGTGGCAGGACTCAGTTTAGTGACATTTCATGTTGTAACCCAGGGTTCCATTAGTTATGAAGAAACTGCTGCACATTACCTCTTCAAATATGATCTCTCCATCCTGGTTGATGTCAAGCTCCTCATGAAGTTTGGCTGGTGCTTTATCATTCCAGATGAACAGGTAACCCTCTGGAACCCCTGGTTTCATTTTCAGCAGTTCAACGTTGAACTGCATCACTGCACTGCCTGGCACATTTCCAGCTGTGCAGGGCAGGAGGAAAGAAGACAAAAAAAAAGAACACTCAAATTTACCCTGTGGTCGACATTTGAGCAAGGAGACAACAACAGTAAAGGATCTTCCACAGCTCTGAACATTGGATTAGCATCACATGTTCAAAGGAACACTGAGTGGGGGGGGGGGGGGGGGGGGGGGTGAAATCGGAGGATCGGATGAGTTTTTGTTGGATAAGGAAGGATATTGAGGGTTATGGAATCAAGATGGGTAAATGGAGCTAAGACATATTAGCAAGGATCTAACGGAATGGCAGAACGCCCTGGAAAATGAATAACCTGTTCCTTACATTGAGCAGGTAGGATGGGACAAGGGATTCAATGGAAAGTAGCAAGTCAGAATCACATGACTGCTGAACAAGGCTCATTGTACAAACATCAGGTAAAACCACGATGTTGGACATTAACTTCAGGCAGGGTAATGTAGGATGAGCAAGGACAGTATTTATTCAGGGGTCATGGGCATTGCTGCATTTATTGCCCAGCCCTAGTTGGCATGAGAAGGTGCTGTCGTCATGAACCTCTTGACGGTGGGTTTGACATAACCATGTGTCTCGCTGGCAATTTAAGATATTGGTGCGGGTATGGAGTTGGGTGTAAGCTCAGACCTCAAGGACAGGAAGCTTCTTTTCTCAAAAGGACCTTAATCATTTGGAGGTAGTCCAGCATGGAGAGGGAAATTGGTTTTCAGATTGGGGGGGGGGGGGGTCTACCCGACATGGAAGTGTGTGTGAATGCACATGACTGCCCCAACTCAATTTCCTGTGGTAACAGGCCAGGTGTAGCGTGTAACCAAGTTCCATAATGACCGAGATTCAGCTTTCCTCACCTCCCTTCTCTCCGTGACCAAGATGTGGCGGAATCGTCAAAATCCGTTTCTCTCCAACGCACATTCCAAGCAAGCCTTGATTCAGTCCTGCAATCGTTTTGGAGGAGCCCAGGATTAAAGTTGGAGGAACGTCAAAATCATAGCTAGAGGAATAATAGGGGACGGTGGGAAAAGAAATTTCTTGCAGTTAAAACTTCAGCAATTCATTTGTTAGGAAAAGCTGATATCAGGAGTCAAGTACTGTCGACAACCAACCCCAATCATGTCTATCCCCTTAGCGGAGTGTTGCCGCACCCACTCAATCACTTCAGAACCAAATACTCTTGTTAACCCGGTTGGTTGCTCGGGTATCTGGCATCAGTATAATACTACCCTCCTTATCCCAGGGTGAATGTGAGCCAAGGCAGACAGACAAGCTGTTTGACAACCCCCGCACTGGATCCCATTAGCCAAGCCCTAAATCTGTCTGCCCCTGAATCCACATACCCGCCCCTTCCTGTAGATGAATCGTAGTGAGAATTCGGTCTGATCGTTATTCTCCCAAACCCAGTCAATGCTAAACGTCAATTCTAACATCGCACATGGTCTAACTATAGAGCTATTGCCGTTGAGTCAATTAACCTCGGTTGTTATTTGGTAATTTGAAAGATTTTTTTTCTCCTCAAGTTTCCCAAATCAAAAATAGCTGATAGGCCGTATCCAAAATCCACCCGTGCAGGATGGAAGGGGCCTCAGTTTAATGTCCTATACAAAAGACAGCACCCTGACAGTGCAGTACTCCCTTAGTGCTGCATTGGAATATCAACCCAGATTACGTGCTCAGGCTGTACTGGGCCGGTTTAGCTCAGTTTGCTGGACAGCCGGTTTGTGATACAGAGCGAGCTCAGCAGCATGGGTTCAATTCCCGTACCAGCTGAAGTTATTCATAAAAGGGTCCCTACTTCTCAACCTTGCCCCTCGCCCGAGGTGTGGCGATCTTCAGGTTAAATCACCACCAGCTCCCAATCAAAGGGGAAAGCAGCCTACAGTCATCTGGGACTGTGGCCACTTTACCTCACTGGGGCTTTGTCTATCACTGTGGGCAAGGACTCTGGGGCGGGATTTTCCCGTACCCGGTGGGGCAGGGGGGGGTTCCAGCATAATGGAGTGGCGGGAACCACTCTGGCATCGGGCTGCCCCAAAGGTGCGGACGTCTCTGCACCTTTAGGGGCCAAGCCTTCACCTTGAGGGGCTAGGCCCACGCCGGAGTGGTTTGTGCTCCGCCGGCTGGCGGGAAAGGCCTTTGGAAGGTCTTCACCGGGCGACGCATGCGCGGGAGCGTCAGCGGCTGCATGCGCAGGGGAGGGGGTCTCTTCCGCCTCTGCCATACTGAAGACCATGGCGAAGGCGGAAGAAAAAGAGTGGCCCCACGTCACAGGCCCGCCCGCGGATCAGCGGGCCCCGATCGCGGGCCAGGCCACCGTGGGGGCACCCCCCCCCCGGGGCCAGATCGCCCGGGAGCCTGCCCGCGCCGCCTTGTCCCGCCGTTCAAAGGGTGGTTTAATCCACGTTGGCGGGACAGGCATTCCAGCAGCGGGACTTCGGTCCATCACGGGCCGGAGAATCGGCGGGGGTGGGCCCGCTGACGGGCGCAGTTCGATTCCCGCCCCCGCCGACTGGCGCAGCGCGATTCCCGCCCCCGCCGAATCTCTGGTGGCGGAGAATTCGGGACACGGCGGGGGCAGGATTCACGCCAGCCCCCAGCGATTCTCCGACCCGGCGTGGGGTCAGAGAATCCCGCCCCTGATGTGTGAAGACTCCATTGCATTTTGCAGGAATATACATCAACTATTTAATACTCCCAGTTGTTCAAACTTGCATTGTCCCCTTTCCATCTCAAATGATAACTTCAATAAAAAGCTGTATGACGTACGAGGTGTAAAGCTGGGTACCGTCCAGGAGAGAAGCAGTGTAATGGTATGTCACATAGTCATTTATCTGGGACATCTCCTTGCAGGCATCTGGCTTGAAGTAGGATTGGATTTCTACTTTGTCCTTTGGATTGTGGAAATCGATGATGTGAACATCAAAGATGAGGACAGCAGAGGCTGGAATCGTATTGGCTGCAGATCAAAATCCAGACAGAGTCAATCCACGGGACAGAAGAACTTTGTAAAACATAAATCAACTTTATTCAGCAGATACACCCATTGAGACACAAAGGAATTCAGCGGAGAAAAAAGGAATGGGAAGAAAGGAAGACGAGAGACATCTAACTCAAAGCATTTTACAGCCAATGAAGTACTTTTCGAAATGTAGTCACTATCGTAATGTAGGAAAAGCAGCAGCTAATGTGTGCACAGCAAGATCCCCAAAACAGCCAGAAAATAAGTGATCTGGGCAGCAAGGTGGTGCAGTGGTTAGCACTGCTGCCTCGTGCCACTGAGGTCCCAGGTTCGATCCCGGCTCTGGGTCACTGTCTGTGGAGTTTGCACATTCTCCCCGTGTTTGTGTGGGTTTCGCCCCCACAACCCAAAGATGTGCAGGCTAGGTGGATTGGCCGCGCTAAATTGCCCCTTAATTGGAAAAAATTGGGGACTCAAACTTATTTTAAAAAAATAAGTGATCCAAAGATCTACTATGGTGATGTTGAGGGACAAAGTTCTCCTACTCTTTGAAATACCTGAGTTTGCATACACCCAAGATATACACCAGCAACCTCTGGATTGCCTGTTTAGTGAAGGCCCACTTGATGAAACAGAGCCATACAGACCAGGTGGGGTTGGCATCATCTCCGCGTTAGCCTGGAATTCATTCTTCCCATTAGTCAGTTGGTTTCTCAATTATATTAACGCAGGAGTAAGATTTCTGGATGGTTTTTAAGCCTCTCTACCCCATGTGGAGGCCAAAAGTACATTCCCTTTCACCTGTGTACTGGCCCAACCCACTGAGCACAAACCAGGCTGGAACCAAAGACATTTCCATTGTATTTGGCGCAACACCACATCAGCAATCGCGGAGACTTTCACAGTCCCTTTAATAAGGATATCTTTTGTCATATACTGTCTGAGGGGATTGGATTATGGGGGAGGTGAGGGTGCATGTGTATTGGGCATGTTCTCACTGAAAGAAATTGAGGGGTATTGAGAATGCTGTTTTAGGATTCTTAAAAAAAGGAATAGGTACTTCCAGCATGACAAACTATTTGACTGTTTCAAGAATAATAGACCCAAAGGATACATCAACAACCAACACTAGATAATATTAATGAATTCTAATGCAAATTAAAGACTCCTGAAGGAAAGGTAACATTATAGGATAGAGTATAGAATATGATACATGGTGACTGGTTTGTGCTCAGCTGGAGCAGGGGGTGGGTCAATATCTGGTTCCCAAATGCCTCCATCACTAGGTCTGTTGTACACTCATTGATGGAGATAGATCACGGTGATTGGTCAGTAATACCATTATCATTGGATCATGTGACTACCCAATGGTAGACGGCGATCTCGATCTCCAATAATTCCCGATTTGTCTATGGTATTGTTCCTAGTTAGGTTATTTGGGGTTTGATTTCAATAGTTAGCCACTAACTCTTGCCCTTTACACAGACTCAGGTAGGTGAGGAAATGGTCTAAAGACATCCAGGGTCAAGAGAAGCTAATTATTGGTGCGGTTCAAAATTCCTCTAAATGGACAGCTGCTCTGTGTGTGGAATACATACCAGTTTGACAATCAGAGAAAACAGCAACAAGCTATCTGTGGTTTCCCTTTCTCTGTAGTTTTGTCAGTTATGATTTTAGTGTGACAACAACTTGCACTTAAATAACACCTTTAATATAGTAAAATGTTCCACGCCAGTCCACATAGGGGCATAGATTCAGGATAAGGGGCAGGAGGTTTAGAGGAAAATCTTTCTCACCCAGAGGGTGGTGGGAATTGGAAACTCGCTGCCTGAAAGGGGGTAGAAGCAGGAGCCCATACAACGTTCAAGAAGCATTTAGAACGCAATAGCAAGGCTATGGACCAAGTGCTGGAGTATGGGATTGGAGTAGATAGGTGCTTGATGGCTGGCATGGACATGGGCTGAAGGTCCTCCTTTTGTGCTGTAAAATTCCTTTAGTAGCGTTATTGCTGACAATGAACCAATAATGAGATGTTAGGACAGAAATGAAAATCTTGGCTAAAGAGATAGATTTTAATGAATGTTTTAAAAAGAGTTACGTGTGGCAGAGAGATTGAGAGAGGAAATTCCAGAGCTTGTGGCAGAGGGAGCGGAGATAGAGCAATGCCGATATCTGGGAGGGCAGTTGGAGATTACAAAGATAACGTATGGAGAGGCGAAATCCCAGTGCGGCTGGAGTGAAAATGTACATTTCTTACCAACACCATCCTCCCCGTAGGCCAAGTGCGGTGGAATAATGACGCGCCGTCGTTCTCCCAAACATGCTCCCAGTAAACCTTGGTCTACCCCAGGAATGACGAAACCCATCCCGATGTACGTATCGTATGTATTGTTCCGTGAGTAACTGGGTTAAAAACACAATTTAGAAACACTGAGTATTTTGTCAAATATGACAACACCGCAAGAGGCTTCTGCGAGTTTGATCAGTACCAGATGATGAAGCCATTTCAATTTCTGCTTCAGTTACAGATGTTAAGCTGTGGAATCAACAGGAACAGAGCTACACTGACAGCAGCTGGAGAACTGTCCCCCTCCCTCCTCCTCGATGAAACATGCAGCACCCACAGTTCTATCCACCAGGGGGTTACAGTTATGGCCCCAGTCTGTGTCCCAACCAGCCCAATGAAAAAGAGCACAAAATGTGGACGAAGATGGGCAGCAGTCTTTGCTGATCATCGATTGGAGAGTCCTGTTGGAAAACATCTGAATCTGAACCCGAGGCAAAGGCAGGTTCAGACTGGGAAGTGCACTCATGTCCAATAGCCGGCCGATACACAAGTGTCCAGGCATTGCACATGAAGAGATAACACTGGGGCTGACCGGCAGACTTCTATCCCAGCATCAGCCAGCACCAGGGAATTGGCCAAGTGATAGTTGTTGACTATCTTCCTTGGTGCCATTGACCTGTGCTGCCTCTTTGCCAAGCTGTCTAAGGAGCTTGGTACTACCCGATAAATCAGATCATTCACAGAGGGGCAAAAAAACACATTTTAGCAAGTTAGTAAAGACACGAGAGGGGGGGGGGGGCACGGTGGCGCAGTGGGTTAGCCCTGCTGCCTCACGGCCGAGGTCCCAGGTTCGATCCCGGCTCTGGGTCACTGTCCGTGTGGAGTTTGCACATTCTCCCCGTGTTTGCGTGGGTTTCACCCCACAACCCAAAGATGTGCAGGGTAGGTGGATTGGCCAACTAAAATCGGCCCTTAATTGGAAAAAATAAATTGGGTACTCTATTTTAAAAAGACACGTACAAAATAAAATCTCATCACTGCCCTCCCTCACTAACCCCCCCCCCCCCCCAAATCGCCCAACCCCTGCTCCAATTGCAATAAACCAACTCAAACCCAAACCACACTACCTGCTCCCAAGGGGCGTTTACAAGCCAGACGGAAGGTTCTCAGCTCACAGCCGCGGAGCCCTGTAAACTCACTGCTCAGTAACAGACCGCCCAAAAACTCCTGGAAATGCAAAGCGTGAAAGGTCAAAGTTCCATCAGGGCCGGAATCTTCCAGAGACCTGCATGAACCGAAGGTTCTAACATTAACCCTTTAAACCCTGCGGTTTGTGTATATATAATCACACAATAATCACAAACAATTAGTTTAACAAGAACCATATAAATATTTACAACTACAGGGTAACTTGCATTACCTGCTGCATTTTATTCCTCAAATTCCACATGTTAAAACTTCAGCAAGGTTTTGAAATAAATTCTTATAGGAGAACTTGTTATTCAAAGGGTTAAAATTCTATATTTTAAGAAAGGCCCCAGTTCAGGGTCTCTGGTTGTGTTGGCCTGTACAGTCCTGCACGAGGTACATCATTGTCAGGATGCAAAAACTATTAAAATCTGGTTCAGTCACCAACTAACCACTCAGTGTGCCCCCCCCCCCCCCCCCCCCCCCCGCCGGAGCCGGGCCAGGTCCGGTTTGGCAATATTTAACCCACCATTCCAATCCATACTTTGCTCCCCTGTTGTGCCGGCTGATTGACTTGGAGATTTAGGTGAGAAATAGAAAGTAGCAGCATCATTGCTGGGCTCGGTTTCTCCCTCTTCCCACTTGATTGGGACAGCAGCAGCTACAGAAAGTAGGCTGAGCGGGGGAAACAGGACACATCTGACATCTATGTGCATGGGTTTTATTTTATTTTAGAAAAAACAAAGTAATTTAGTACTGCAAGAATAGCCATGACTTCTGTCCCTCCTCTCGGTATCACACCCGGCGATTAGAGACCCAGTCATTCACATCACTGTGCAATTTCTGCTTTACGTGGAAGATGTTGGTCAGTGCCGGGACCACTCCGACCAAGCGATCGGCTGTAACTCATTGGTCACCTCAGTTAGAAGGAAGATTGTGGGTTCAGGGCCCACTGATGTTACTTCAGTACTGAGTGAGTGCTGCCCTGTCAGAGATACCATATTTTGGATGGGATGTTAAAGCGGAGGCCAGTTTACCCTCTCGGGTAGATATAAAAGATTCCATGGCAACATTTGAACAGCTTGTGACTCTTGTAATTAGTTATCCCACAAGCAACATCACTAAAACAGATTATCTGATCACCAATTGTGGGACCTTACCGAGTGTAAATGGACAGCTGCATTTCTTCTTTATCAATATCCACGGAGTTATTTGTATCTTCTGTCTCAAGAAACCATTGATTGATGGTGATGTAGAATTATACAGGTGCTCAATCCTGATCGGATACCTCACTGAGGAGGTCTCCTTCATGTGAATCATTACCACATGGACTAAGATTCTAGAAGGTACCTCACTACCACTTTCTCAAAGATAATGTGTCCCTCTTCTCGGTGACACCCAGAATCGGAAAGTTAAACACGTTCACCAACACCATAATTTTAAAATTCTCATCGCACAATCTTCTTCAGCCCCATCCTCAGACTCAGTCGATCCAATTCTGGCCTTTTGGACATCCCAGATTCCCATCACTCCACCTTCAGCTGCCTGGATCCCAAACTTTGGAATTCCACATAAACTGTGCAACCTCCCTCCTCCTGTACCAGGTTTCTGAAAACGGAGATCTTTGACTGGCCCAGTGCTGGATCGCTACACGATTATACTCTCGTGACGTTTTAACCTATGTTTTTAAAGGTGAAATTGTCATTGCTGAAAGGTCACCTTTAGGGGAGCTTGTTGGCGAATAGTCATCAGTTTAACTTTCCCCCTTTACCAAATATATCCCTAGAAGAGTAACGAGTGAGATCTGTCTGAAGGTGCACCTTTTGTTGCTGAATGAGATACTGCCGGATTTGCTGAATATTTTTGAGCATATCTGTCAGGACACGCCTGCTCCTTACAGACAATATAGAGAAAGCAGCAAGTCACCACAGGCCATTCGCTTTTCTTTCCTCATTTTATTAACTCATGGCAACAAAATGTCAGCACATCTGCAGAGGGAGATGGAGTGGATGAAAGAGGCTGGCGTGGATTTTGAGAGAATAGTTAACTCCCATTGCTTCAGTACACACTCCAGTACACACTCCAGTGGCGACATTCAGTACACATTTTCTCGTTAATGATTTTTTCTTAAGAAAAGGGTGGAGAATTTGTTGGCCATCCCTAATTGTCCTGCAGAACGTGGTGAATAGCTGCTGTCTTGAGCCGCTGCAGTGCATGTGGTGTAGGTACACCCACAGTGCTGTTAGGGAGGGAGCTCCAGGATTTTGACCCAGCAAACGTCAGGGTGGTGAGTGACTTCAATCATCATAGAATTTACAGTGCAGAAGGAGGCCATTTGACCCATCGAGTCTGCACCGGCTCTTGGAAAGAGCACCCCCCTTAAGCCCACACCTCCACCCTATCCCCGTAACCCTATCCCTGTAACCCTATAAATGATGGTAGTGATTGTTGGTTTGGAAGGTGCTGGCTAAGGAGCCTTGGTGAGTTCTTGCAGTGCATCTTGTAGATAGTACACACGGCTGCTACTGTGCGCCAGTGGTGGATGGGTTGTGATCAAGCAGGCTGATTGGTTCTGGATGGTGTTGAGCTTCCGAGTGTTATTGGGAGTTTCACTCATTCAGGCAAGTGGAGAGTATTTCATCACACTCCTGACTTGTCGATGGCGACAAGATTATCTTACACTAATGCAAATTACTGAGCTGCCTGGGCTGACCTCTTCCCCTTCAATGAAAACCGGATGTAATGTTCTTGTCGGATGGCCTGATTTACTACAAGAACACTTGTAGCTAAAGCTACAAATGATTTATTGACATTAACTGTGGGTCAAATATATACAAAACAACAAATGAATAATCATATGAACATCCACAAACAACCTCTCTCACAGCTCCCTAGTCAGTCTGAGGTCACAAGACTCGAACATTCACTTATATACGAATGAGACTCCTAGTGGTCAATCGGTGAATTACAACACAACCATGTTATCACTACACCGGATTCTTTTCAACTCCAGATAGAGTTAAACTAGACAACTCCTAACCAGAGTGACACCAAGGAAAACTGATCACAAGCCAGATACTGAATTCCAGCTTCAAAAGCACATGAACAACCCTCAACATAACCACCTCATTGGTTACTCTTTGTAAGAACACCGAGACCTCCAATTGTGACCTTTCCATGAACTGAAACTCAGGATAGACAATGAATATGAAAACTCTCTTGTTATTAACCCATTCCTAGCTGCTGCCCACTACAGCAGAGCATTGCCCTCAACATTGACAACAAACTTCCTCATGAGGATTAATTGTCGAGGGTTCTCCCGGTGGTATATTGTGGTCTTTATTTTTGGGGGCAAAGCGGTTCAGGGGTCATTGACCATAGAACAGTACAGCACAGAACAGGCCCTTCGGCCCTCGATGTTGTGCTGAGCATTGTCCGAAACCAAGATCAAGCTATCCCACTCCCTGTCATTCTGGTGTGCTCCATGTGCCTATCCAATAACCGCTTGAAAGTTCCTAAAGTGTCCGACTCCACTATCACAGCAGGCAGTCAATTCCACACTCTAACCACTCTCCGAGTAAAGAACCTACCTAGGACATCCCTCCTATATCTCCCACCCCGAACCTTATAGTTATGTCCCCTTGTAACAGCTACATCCACCCGAGGAAATAGTCTCTGAACGTCAACTCTATCTATCCCCCTCATCATCTTATGAACCTCTATTAAGTCGCCTCTCATCCTCCTCCGCTCCAAAGAGAAAAGCCCTAGCTCCCTCAACCTTTCCTCATAAGACCTATCCTGCAAACCAGGCAGCATCCTGGTAAATCTCCTTTGCACCCTTTCCAATGCTTCCACATCCATCCTATAGTGGTGACCAGAACTGCACACAATACTCCAAATGTGGTCTCACCAGGGTCATGTATAGTTGCAGCATAACCCGGCGGGTCATAAACTCAAGCCCCCTGTTAATAAACGCTAACACACTATAAACCTTCTTCACGGCTCTATCCACTTGAGTGGCAACCTTCAGAGATCTGTGGACATGAACCCCAAGATTTCCCTGTTCCTCCACATTCCTCAGAACCTTGCCGTTGACCCTGTAATCAGCATTCAAATTTTTTCTACCAAAATGAATCACCGTGCACTTATCAGGGTTAAACTCCATCTGCCATTTTTCAGGTCAGCTCTGCATCCTATCAATGTCTCTTTGCAGCCTACAACAGCCTCCACCTCAGCCACTACTCCACCAATCTTGGTGTCATCAGCAGATTTGCTGACCCACCCTTCAGCCCCCTCCAAGTCATTGATAAAAATCACAAATAGCAGAGGACCCAGCACTGATCCCTGTGGTACACCGCTGGTAACTGGTCTCCAGTCTGAAAAATTTCCATCCACCACCACCCTCTGTCTTCTATGTGATAGCCAGTTACTTATCCAATTGGCCAAATTTCCCTCTATCCCACACCTCCTTAGTTTCATCATGAGCCGACCATGGGGAACCTTATCAAACGCCTTACTAAAATCCATGTATACAACATCAACTGCTCTACCTTCATCTACACACTTAGTTATCTCCTCAAAGAATTCAATCAAATTTGTGAGGCAAGACCTACCCTTCACAAATCCGTGTTGACCATCGCGGATTAAACTGCATCTTTCCAAATGGTCATAAATCCTATCCTTCAGGACCTTTTCCATTATCTTACCCACCACCGATGTAAGACTAACTGGCCTATAATTACCAGGGTCATTCCTATTCCCTTTCTTGAACAGAGGAACAACATTCGTCACTCTCCAGTCCCCTGGCACTATCCCCGTGGACAGCGAGGACCCAAAGATCAAAGCCAAAGGCTCTGCAATCTCATCCCTTGTCTCCCAAAGAATCCTTGGATATATCCCATCTGGCCCAGGGGACTTGTCGACCCTCAGGTTTTTCAAAATTGCTAATACATCCTTCCTCAGAACATCTACCTCCTCCAGCCTACCCACCTGAATCACACTCTCATCCTCAAAAACATGGCCCCTCTCCTTTGTGAACACTGAAGAAAAGTATTCATTCAACGCCTCTCCTATTTCTTCTGACTCCATGCACAAGTTCCCACTACTGTCCTTGACCAGCCTTAACCTCACCCTGGTCATTCTTTTATTTCTCACACAAGAGTAAAAAGCCTTAGGGTTTTCCTTGATCCGACCTACCAAGGACTTCTCGTGCCCCCGTCCGAAGCCCTTTTTTCAGCTCATTCCTTGCTACCTTGTAACCCTCAAGCGACCCTACTCAACCTGGTTTTCTCATCCTTACATACTCTTCCTTTTTCCTCTTGACAAGACATTCAACCTCTTTTGTGAACCATGATTCCCTCACATGGCCAGTTCCTCCCTGCCTGACAGGGACATGCCTATCAAGGACACACAGTATTTGTTCCTTGAACAAGCTCCACTTTTCATTTGTGCCTTTCCCGGACAGTTTCTGTTCCCATCTTATGCTCCCTAATTCTTGCCTAATCGCATCATAATTACCCCTCCCCCAATTATAAACCTTGCCCTGCCGTATGGCCCTATCCCTCTCCATTGCAATAGTGAAAGACACCGAATTGTGGTCACTATCTCCAAAGTACTCTCCCACAAACAAACCTAACACTTGGCCCGGTTCATTACCCAGTACCAAATCCAATGTGGCCCCCCCTCTTGTCGGCCTATCCACATATTGTGTCAGGAAACTCTCCTGCACACTGTACAAAAACTGCCCATCCGAACTGTTCGACCTATAGAGGTTCCAATCAATATTTGGAAAGTTAAAGTCACCCATGACAACTACCCGGAGACCTCCACACCTATCCATAATCTGTTTTGCAATTTCTTCCTCCACATCTCTATTACTATTTGGGGGCCTATAGAAAACTCCTAACAATGTGACCGCTTCTTTCCTATTTCTAACTTCGGCCCATATTACCTCAGATCCCCTTCAAACTGCCTTTCTGCAGCCGTTAAACTATTCTTGATTAACAATGCGACTCCTCCACCTCTTTTACCACCTTCCCTACTCTTACTGAAACATCTATACCCCGGAACTTCCAACAACCATTTCTGTTCCTGGTCTAACCATGTCTCCGTAATGGCCACAACATCGTAGTCCCAAGAACCAATCCACGCTCCAGGTTCACCTACCTTATTCCGGATGCTCCTTGCATTGAAGTAGACACACTTCAACCCACCTTTCTGTCTTCTGGTACACTCCTGCAACCTTGATACCCTCCTCAGTACCTCACTGCTCTCAACACTGGCTTCTGGACTACAGCTCGTTTTCCCAGCCCCCCGACAAATTAGTTTAAACCCCCCCGAAGAGCCGTAGCAAATTTCCCTCCCAGGATATTGGTTCAGGTGCAAACTGTCCTGTCTGTACAGGTCCCACCATCCCCAGAATGTGCTCCAATTATCCACGTAGCTGAAACCCTCCCTCCTACACCATCCCTGCAGCCACGTGTTTATCTCCACTCTCTCCCTGTTCCTCACCTCACTGCCACGTGGCACTGGCAACAAACCAGAGATGACAACACGGTCTGTCCTGGCTCTCAGCTTCCACCCTAGCTCCCTAAATTCCTGTTTTAAATCCCCGTCCCTTCTCTTACCTATGTCGTTGGTACCGATGTGTACCACGACATGTGACTGCTCCCCCTCCCCTTTAAGGATTCTGAAAACACGGTCCGAGACGTCACGGACCCTGGTACCCGGGAGGCAACATACCATCAGTGAGTCTCTTTCGCTGCCACAGAACCGTCTATCTGTCCCTCTAACTATCAAGGCCCCAATAACTATTGCTCTCCTGCTCCCCCTCCTTCCCTTCTGAGCCACAGGGACGGACTCAGTGCTGGAGATCCGTTCACCGTGGCCGTTCACCAGTTAAAAAAAGAAAAATTTCCATTTCTACAGCACTTTTCATGGTCTCAGGACAACTAAATGAGGAACTTCTAAAAATTATAGACACGGTCTTGATGAATAAAAAGCTAAGGTCAATTTGCGCACATTAAGGTCCCACAAACAGAAATGTGATAATCACCAGAAAAACATTTTTTTGGAAAAAGAAGTGATGTTGGTGGAGGAAAACCGGGAAAAACTTATATGTTCTTCAAAGTACATATAACATCCAGCCGAAAAGGGAGTTAGGCTGTGGTTTGATGTCACATTGGAAAAACCAACACCTCTGACAGTGTAGCACTCCCTCAACTCTACATTAGGAGTGTCCATGTAAATTATGTGCTTACGTTTTGGAATAGAACTTTATCCCCTGGCTTTCTGACTCCAGGAAGCGTAAGCCAAGTGATATTTAATGGTTAATGGCCAGCTGGAGTTAGTTGGGGAGGTATTTGGGCAGTATAGCGGTTACTGTTAGGTATGTTACAGTCCCCAAAGATGATTCTGTTGAGAAAGGGAGGTGCAGTGGGAAAATCCTCTGGGCTGAACGGTTAGCAATGCTAGCATGTAATTTAAAAAAGGTAATGATCAAAAATGTGTGAGAGAGAGCCCACCTAGAGTCAAAGAAGGTTCCATCCAACAGACTGCCATTGTAGTGATAGCGAATGAAGTCTCCAGACTCAATCTGTCGGGTGCAGAGCTCCGGGACGACCAACTTCTCTATGGTGACTGTATCATTCTGGTTGTGCAGATCCAGCAGCAGTGTGTCAAATACCAAGCTGGCCTGGGGGGGGATGTCACTACCTAATGGACAGAACACCAGCGAAATAAATTCAGATTGTTAAATGGTCAGAGTATACAAAATATCATTACGTGCTCAGTGCACACAATCCCGGCCAGGAGGCAGACAGAAACGAGGAGAGTTTGGGACTCTTCTGAACCTCCTCTTGTTCACACAAAAACTCCACCCCCAAACATATGACTCACTATCATTTTACCATCTATTTCCACCAAATCCGTCTTTTTCAGAACTTCAACCTGAAGAGTTTTAATAAACAAAGTTTCAGGTCAGGTGATCATTTTGCTTACATCATCTTCCTTTTTGCTACCTCAATGCTGTGGTGCACTGTGGCCCCTTGACCCTCGACCTCAATGCTGTCCTGCACTGTGGCCCCTTGACCTCATTGCTGTCCTGCACTGTGGCCCCTTGACCTCAATGCTGTCCTGCACTGTGGCCCCTGACCCCCAACCTCAATGCTGTCCTGCACTGTGGCCCTTTGACCCCCAACCTCAATGCTGTCCTGCACTGTGGCCCCTTGACCTCATTGCTGTCCTGCACTGTGGCCCCTTGACCCTCGACCTCAATGCTGTCCTGCACTATGGCCTCTTGACCCTCGACCTCAATGCTGTGGTGCACTGTGGCCCCTCGACCTCAATGCTGTCCTGCACTGTGGCCCCTGACCCCCAACCTCAATGCTGTCCTGCACTGTGGCCCCTTGACCCCCAACCTCAATGCTGTCCTGCACTGTGGCCCCTGGCCCCCAACCTCAATGCTGTCCTGCACTGTGGCCCCTTGACCCTCGACCTCAATGCTGTCCTGCACTGTGGCCCCTTGACCCTCAACGCTGTGGTGCACTGTGGCCCCTCGACCCTTGACCTCAATGCTGTCTTGCACTGTGGCCCCTGACCCCCAACCTCAATGCTGTCCTGCACTGTGGCCCCTGACCCCCAACCTCAATGCTGTCCTGCACTGTGGCCCCTTGACCCCCAACCTCAATGCTGTCCTGCACTGTGGCCCCTGACCCCCAACCTCAATGTTGCCCTGCACTGTGGCCCCTTGACCCTCGACCTCAATGCTGTCCTACACTGTGGCCCCTTGACCCTCAATGCTGTCCTGCACTGTGGCCCCTTGACCTCAATGCTGTCCTGCACTGTGGCCCCTTGACCCTCGACCTCAATGCTGTCCTGCACTGTGGCCCCTTGACCCTCGACCTCAATGCTGTCCTACACTGTGGCCCCTTGACCCTCAATGCTGTCCTGCACTGTGGCCCCTTGACCCTCAACCTCAATGCTGTCCTGCACTGTGGCCCCTTGACCTCAATGCTGTCCTGCACTGTGGCCCCTTGACCCTCGACCTCAATGCTGTCCTGCACTGTGGCCCCTTGACCCTCAACCTCAATGCTGTCCTGCACTGTGGCCCCTTGACCCTCAACCTCAATGCTGTCCTGCACTGCGCCCCCTTGACCCTCGACCTCAGTGCTGTCCCGCACTGTGGCCCCTTGACCCCAATGCTGTCCTGCACTGTGGCCCCTTGACCCTCGACCTGTGCTGTCTTTCACTGCAAGGCTTTGCTCTTCACCGAGTTTCCATCAAATTAGAAACTAATTTCTTCTTTATTCATTCATACTGTGTGTGATTGGCCTTTGCACCTCCCCAATTACCAGCTGGTTGAAAACCTTAAGAGGTGAAGTTGCATCTTTTTTTAAAAATAAAAGAACTTGAGGAAAAACAAATGTCTTTGAGCCCGTTATCATGGCACAACGGGAGAGTGGACCCGAGCTGACTGCCCGGTCTTCGTATTAGAATGTCAGGAACCGTTCTGGACTTGTATAGCTGGGTGTCTCCTGCAAATATTCCAGATTCCACACATTTGTTGCCTGAGACACAGGAGCTGTCTGAACAGGAGATGGAGGCAGATGCAGAAACGATTATTATGGGATTGGGATTGCGAGTGGGGGATGGAAACCACAAGTGAGAACAACAAAAGGAGAGAACAGTGCAGGCAGTCGGAACTCTCCCATCCACAGTATCAGTGCTCAGGGAGTTGAAGTCCTTTAATGAGAAGCATCACAATCACTTTTTAAAAAAAATTTAAAGTACCCAATTATTTCTTTTTCCCCAAATAAGGAGCAATTTAGCGTGGCCAATCCACCTAGACTGCACATCTTTGTGTTGTGAGAGTGTGCAAACTCCAGACGGACAGTGACCCAGGACCGGGATTCGAACCCGGGTCCTCAGCGCCGCAGTCCCAGTGCTAGCCACTGCGAAGCATCAAAATCATTATTGACACTCCGTACCCAGAGAATCTCAGGGTAGAGAAAAGCTGCCGAGCTGGCCAATCCTTATTCCTTCCATTACCCCATCTGATCTCAATCACTAACCACGGGGCAGCACGGTAGCATTGTGGATAGCACAATTGCTTCACAGCTCCAGGGTCCCAGGTTCGATTCCCGGCTTGGGTCACTGTGCGGAGTCTGCACATCCTCCCCGTGTGTGCGTGGGTTTCCTCCGGGTGCTCCGGTATCCTCCCACAGTCCAAAGATGTGCAGGTTAGGTGGATTGGCCATGATAAATTGCCCTTAGTGTCCAAAATTGCCCTTAGTGTTGGATTGGGTTACTGGGTTATGGGGATAGGGTGGAGGTGTTGACCTTGGGTAGGGTGCTCTTTCCAAGAGCCGGTGCAGACTTGATGGGCTGAATGGCCTCCTTCTGCACTGTAAATTCTATGATAAATAGATAGGCAGGTTAATATCAAGTCTTATGAAACCAAGATAGGTAGATGAAGCTAAGACACAGTTAACCATGATCAAAACTAATGGGGAAACAGTTAAGGGGTTGAACGGCCTCCTCTGTTCCCAAGTTCACCCCTGCTCTTAACAGTCAGATCCTTTGATTCACTGTCCGTCATCTATTTTCCCCATGCATACCCACCCAACACTTATGGGTAAGAGGCCATCGTCAGTACGTTTCACTCCTGGGCTATTGTCACCCAAGCCATTCTTTGCCCGTTGAACTTAGATGATGAACGATTGTTAGCAGGCTATTTGACTGCTAAGGCATCACAGTTGAGCACAATCCTATCCTGACTCAATGTACCCATCATCCAACAAGAATCACAGATCAGGAACAGGAGCCGTGGATGATTCCCAAAGTTCCAGCAACAGTAAAACCAATTTTAAAACCCTGGCCACTGAGATAAGCAGGGCACAGGAATCAAGCAGGTTGCCCAAGCATGCTAGACAGATCAGATCAGTGAACATGGAAGGTGCTGCAGAGGGTGGTTAAACCCAACATTGGACGGGCTCCAGTAATGAAAACAACTCCCAGTGCAGATGGTCAGTCTTGGAGATTTCACTTACCATATCCAGCTTCCCCGTAGGCCAGGAAGGGAGGGATAGTGATGATTCTCCTCTCTCCCACACACATCCCCAGGAGACCTTCATCCATTCCTTTGATTAACTTGCCGATGCCTATGTAGGTGTTGTACGTCCTCATGCGATTGTGACTATGGGAGGAGAGGGAGAAAGAGAGCCTGAAGAATGAGAAAAGGGAGCTGAGGAATCACTCACCACCGCTCCGGAGGCTGGTATGGGAGGGAAAGAGAAGTGAGAGGATGGAGAAAAAAAGAGAAGGGAACTCGGGAGCGTGTGAAACATACAAAAGGGACACCAACACTGGACTCTGACTTTACCTCGGAAACAAATGTACAGAACAGACAGGTCATTCCGCCAACTGGTCCGTGGTCTTCACCTCCTCACAGGTCTGCTCCGACTCCTCTTCATCACCTCCATCAGCATTCCCTTCTATTCCTTTCTCCCTCATGTTTATCAAATTTCTCATTAAAATGTATCTATACCATTTACCTCAACCACTCCCTGTGGTACCAAGTTGTTACAAAAGAGTGAAAATGCTTCTCCCGAGTTGCAAATAAATGTTTTCCAACATTCACTTTCGGGCAGCACAGTGGTTAGCACTGCTGCCTCAGCGCCTGGGACCCGGGTTCAATTCCTTGGTGACTGTCTGTGTGGAGTTTGCACGTTCTCCCAGTATCTGTGGTTTCCTCCAGGAGCTCCGGTTTCTACCCACAGTCCAAAGATGGGCAGGTTAGGTGGATTGGCCATGCTAAATTGTCCCTTAGTGTCCTACGATGTGCAGGTTAGGTGGGGTTATGGGGCTACAGGGATATGGCGGGGAGTGGGCCTAAATAGAATGCTCTTTCAGAGGGTTGGTGCAGACTCAATGGGCCGAATGGCCTCCTTCTGTACTGTAAGAATTCTACAGTGGTTGGTGCCAATGTCGGCAAACCTGCTGAGGGTTTCCTGCAATTCCGAATTTAGTTCGAAGATTTTAAAAGAAGTCATTTTCAAAATCTAACTTCCAGCCACCAACCAATCAAGTTTCACTGTGACTGAAAGTTCCCTCCTGGGAACGTTTTACTATTCCAGATTACAGACAGAAAGCACGAGTTTGGGGTACAGCAAGACAGACACAATGGGCTGAATGGCCTCCTTCTGCACTGTACATTTCTGCTCTGTATGATCGAACTCGAGCCCGTGCCCTGGACTCCACACACAGTGAACTGATCCAATTGTGAGCCGGTGCCAAGGGTGGCTCAGGGATATGCACACGGGAAGAAAAACACTGAATGAATGTACAGTAGTTCTATAAATACTTTATTTAAAGGGCTCTTTCATTTAGTGCAGAGAAGCTGGAATAATAAACCTGTCTCTCAATGGCAATGCAAAGAACAGCTCTGAACCAAACTTGGTCACTTTCCACCGATGGGCTGCCTCAGTGGAGGTAGGGAGACGGGAACGAGGAATTCTTGGACACATTCTGTCTCCCCCCCAATTCACAAAGAGCAACAGATTCTAAAGGCACTCCAAAGTGCCTTTTATTCCCTTTTCTTCTCATGTACTTAATGACCTGTTGAGCTGCTCGCAGAAAAATACTTTTCACTGTACCTCGGCACACGTGACAATAAACAAATCCAATCCAATCCAAGGGGCCTGTGATTGCAGCAAACATGCTCAGAATCTTAAAGCTATGTTTATTTTAAAAAATCAAAGAGTTGGAGATGATCCCAAGAGGAATAAATAAACTTAATGCCAGAGAAACGCTCGCTATTACCACAGGCCCAGGGACAAGGAGACACAGATTCAAGGTTAGACAAGAACAGCTGAAAATTGTTGTATGCGTGGCCTTGTTAAGTCAGGAAGGCAGCAACATTTCAGAAGGGGAGGAGGAAAGTTTCTGATGGTTGGATAATGAATGATGTGAGAAGCAAGGTCTGTAATCTTTCCATCTGGGCCCGAGGCTGGGTACAGGGTGATGGACTGGAGATGCTCTCTCCCACTCCTGTATGGTCTTCCATACTGAAGGGTTTTCAGCGATTTGGGGGGTGGGAAATGGGAAGTAGTTGTATACATTGTGTGATGTACCTTGGGTAATCACAGTCACCTAGAGCTAGCCTGGTTTCCTCTGGGACTTAGGAGGAATTTGCCAAACATTCTCCTCAAACGGACTTGAATTTTCTCCCTTTAACCCTCCCAAGGAGTCAGCATTAAGAACTTGCTTTTATTTCACACCCACACCCTACCTCAGGATGACCCTTCATAGCCAATGAAGTACTTGAGGAGTTTCACATACAGCCAGATCCCACAAACAGCATTGAGATCTTTAATTTATTCTCGTGGTGATTATTTAGGGTTGGAATGTTGACCAGAACACTATCAACGGAAAGATAGCAGCATCCCAAGCAGAGCTTTCACCCCCTCCCTTGCAACTCACTGACTCCTTATATCAAACACTAGGTTAGGACAACGACCACGGAGAACTTGATGCACACACAGCCATAGAAGCCCTACAGTGCAGAAGGGAGCCCCCCAGCCCATCGAGTCTGCACTGACCCTCTGAAAGAGCACCCTACCTATCCCCGTAACCCCACCTAACCTGCGCACCGTTAGACACCAAGGAGCAATTCATCTAACCTGCACATCTTTGGACTGTGGGAGGAAACCCACGCAGACATGGGGAGAAAGCGCAGACTCCACACAGTCACCCAAGGTTGGAATCGAACCCGGGTCCCTGGCACTGGGAGGCAGCAGTGCTAACCACTGTACCACCTTGTGCCACATGGGAGATTGCAACACACGGGCACACTGACCCTGTGCCACCCGAGAAACCTCCTTCACCTGGAATCGAAGAGAGTCCCATTCAGCAGAGTGCCATTGTAGTGATAGCGGACATAGTCAGTGTTCTGCACTGTACGTTTACAAGCTGTGGGTTTGTACACAGTCTTCATTTGCACTTTGTCATCATGGTTCCAGATATCATGAAGAATGACGTCAAAGTAGAGAGTGGTATCAGGAGGGATGACATTTTCTGTGAAGGAGAGAGGAGTGAAAAAAAAAAACTGTAGAGAAGGAACGTACAGATACTTTATATCATAGCTTAATTCCCCCGAAATATTGCCCATCATTTGGTTGCCTCTGGTACTATTCTAGATTTGCAAAATAAGACGGTGAGTTACAGAGGTCTTAATCACAGAGAAACCAGATCCTGTTCTCCCCAACAATGACAGCTGACTTTGTAGTCCAAATCCCCAGATAGTGAAGCGGGAGCATCAAGTCCCCCCTGCCCGGAGTGGAGGTAAAATTGGTCCTGGACTGAGATCAGCAAACGGAGCACAGATGGGAGACTGATCCTGCACTCAGTACAAGAAAGAAAAAAAGTGTGGTCATGACAGATGTCAGGTGATAACATAACTGAGAACCAGGCTGAATACAGAAGGTTGCAACCTAAGAGAAGCACCAAGGGAAATTGAAGACAATGAGAGAAGCAAAGAGAGAGCATGAAAAGAGACTGGCAGCCAACATAAAAAGGAATCCTAAAGTCTTCTATAGGCAGAAGAATAATAGGGGTGTTAAAAGGAGTTGGGCTGATTAGGGACCAGAAAAGGCGATTTACACATGGCATCAGGGGGGGGGGGGGGGGGGGTGCATGGCTGAGGTACTAAATTAATGCTTTGCATCGGTCTTTACCAAAGATGATGTGCACACCACTGTGAAAGTGAAAGAAATCCATACAGTTGATAAGGAGGTGGTATTGAATCGTCTGTCTGCAGTCGAAATTGATAAAGTACCAGGACCTAATGAGATGCATCCAAGGAAGTGAGTGAGTAAATTGTGGAGGCATTGGCCAGAATTTTCCATCCAATTTAAACTCGGGGTGGTGCCAGAGGAGTGCACCCTTGTTCAAAAAAGTATGTAAATATAAACACAGGCCAGTCAATTTAACTTCAGTGACAGGGAAACTTCTAGAAATGATAATTTGGGACAAAATTAATAGTCACATGGACAAATGCAGGTTAGTTAAGGAAAACCAGCACCCAATTATTAAGGACAAATTGTGTTTAACTAACTTACAGGATTTTTCGATATTGTAACAAAAGGATCGATGAGGGTAACATTGTTGATGTGGTGTACGGGGACTTCCAAAAGGCATTTGATGAAATTCTGCACAACAGACTTGTGAGCAAAGCCATGGAATAAAACAGGAAGTAGCAGAATTGATACAAAATTGGCTGCGACAGGATATCAGACAATTGTGGTTGATGGATTTGTTTTGGCACTGGAGGAATGTTTATAGTGGAGTTTCCCAGGGGTCATCCCCCTGCTCTTCCTGATATTGGTGTACAGGGTACACAATTTCAAAATTTGTGGATACAAAACTTCGAAATATGTGAGGAGGATAATGTGGAACTTCAAAAGGACATCGGCAGATCAGAAGGGATGGACAAGTGGCAAGAGGAAATTTAAAGGGAAGTGTGAAGCGAGTCTCCAAGAATACAGAGAGAAAAGAGGAAATAAAGGGTACAATTTGAAAGGGGGCAGGACAGGTTAAGGGAGAGTGGTCAATGAAGCATAAGTGGCGTAGTATAAAAGCAAGGAAGTTGTATTAGACGTGTATGTACGTTGGATCATCCTCGGCTGGAGTGCCAAATCCAGTTCTGGGTGCCATTCTTTAGGATGGATGTTAAGGCAGATGAGGGTGTGAAAAGATTTGGAAAATGGTTCCGGTATGGAGGAACTAAAGTTACATAAATAGATCAGAGAATTTGGGTCTGTGCTCCTTGAAGAGAAGATTGAGAGATTTGATTGAGGTGGTTAAAAACATGAAGGGCCTGGATAGAGTAGATAGGGGTCATATGTTCCCATTGATGGAAAGATTGAGAACAAAAGGGTACAGATTTAGGAGAAGGAGCAAAAGAAGCAATGGCAACATGTGAAAAATATTTTCACACATGGAGTGGTTAGAATCTGGAATGCACTGTCTGAGAGTGTGGTGGAGGCAGGTTTAATTGAGGAAATTAAAGAGGGAATTGGAATTTTATCTGAAAAGGAAGAATATGCAGGACTAAGGAGAAGAGGTGGGGTTGTGGCACTGGGTGAATTGCTCATTGAGGGCCAGCACAGACACAGCAGGCTGAATGGCCTCCTCTTGTGCTATGAATATTCTGTGATTCAATAACATACAAGGTGATACATTCGACCATTGGGGGGGGGCAGGAATCTTCTTACCGACTCCTTGACTGCCGTAGCCAAGGTGAGGGGGAATGACAATGCGACGCCTTTCATTCACACACATTCCTAAAATTGCTTTATCCATTCCTGGGATCAGGCGACCTTTTCCCACTTGGACATTGAAGGTGTTGTTGTGGTCATAGCTGAGAGACGGGGGGGGGGGGGTGGAGAAAAAAAGATTAAGAATTACATTTTTAATTACATAGCTAATTACACAGGCAGCCCACTCCCACACACTTCTCCCTTCCCAATGCTGTTCAACACAAAGAATGGTTTCGGGGTTCAATCCTTTTTATGGAGTGCTGGTTTTGCACAAATCGCTGGCTTTTAAACCAGCCAAAGGCAGGCCAGCAGCACGGTTCAATTCCCGTAACAGCCTCCCCGAACAGGTGCCGGAATGTGGTGACTAGGGGCTTTTCACAGTAACTTCATTTGAAGCCTACTTGTGACAATAAGTGATTTTCATTTCATTTCATTAGGGCAGCACGATGTCACAGTGGTTAGCACTGCTGACTCACAGCACCAGGGACCAGAGTTCGATCCTGACCTCAGATGACTGTCTGTGTGGAATTTGCACGTTCTCCCCGTGTCTGCGTGGGTCTCCTCCGGGTGCTCCGGTTTCCTCTCACAAACTAAAGTTGTGCAGGTTAGGTGGATTGGTCATTCTATATTGGCCCTACGTGGGGTTACGGGGCTGGTTTAGCACAGCGGGCTAAACAGCTGGCTTGTAATGCAGAACAAGGCCAGCAGCGCGGGTTCAATTCCCGTATCGGCCTCCCCGAACAGACGTTGGAATGTGGCGACTAGGGGCTTTTCACAGTAACTTCATTGAAGCCTACTCGTGACAATAAGCGATTATTATTATGGGAATATGGTGCTCCTTCAGCGGGTCGGTGTAGACCAGATGGGCCGAATGGCCTCCTTGTGAACTGTAGGGATTCTATGAATCACAAAAAGGACAACAATATTTCAGTCTACAATGCAGATGGAAGGAGTTGGAGGTTATTGTGGCAACTAGGTCCAGTTTACTTGGCCAACAGGGCCAGAATTCTGTCGGTGCCGAGGCACTGAGGGAGTACTCACCTCTGTCGGCACTGAGGGAGTACCACCCTGTCAGCAGTGCCACCTTTGGGATGAGGTGTTAGCCGGAGGGTCCAGCCTCAGATGGCACCATTTGAAGAAGAGCAGGGGAGCTCGCCCCAGGATCCTGGCTAATCAGAATCAATTTTAAGCCAAGGTCCGGGTTCGATCCCGGCTCTGGGTCACGGTCTGTGTGGAGTTTGCACATTCTCCCCGTGTTTGTGTGGGTCTCACGCCCACAACCCAAAGATGTGCAGGGTAGGTGGATTGGCCATGCTAAATTGCCCCTTAATCTGAATTTTTTTTAAAGTATTAATTTTAAAAGATTTGTTTAAAATCATATTGTGCCTATGGGAGATTGCTGTGTGTAGCATTTCCGAAATTAAAACAGTGGCTACACTCCAAAAAGCAAATGCAGAGGTCAGAACGCATTTCGGGCGTCCTGACTGACATGCTGCAGATTTTGGGAATGGGTGATGTGGCAATTGACAGGAAGTCCCTGAAAAAGTGTTTCCTCTCTTTGTGAAGGGGAGATTCTTGCGGGGGGGGTGGGGGGGTTGCTGTTGAGATTTGACAGTGTTTATTAGGAGCGCAGGATTATATTCACATTTTCCAACACGATTGGCGAGTAAGTGAGTTCGAGATACTTCGACACAGATTAAAATAACAATCCCTCAGGGTTTACACAAACCATCGGAAACTGCTCATGTACAATTGTTCCTAAACGTTTTCTTATTTTTTTTAATAATAAAAAGGTGCGGGGAATAAATGCGCATTGAAAAATCTCGGAAAACGATGTTGCAAAGTGACCATTCCTTATGAACAAGGAGCTCGCTCCGGTGGCGGCCGCTGTAACCCGGGTGAAATGTGATAAAGTCACAATCGTTTTATTGATTTGTTTTTCCTGTTGTTCTTTTACCTGGAGTCGAATTTCTTCCCATCCGCGAAGGTGCCGTTGTAATGATAACGGATGGAATCGCCGCTCTGCACCTCCCGGGAGCACTGGGAGGGGATGAAGTATCGATCCACCAGCACATCAGTGAGGGGTCCCGGCTCACACACAGCCAGAGCGAACAGCAGACAGGCGCCAGGGAGCATCATGGTGAAACTGACCTGGAAAAGTTACAATGTTATTGACACCGAGCCGGGAAAGTTACAAAGCGGCTGCAATGGTTACAAAGCGGCTGCAATGGTTACAAAGTAACTGCAATGGTTAAAAAGTAGCTGCAATGGTTACAAAGTAGCTGCAATGGTTACAAAATGACTGAGCTGGGCTCCGGCTCGTTACCATGCTGCAGCTGATCGACAGGAAAGGCTTCACTCCTGGTACATCCCTAGACAGCCAGCCCCCTCCCTTCATTAGGTTTCTCTCTGGAATGTTGTAAACGTGTAAGGCGGTCTTCCCGGGATATAGCTGCCCAAGGATGGCAACTCCGCCTCTCCCACATTCCAACTTGTGTTTGATCCTCAATCTGCATCAGCAGCGCCAGCCCCCAGCGATAAGCTCCTGTTGTAATAGCCGGCCCTTGTGGATGGGGAAGTTGGACAATTATTTGGAAATGTTGCCGATGGGGATCAGGGTAAACAGCTTCATCAGCAAAGCCGGCCAGATCCCACAGATTCAGGACCTCTTCAGTGGGGATTCCTGCGGGTCCTAAAGAACATTCGGAATGTGTCGAAGACCCTCCTCACTCACTGCCATTTTACCGTTTGGGAAAACATTGCATTTAGATATTCTAGAAATAGAAAACGCCTCTCCTACCCAGTCTCCATGAACTACATCCAAGCACCACAATCCAGTGTAAACATGGGCACGATATTCGACTACAAGGAAATCACCCACCCCCCACCCCCTGGCAGCTTTGCCAATATAATAATAATCTGTGTTGTCTCAAGTAGGCTTACATTAACTCTGCAATGAAGTTACTGTGAAAAGCCCCTAGTTGCCACATTCCGCCGCCTCTTCAGGTACACAGAGGGAGAATTCAGAATGTCCAAATTACATATTGATGAGCAGGAACAAAAATCATCCCAGATTCCCAAAGAGCATCTCAGTGAGAGGTTCTGGAAATAACACATAAAAGAAACAGGAAATATGAATTAAGGTCAGACCAAGAGTAAGATAAGACAGTCAGGAAATAAATAATTACAAAAAAACTGTATAAAGGCTTTTAATCATAAAAGGAAAGCTAACGATTACAGAGAAATGAAGCTGCCTCTAGAGCAACATATACAAACATATGTACAATATATAATATACTGTATATATACATACAATATATACACAAACATGCATACAATATATAATATGCTGTATATATACATACAATATATATACAACCATATATACAATATATAATACACTATATATACATACAATATATATACAACCATATATAATATACTATATATATTTACATACAATATATATTCAAACATATACAATATATAATACAATATACTATATATAAAACATATACAAACATATATCTAAAATATACTATATATCTAATATATACAAACATACAAATAAGGGGCAGGAGGCCATTCGACCCCTCGAATCTGCTCCGCCGTTCAATAAGATGCTGGCTGGTCTGGCATTGGTCACTGCTCCATCTTCAGCCCACCCCGACATACATCAACCAATAGAAAATGGAAGGACTGGAAGCAATAATTTGTCGCAGGAAAGCAGATGTAATAGAAATTTCTGAGCATTGCTGCATGGGGAAGAGGACGGGTGAGTAAGTATTGCAGGTTAGAGCGTCACCTGAAATGGTTGGGGAGGAAGGGGGCTGGCTGGCTGTACTAATTCGGGATAACAATGTGTGTAGAATAAAGGGACATAAATACCAGAAGGTTAGAAACAGAATCCATAAGAATTGAATTAAAATATAAGATTAGACCCATTACATTTATATATGGTTATTATGAACCACCTAACAATAGAAAGGAGCTGTAACCAAATATATGAAATCAGAACGATAGGAGAAACCAGAGTCCAGGAACAACCTAGAGGGGGGTGTCAGGCGGGGTTTAAAACAAATCTTTAAAAGTGAAGTTAACACACGGGAAGAAGCTGATTGGTGAATGTTTTTGTTTTCTTATAAATTTAGAGTATCCAATTGTTATTTTTTTCCAATTAGCAATTTAGCGTGGCCAATCCACCTCCCCCGCATAACTTTGGGTTGTGGGGGGGTGAAACCCACGCAGACACGGGGAGAATGTGCAAACTACACACACAGTGACCCGGGGCCGGGATCGAACCCGGGTCCTCAACACGTGAGGCAGCAGTGCCAACCACTGCGCCACCGTGCCGCCTGGTGAGTGTTTTTGTTTTAAGACATAAGTTTATTTCTGTTGTGTATTAGTTAATAGTCTAATGAACTGAGACATGGTCAGGCAAGTCAGGAATCCAAGAAACTCCATGTGTCCTGGACAACCAAATTCACAGGAAGTGTCATGTGTGGAGGGACAAGACCATAGGGAAAGAGGAGATAATTGGTCTAAAAATTATAAAGATATACTGGAAAAGGTGCTTATAATTATAGTTGGTAAGTCACCTGGACTAAATGGGACACAATTGTGGATGTTGAGGGAAGAAAGGGTGGGGCACTTTCTTCCTATCCTTAAATATGGTGCAGCCGCCTGGAGAGTTGCAATTGTTAAACCTTGATTTATAGGAGGATTAAGGATCAATCCAGAAACTACAGATTTTTTTTCCAATTAAGGGTTATATTAGTGTGGACATGGGGAGAATGTGCAAACTCCACATAGACAGTACCCAGAGCTGGGATCGAACCTGGGTCCTCAGCACCAAAGGCAGTAGTGCTAACCACTGCACCACCGTGCCGTCCTCAGCAACTACAGTTTAATCTCAATGTTCGGCAAGCTTTTAGAAAAGATAATTAAGAACAACATTGACTGTCACTTGGACAAGAGAGGATTAGTTAGGAAAGCCAGCAAGGATGATTAAAAGGAAATCATGTTTAATTAATTTGATTGAGTTTTTGATGTCATTACAGAGAGGGTTGATGAGAATACGCAGTTGGTGTGGATTTCCATAAGGGTTTGATAAAGTGCCACATAATAGGCTTGTCAGAAAAGTTGAAGCCCAGGGAATAAAATGGACAGAGGCAGCTTGAATCTGTAATTGGTTGTGAGATGAGGAACAGAAAGTACTGGTGAATGGTTGTTTTGCAGGCTGGAGTAAGTTATACAATGGTGTCGCCCAGAAGTTGGTACTTAGGATCTCTGCTTCCCTGACAGATATTAATGACTTCACTTGGGCTGTACAGGGCATCATTTCCGAAGTTGCAGACAGTACAACATTTTGAAGTACAGGGAACTGTGAGGCAAATAACAATAGAATTCTAAAGGATAGGAACAGGCTGGCGGGATGGGCAAAATGCAGCTGATTCAATTTAATGCAAAGAGGTGTGAAATGATACATTTTGGCAAGAAGGAGGAGAAATCATCTAAAATAAATGGTACAATTCTAAATGGGTGCAGGAACAGAAAGACCTAGGGTATATCTGCACATATCATTGATTGCAGCAGGACAGGGTGAGAAAATAGTTCAAAGGGTATATGTCACCCTGTGCTTTATAAATTCTCGGTATTCTTGCAATTATTTTCTCTTCAGCTACTTTTTGAAAGCCACATTTGAACCTGCCTCCACCACATTCCCAGGCAGACAGTGCGTTCCAGATCCTAACAACCTGCTGCATTAAACCGCTTTCCCACTGTCATCTTTGGTTCTTTTGCAAATCGGTGCTTCCGGTTCTTGATCCTTCTGCCAACGGGAACAGATTCTCTCTGTCTAGTCTGGCTAAAACCCTCATGCTTTTGAACACCTCTCACACACTCTCAACCTTCTCTTCTCTGACACTACCCCCCAGCTTCTCCAATCTATCCACATAATTGAAGTCCCTCACCCCTGGAAACACTCTTCTAAATTGTTTCTGCACTTTCTCTCAAGTCTTCAGATCACTCCTAAAATGTGATGCCCAGAGTTGGATACGATGCTCAAGTTGAGGCTGGACTAGTTATATTTATGGGATTTATCAAATTATTTATCTTTGGACGCTAGCTTTAAATTTAGCGTATATGAAGGGGTCAGGTGACATGTTCTGAAGTCTGCTTGACAGGATCACAGGAGGAGAGGGTGACGCAAATATCAGGGGCAGAGTTCAGCCAGTTCCTTTGTGCCATCTTCATCTTTGTGAGAATGGGGCAGCATGGTTGCACAGTGGTTAGCACTGCAACCTCACTGTACCAAGGATCCAGGTCGGTCCCGGCCCCAGGTCACTGGCGTGTGGAGTTTGCCCCCACAATTATCCCCGTGTTTGCGTGGGTTTGCCCCCACAACCCAAAGATATGCAAAGTGGGTGGATTGGCCACGCTAAATTGCCCCACAATTTGAAAAAATTAATTGGGTACTCTTAAATTTATTTAAAAATAAATAAATAAATAACTGCCTCTGGGGTCTCAACCTCAAAATAACATTTTCACCCACCGCTTCTCTTTCAAAATCTGAAACTTCTCATTGCCAGTACTTCCCTGCATATAACACACATGGGCTTTGCATCCTTATGTTGCATCGGCACAATTGACAAAACCGTACCTCAAGAAATCATCTTTATTCTGCTTGGTTCCCAGGTTAAGTTTATTTTTTGTAGGCTGTTAACCAGAGGTCCAAGAGCACTGTACAGAGCTAACACTAGCACTGCTCTGTGCTGCCCTGGACTCCCCTGCGAAGCTTTCTCCAGCAGATTCTGGCCAGTAGGTACACTGAATATTTGTGTCTCTGGCTGTCTCTTCTTTGTAACAAAACAATCCATCTTCTTTAGGTTAGAGTAGGGGGGTAAGAAGGGTGGGACCTGTATGAAAGTTAAACAGTTTTTGCACTATGTTTATGGTTTCATGTATATTGTCTATTTTGTTGTTATTTTTATACCAAAAAAACCTCAATAAAATGTTTATTTTAAAAATACGATGCATCTTCACAGTCCTCTTGCCTTGCTTGCTAGCTGCTAGAAAATGGAAGAAACTCTCCTCTATGCTTTGGTGCCAACAGCACATTTGTGCAGGGCGCCTGACATCAAGCGTAAATGTAGGGCCCATGCCCTGCCCCCTGCTGCAGCTTCTGGTCAGAAGACTGTAGGCAGCCTTATTTTGTTCTCATTTAAAAGCCAGCAGCAGCCATTGGACGCTACCCCTGCGATCGGGACCACTGCGGGACCACCACAACCGATCACTCAGTGACCGATCGTTGCGTGACCCTCCCCACACCCACTCGCAACAAACCCCTGGGTCACAACCTGCACTTTGAAACACCCTGGTCTACTCAGAAAGAGGAATTGAAGAAAATTAGTATTAGTAAAGAAAGATGCTGGAGAAATCAATGGGACTGAAAGCTGATAAACCCCCAGGGCCTGATAATCTATATCCCAGGCTACTAACCGAGGTGTCTATGGAAATAGCCGATGTGTTGGTTGACATCTTCCAAAATTCTGTAGGTTCTGGAACAGTCCCAGCAAATAGGAACACGGCAAATATAACCCCTGTATTTTAAAAAAGGAGGGAGGGAGAAAGCAGAGAATTGCAGAGCGGCGAGCCTGATATCAGTAGCAGGGAAAATACTTAAATCATTTTTAAAGGATGTGATAACAGAACACACAATATTAACGGGATTAGACAAAGTCAACAGGGATTTATGAAAGGAAATTCATGTTTGACACACATACTGGATTTTTTCAGAGGATGTAACAAGTAGAATAAATAAGGGTGAACCAGTTGATGTGGTGTATTTGGATTTTCAGAAAGCTTTTGATAAAGTCCCAAAGTAAAGCACATGGGGTTGGGATTAATATATTAGCATGAATTGAGAATTGGTGAGCAGACAGGAAACAGAGAGTAGCAATAAATGGGTCTCTTTTCAAAGTGGCAGGCAGTGACTAGTGGGGTCACGCAGAGATCAGTGCTTGGACCCCAGATATTCACAACATACATCAATAATTTGGATGAGGGAATAAAAAGTAATCTTTCCAACAAAAGCAAAATATTGCAGATGCTGAAAATCTGAAATAAAACAGAAATATTGGATAAACTAAGTCGGTCTGGCAGCATCTATGAAGTGAAACAGAGTTAGCGTTTCAGCAGTGCGGGTCCTATAGACCCATTTCATTGTTGAACGTGGACGCCAAATTGTTGGCAAAGGTACTGGCATCGAGGATAGAGGACTGTGTCCCGGGGGTGGTGCACGAAGACCAGACAGGGTTCGTAAAAGGGAGACAACTGAATGTTAACGTGCGACGACTATTAGGGGTGATAATGATGCCCCCAGTGGAGGGGGAGGCAGAGATAGTGGCGGCAATGGACGCAGAGAAGGCATTTGATAGGGTGGAGTGGGAGTATTTATGGGAAGTGTTAAGGAGGTTTGGGTTTGGGAACGGGTTTATTAGCTGGGTTAGACTTCTTTATGGGGCTCCAACGGCAAGCGTAGTTACAGGTCGACATAGATCGGAGTATTTCCGACTATATAGGGGAACAGGGATGCCCGCTGTCTCCATTGTTGTTCGCGTTGGCAATTGAACCTCTGGCCATGGCGTTGAGAGACTCCAGGAAATGGAGAGGGGTGATTAGAGGGGGAGAAGAACACCGAGTCTCGTTATATGCGGATGACCTATTGTTATACGTGTCGGACCCAGCGGGGGGAATGATAGAGGTTATGCGAATTTTGAGGGGGTTCGGGGATTTCTCGGGGTATAGGCTAAACATGGGGAAGAGTGAATTATTTGTGATACATCCAGGGGACCAGAGTAGAGAGATAGAAGGCTTGCCTCTAAGGAAAGTGGAAAGAAACTTCCGATACCTGGGGATTCAGATCGCTAGGAGCTGGGGAACCTTGCACAGACTTAATCTGACACGGTTGGTAGAACAAATGGAGGAGGACTTCAAGAGGTGGGACATGCAGCCTCTATCGCTGGCGGGCAGGGTGCAAGCAATTAAGATGATGGTCCTCCCGAGGTTCTTATTTGTATTTCAATGTCTCCCTATACTAATCACTAAGACCTTTTTTAATAAAATAGACAGGAGCATCACGAGCTTCGTGTGGGCAGGGAAAGTTCCGAGAGTAAGGAGGGGGTTCCTTCAGCGTAGTAGGGACAGAGGAGGATTGGCACTACCGAACTTGGGCGATTACTATTGGGCCGCCAATGTGGCAATGATACGTAAATGGATGATGGAGGGTGAGGGAGCGGCGTGGGAAAGACTGGAGAGAAAGTCCTGTAAAGGGACGAGTTTAGAGGCGCTGGTGACGGCGCCGCTACCGATCTCACCTAAAAAGTTTACCACGAACCCGGTGGTGGCGGCAACATTGAATATCTGGGGACAGTGGAGGCGACAGAGAGGGGTGCGGGGAGCCCTGGTGGGGTCCCCAATCAGGAACAACCATAGGTTCGCCCCAGGAAGAATGGATGGAGGATTTCAGAGCTGGTTCCAGTTGGGAATTAGGAGGGTGGGAGATTTATTTATAGATGGGACTTTTGCGAGCTTGGGAGCATTGGAGGAAAAGTATAAGTTGCCCCGGGGAAATTTCTTGAGATATATGCAGGTGAGGGCATTTACTAGACAACAGGTGAGGGAATTTCCATTGCTCCCGACACAGGGGATACAGGACAGGGTGCTTTCAGGGGTGTGGGTCGGAGAGGGCAAGGTGTCAGAGATTTACCGAGAGATGAGGGAAGAGGGGGAGGAGTCGGTGGGCGAACTAAAAGGAAAGTGGGAAGAAGAACTAGGGGAGGAGATAGAGGAGGGTATGTGGGCTGATGCCCTAAGCAGGGTAAATTCCTCTTCCTCATGCGCCAGGCTTAGCCTGATTCAATTTAAGGTGCTACATAGAGCACACATAACGGGAGCAAGATTGAGCAGGTTCTTTGGAGTGGAGGACAAATGTGGGAGGTGTGGCGGGAGCCCGGCAAACCACGCACATATGTTTTGGGCATGCCCGGCACTGGAAGGGTATTGGAAGGGAGTGACGGGAGTAATTTCGCGGGTGGTGAGGGCCCGGGTCAAACCAGGCTGGGGGTTAGCTCTATTTGGAGTTGCGGAAGAGCCGGGAGTGCAGGAGGCGAAAGAGGCCGACGTTGTGGCCTTTGCGTCCCTAGTAGCCCGGCGCAGGATCCTACTCATGTGGAAGGAGGCGAAACCCCCCGGACTGGAGGCCTGGGTAAATGATATGGCGGGGTTCATTAAACTGGAGCAGATAAAGTTTGCCCTGAGAGGATCGGCTCAAGGGTTCACCAGGCGGTGGCAGCCATTTCTCGACTACCTAGGGGAACGTTAGAGGGAAGACAGATGACCAGCAGCAGCAACCCAGGGGGAGGGGGGGGGGGGGGGGGGGAGGGGGGGTTTAGTTTAGGTCAAAGATAAAGGGGTTTTGTTACTTGTGTATTGTTTAAAATTTCTGTATTGTTATTGTTGCGTTTGCTTTGTAAGAGGGGAAAAATTGTTGTTTGGGAAAAAATTTTCAATAAAACATTTATATAAAAAAAAAGAGTTAGCGTTTCAGATCTAAATAATCCTTCTATAGAAGTACAGTGTGGTAATATTTCCACGTTTATTTTATTTTTTTAAATATATTTTATTGAAATTTTTTTCCCTGAGCAACATTTTTCCCGCTTACAAAACAAGCGAAACAATAACAGTAACAAAACAGAAATTTTTTAACTTTTTAACAATAATAATAATAGTAGTAATAATATACAAGTAACAAAACCTCGTACTCTATTGGCCTATACTCAGCTGCCTCCCGCCCCCCCCCCCTCCCCCCTGGGTTGCTGCTGCTGGTCATCCGTCTTCCCTCTAACGTTCCCCTAGGTAGTCGAGAAATGGCTGCCACCGCCTGGTGAACCCTTGAGCCGATCCTCTCAGGGCAAACTTTATCTGCTCCAGTTTAATAAACCCCGCCATATTGTTTACCCAGGCCTCCAGTCTGGGGGGTTTCGCCTCCTTCCACATGAGTAGGATCCTGTGCCGGGCTACGAGGGACGCAAAGGCCACGACATCGGCCTCTTTCGCCTCCTGCACTCCCGGCTCTTCCACAACTCCAAATAGAGCTAACCCCTAGCCTGGTTTGACCCGGGCCCTCACCACCTGCGAAATCACTCCCGTCACTCCCTTCCAATACCCTTCCAGTGCCGGACACGCTCAAAACATATGTGCATGGTTTGCCGGGCTCCCGCCACACCTCCCACATTTGTCCTCCACTCCAAAGAACCTGCTCAATCTTGCCCCCGTTATGTGTGCTCTATGTAGCACCTTAAATTGAATCAGGCTAAGCCTGGCGCATGAGGAAGAGGAATTTACCCTGCTTAGGGCATCAGCCCACATACCCTCCTCTATCTCCTCCCCTAATTCTTCTTCCCACTTTCTTTTTAGTTCGCCCACCGACTCCTCCCCTTCTTCCCTCATCTCTCTATAAATCTCTGACACCTTGCCCTCTCCGACCCACACCCCTGAAAGCACCCTGTCCTGTATCCCCTGTGTCGGGAGCCGCGGAAATTCCCTCACCTGTTGTCTAGTAAACGCCCTCACCTGCATATATCTCAAGAAATTCCCCCGGGGTAACTTATACTTTTCCTCCAGTGCTCCCAAGCTCGCAAAAGTCCCATCTATGAATAAATCTCCCACCTTCCTAATTCCCAACTGGTACCAGCTCTGAAATCCTCCATCCATTGTTCCTGGGGCGAACCTATGGTTGTTCCTGATAGGGGACCCCACCAGGGCTCCCCGCACCCCTCTCTGTCGCCTCCACTGTCCCCATATGTTCAGTGTTGCCGCCACCATCGGGTTCGTGGTGTACTTTTTCGGTGAGAACGGTAGCGGCGCCGTCACCAGCGCCTCTAGACTCGTCCCTTTACAGGACCTTCTCTCCAGCCTTTTCCACGCCGCTCCCTCACCCTCCATCATCCATCTACGTATCATTGCCACATTGGCGGCCCAATAATAATCTCCCAAATTCGGTAGTGCCAGTCCTCCTCTGTCCCTACTGCGCTGCAGGAACCCCCTCCTTACTCTCGGAACTTTCCCTGCCCACACAAAGCTCGTAATGCTCCTATCTATTTTATTAAAAAAGGTCCTGGTGATTAAAATAGGGAGACACTGAAATACAAATAAGAACCTCGGGAGGACCACCATCTTAATTGCCTGCACCCTGCCCGCCAGCGATAAAGGCTGCATGTCCCACCTCTTAAAGTCCTCCTCCATTTGTTCTACCAGCCGTGTCAGATTAAGTCTGTGCAAGGTTCCCCAGCTCCTAGCGATCTGAATCCCCAAGTATCGGAAGTTTCTTTCCACTTTCCTTAGCGGTAAGCCTTCTATCTCTCTACTCTGGTCCCCTGGATGTATCACATATAATTCACTCTTCCCCATGTTTAACCTATACCCCGAAAATTCCCCGAACCTCCTCAATATTCGCATAACCTCTATCATCCCCCCCGCTGGGTCCGACACGTATAGCAATAGGTCATCCGCGTATAACGAGACACGGTGTTCTTCTCCCCCTCTAGTCACCCCTCTCCATTTCCTGGAGTCTCTCAGCGCCATGGCCAGAGGTTCAATTGCCAGCGCAAACAACAATGGAGACAGCGGGCATCCCTGTCTTGTTCCCCTATATAATCGGAAATACTCCAATCTATGTCGACCTGTAACTACGCTTGCCGTTGGTGCCCCATAAAGTAGTCTAACCCAGCGAATAAATCCGTTCCCAAACCCAAACCTCCTTAACACTTCCCATAAATACTCCCACTCCACCCTATCAAATGCCTTCTCTGCGTCCATTGCCGCCACTATCTCTGCCTCCCCCTCCACTGAGGGCATCATTATCACCCCTAATAGCCGTCGCACGTTAACATTCAATTGTCTCCCTTTTACGAACCCTGTCTGGTCTTCGTGCACCACCCCTGGGACACAGTCCTCTATCCTCGATGCCAGCACCTTTGCTAGCAGTTTGGCGTCCACGTTCAATAGTGAAATAGGTCTATAGGACCCACACTGCATCGGATCTTTGTCCCTCTTCAAAATTAGCGATATCGTCGCCTCCGACATTGTCGGGGGTAGTGTCCCCCCTTCCCTGGCCTCATTGAACGTCCTTGCCAACAACGGGGCCAACAAGTCCACATATTTTCTGTAGAATTCCACCGGGAACCCGTCTGGCCCCGGGGCCTTCCCTGCTTGCATGCTTCCCAGTCCCTTAATAAACTCCCCCTCATCAATCGGCGCCCCCAGGCCTGCCACCGCCTGCTCCTCCACTTTCGGGAACCTCAACTGGTACAGGAACTGCCGCATCCCCTCCTCTCCCTCTGGGGGCTGAGACCTATACAGTTCTTCATAAAAGGTCTTAAACACCTCATTTATCTTTCCTGCCCTTCGCACGGTGTCTCCCCTTTCATCCCTAATTCCTCCTATCTCCCTCGCTGCTGCCCTCTTTCGCAGTTGGTGCGCCAACAGGCGACTAGCCTTTTCCCCATATTCATACCTCCTCCCCTGTGCCTTCCTCCACAGTACCTCCGCCTTTCTGGTGGTCAGAAGGTCAAACTCTGTCTGGAGTCGTCTCCTCTCCCTGTACAGCTCCTCCTCCGGGGTCTCTGCAAATTCCCTGTCCACCCTTAAAATCTCCCCCAGTAATCTATCCCTTTCCTTGGCCTCTGTTTTCCTTTTGTGGGCCCCAATAGAAATCAGCTCTCCTCTGACCACCGCTTTTAGTGCTTCCCAGACCACTCCCACAGGGACCTCGCCGTCGTCATTGACCTCCAGGTATCTCTTGATACACCCCCTCACTCTTGCACACACTCCCTCATCCGCCATCAGTCCCACATCTAATCGCCAGAGTGTTCTCTGCTCCCTGTCCTCTCCTACTTCCAGGTCCACCCAATGTGGGGCATGATCCGAAACCGCCATGGCTGAGTATTCAGTTTCTTCCACCCTAGAGATCAATGACCTTCCTAGAACAAAAAAATCTATCCGGGAGTACACTTTATGGGCGTGGGAGAAGAAGGAATACTCCCTAGCCCTGGGTCTAAGAAATCGCCATGGATCCACTCCCCCCATTTGGTCCATAAACCCCTTAAGTACCTTGGCCGCTGCCGGCCTTCTTCCAGTCCTTGAGCTGGATCTATCTAGCCCCGGGTCCAGCACCGTATTGAAGTCCCCTCCTAAAATCAAATTTCCTGCCTCCAGGTCCGGAATACGCCCCAGCATCCGTCTCATGAACCCCGCATCGTCCCAATTTGGGGCATACACATTAACCAACACGACCTCCATTCCCTCCAGCCTACCACTCACCATTACATATCTACCTCCACTATCTGCTACGATGTTCTTTGCTTCAAATGCTACCCGTTTCCCCACCAAAATGGCCACCCCTCTGTTCTTTGCGTCCAGTCCTGAGTGGAACACCTGTCCCACCCATCCTTTCCTTAGCCTAACTTGGTCCGCCACCTTTAGGTGCGTCTCTTGGAGCATAACCACTTCTGCCCTTAGTCCTTTCAAATGCGCGAGCGCTCGGGCCCTTTTTATCGGCCCATTCAGGCCTCTCACGTTCCACGTGATCAGCCTCACTGGGGGGCTACCTGCCCCCCTCCCGTGTCGACTAGCCATTACCTTCTCTAGGCCAGTCCCATATCCCGCCTCCGCGCTCCCGCTCGCTCCCCCAGCGTCGCATTCCGCCCCCGACCACCTTCTCTTTAGCCATTTCCTTTAGCCATTCCCCCCCCCCCCCCCCCCCCAGCTAGATCCCTATCTAGCTTGATTGCTCCCCCATATCACTTCCGTAAGTCAGCTGACTTCAACTGACCCCGGCTACTCCTGCTCGCTCCTCGGCCCCCCCGGTGTGAGGGAACTCCCATCCGCCTTGCGCCTGTTTTCCTGCCTTATTCTTTCTGGCGCGGGAACATCCCTTTACCTGTCCCGCCTCTTATGGCGCAGCTCCCTTTCCCCTCCCCCTCTCCTTCCCCATTCTCTGACTATGTCCCGCCTCTCCCCCCTCACTGGCGCCCACATTTCCCCAGTGTCACCCCCCTTCCCTGTTTACTTCTCGCTTAACTTTCACCATCCCATTAACAAAAACAATAATAACAGTTCCCTGCAGCATCAATCCCTCAGTTCCGGTCCAGTTTCTCTTCATTGATGAAGGACCATGCTTCCTCCGCCGTCTCGAAATAATATTGTCTCTCCTGATGCGTGACCCATAGTCTTGCCGGCTGCAGCATCCCGAACTTCACCTTCCTTTTGTGCAAAACCTCTTTGGCTCGGTTGAAGTTCGCCCTCCTTCTCGCCACCTCCGCACTCCAATCCTGGTAGATCCTTACCACCGCATTCTCCCATCTGCTACTCCGCACCTTTTTGTCCCATCTCAGGACCTCTTCTCTGTCCTTAAGGCGGTAGAATCGCACGATTATCGCCCTCGGTGGTTCTCCCGCTTTTGGTCTTCTCGCCGGGATCCGATTTGCCCACTCCACCTCCATGGGGCCCGCAGGGGCCTCAGCTCCCATCAGTGAGCTCAGCATCGTACTTGCGTACGCTCCACAGTCCACTCCTTCCACACCCTCCGGGAGACCTAGTATCCTAAGGTTCTTCCTTCGCGCTCCATTTTCAAGGGCCTCAATCCTGTCAGCACACTTTTTATGAAGTGCCTCATGCGTCTGAGTCTTGACCGCCAGGCCCAGGACCTCGTCCTCAATACCTGACACCTTCTGCTCCACCACGCGAAGTTCAGTCTCCTGGGTCTTTAAAGTCTCCTTAAGCCCCTCAATTGCCTGTAACAACGGGGTCATTACCTCCTTCTTCAGCAGGTCCACGCACCGTCTCACCACCTCGTCCTGCTCAGGCCCCCATGTCACCTGTGGTTTCTCCGCCGCCATTTTGTTTCACTCCCTCTCTCTCTCTCTCTGATCTTCTGGCTGCAGATTCTTCGGGCTGCAGCCACCGCCGCAGGTTTTTCCCTCCGTCTTTCGGGGGGGGCTCCCTTCCCTCGCGCCTCGCACCGGGTTTTACGACCGTCCAAGTCCCCGTTGGGGCTCTTAAAAGAGCCCGAAGTTCCGTCGGAGCTGGAGCCGCCGAAACGTGCGGCTAGCTCATCCCTGCCGCAACCGGTAGTCTATTTCCACGTTTATTGATGACATGAAACGGTGGGAGTGGAAATGGCGAGGAGGATGGGAGTGTGAGTGGCGAGGAGGATGGGAGTGTGAGTGGCGACGAGGATGAGAGTGTGATTGGCGGGGAGGATGGGAGTGTGAGTGGCGGGGAGGATGGGAGTGTGATTGGCGAGGAGGATGGGAGTGTGATTGGCGAAGAGGTTGGGAATGAGTGGTGAGGAGGATGGGAGTGTGAGTGGCGAGGCAGATGGGAATGAGTGGTGAGGAGGATGGGAGTGTGAGTGGTGGGGAGGATGTGAGTGTGAGTGGTGGGGAGGATGGGAGTGTGAGTGGCGAGGAGGATGGTAATGTGAGTGGCGAGGAGGATGGGAGTGTGAGTGGTGGGGAGGATGGGAATGTGAGTGGTGGGAAGGATGGGAGTGTGAGTGGCGAAGAGGATGAGAGTGTGATTGGCGAGGAGGATGGGAATGAGAGGTGAGGAGGATGGGAGTGTAAGTGGTGCGGAGGATGAGAGTGTGAGTGGCGAGGAGGATGGTAATGTGAGTGACGAGGAGGATGGGAGTGTGAGCGGTGGGGAGGATGGGAGTGTAAGTGGCGAGGAGGATGGTAATGTGAGTGACGAGGAGGATGGGATCGTGAGTGGTGGGGAGGATGGGAGTGTGAGTGGTGGGGAGGATGGGAGTGTGAGTGGCGAGGAGGATGGGAGTGTGAGTGGTGGGGAGGATGGGAGTGTGAGTGGTGGGGAGGATGGGAGTGTGAGTGGCGAGGAGGATGGGAGTGTGAGTGGTGGGATGGATGGGAGTGTGAGTGACGAAGAGGATGGGAGTGTGATTGGCGAGGAGGATGGGGGTGTGAGTGGCGAGGAGGATGGGGGTGTGAGTGGCGAGGAGGATGGGAATGAATGGTGAGGAGGATGGGAGTGTGAGTGACGAAGAGGATGGGAGTGTGATTGGCGAGGAGGATGGGGGTGTGAGTGGCGAGGAGGATGGGAATGAATGGTGAGGAGGATGGGAGTGTGAGTGGCGAGGAGGATGGGAATGTGAGTGGTGAGGAGGATGGGAGTGTGAGTGGCGAGGAGGATGGGAGTGTGAGTGACGAAGAGGATGGGAGTGTGAGTGGCGAGGAGGATGGGAGTGTGAGTGGCGAGGAGGATGGGAGTGTGAGTGGTGGGGAGGATGTGAGTGGCGAGGAGGATGGGAGTGTGAGTGGTGGGGAGGATGGGAGTGTGAGTGGTGAGGAGGATGGGAGTGTGAGTGGCGAGGAGGATGGGAGTGTGAGTGGCGAGGAGGATGGGAGTGTGAGTGGTGGGGAGGATGTGAGTGGCGAGGAGGATGGGAGTGTGAGTGGTGGGGAGGATGGGAGTGTGAGTGGTGGGGAGGATGGGAGTGTGAGTGGCGAGGAGGATGGTAATGTGAGTGGCGAGGAGGATGGGAGTGTGAGTGGTGGGAAGGATGGGAGTGTGAGTGGCGAAGAGGATGAGAGTGTGATTGGCGAGGAGGATGTGGGTATGAGTGGCGAGGAGGATGGGAATGAGAGGTGAGGAGGATGGGAGTGTAAGTGGTGCGGAGGATGAGAGTGTGAGTGGCGAGGAGGATGGGAGTGTGAGTGACGAGGAGGATGGGAGTGTGAGTGGTGGGGAGGATGGGAGTGTGAGTGACGAGGAGGATGGGAGTGTGAGTGGTGGGGAGGTTGGGAGTGTGAGCGGTGGGGAGGATGGGAGTGTGAGTGGTGGGGAGGATGGGAGTGTGAGTGGCGAGGAGGATGGGAGTGTGAGTGGTGAGGAGGATGGGAGTGTGAGTGGTGGGGAGGATGGGAGTGTGAGTGGTGAGGAGGATGGGAATGTGAGTGACGAGGAGGATGGGAGTGTGAGTGGTGGGGAGGATGGGAGTGTGAGTGGCGAGGAGGATGGGAGTGTGAGTGGTGAGGAGGATGGGAGTGTGAGTGGTGGGGAGGATGGGAGTGTGAGTGGTGGGGAGGATGGGAGTGTGAGTGGCGAGGAGGATGGTAATGTGAGTGGCGAGGAGGATGGGAGTGTGAGTGGTGGGAAGGATGGGAGTGTGAGTGGCGAAGAGGATGAGAGTGTGATTGGCGAGGAGGATGTGGGTATGAGTGGCGAGGAGGATGGGAATGAGAGGTGAGGAGGATGGGAGTGTAAGTGGTGCGGAGGATGAGAGTGTGAGTGGCGAGGAGGATGGTAATGTGAGTGACGAGGAGGATGGGAGTGTGAGTGGTGGGGAGTATGGGATTGTGAGTGGTGGGAAGGATGGGAGTGTGAGTGACGAAGAGGATGGGAGTGTGATTGGCGAGGAGGATGGGGGTGTGAGTGGCGAGGAGGATGAGAGTGTGAGTGTTGGGGAGGATGGGAGTGTGAGTGGTGAGGAGGATGAGAGTGTGAGTGTTGGGGAGGATGGGAGTGTGAGTGGTGAGGAGGGTGGGAGTGTGAGTGGTGGGGAGGATGGGAGTGTGAGTGGTGGGGAGGATGGGAGTGTGATTGGCGAGGAGGATGAGAGTGTGAGTGTTGGGGAGGATGAGAGTGTGAGTGTTGGGGAGGATGGGAGTGTGAGTGACGAAGAGGATGGGAGTGTGAGTGGCGAGGAGGATGGGAGTGTGAGTGACGAAGAGGATGGGAGTGTGAGTGGCGAGGAGGATGGGAGAGTGAGTGGCGAGGAGGATGGGAATGAGTGGTGAGGAGGATGGGAGTGTGAGTGTTGGGGAGGATGGGAGTGTGAGTGGCGAGGAGGATGGGAGTGTGAGTGGCGAGGAGGATGAGAGTGTGAGTGTTGGGGAGGATGGGAGTGTGAGTGGTGAGGAGGGTGGGAGTGTGAGTGGTGGGGAGGATGGGATCGTGAGTGGTGGGGAGGTTGGGAGTGTGAGTGGCGAGGAGGATGGGAGTGTGAGTAGCGAGGAGGATGGGAGTGTGAGTAGCGAGGAGGATGGGAATGTGAGTGGCGAGGAGGATGGGAGTGTGAGTGGCGAGGAGGATGGGAGTGTGAGCGGTGGGGAGGATGGGAGTGTGAGTGGTGAGGAGGATGGGAGTGTGAGTAGCGAGGAGGATGGGAGTGTGAGTAGCGAGGAGGATGGGAGTGTGAGTGGTGAGGAGGATGGGAGTGTGATTGGCGAGGAGGATGGGAGTGTGAGTGGCGAGGAGGATGGGAATGAGTGGTGAGGAGGATGGGAGTGTGAGTAGCGAGGAGGATGGGAGTGTAAGTGGTGCGGAGGATGAGAGTGTGAGTGGCGAGGAGGATGGTAATGTGAGTGACGAGGAGGATGGGAGTGTGAGCGGTGGGGAGGATGGGAGTGTGAGTGGCGAGGAGGATGGGAGTGTGAGTGGTGGGGAGGATGGGAGTGTGAGTGACGAGGAGGATGGGAGTGTGAGCGGTGGGGAGGATGGGAGTGTGAGTGGCGAGGAGGATGGGAGTGCGAGTGGCGAGGAGGATGGGAATGAGTGGTGAGGAGGATGGGAGTGTGAGTGGCGAGGAGGATGGGTGTGTGAGCGGTGGGGAGGATGGGGGTGTGAGCGGTGGGGAGGATGGGAGTGTGAGTGACGAGGAGGTTGGGAGTGTGAGTGGCGAGGAGGATGGGGGTGTGAGTGGTGGGGAGGATGGGAGTGTGAGTGACGAGGAGGTTGGGAGTGTGAGTGGCGAGGAGGATGGGGGTGTGAGTGGTGAGGAGGGTGGGAGTGTGAGTGGTGGGGAGGATGGGATCGTGAGTGGTGGGGAGGATGGGATCGTGAGTGGTGGGGAGGATGGGAGTGTGAGTGGTGGGAAGGATGGGAGTGTGAGTGGCGAGGAGGATGGGAGTGTGAGTGGCGAGGAGGATGGGAATGAGTGGTGAGGAGGATGGGAGTGTGATTGGCGAGGAGGATGGGAGTGTGAGTGGCGAGGAGGATGGGAATGAGTGGTGAGGAGGATGGGAGTGTGAGTAGCGAGGAGGATGGTAATGTGAGTGACGAGGAGGATGGGAGTGTGAGCGGTGGGGAGGATGGGAGTGTGAGTGGTGAGGAGGATGGGGGTGTGAGCGGTGGGGAGGATGGGAGTGTGAGTGACGAGGAGGATGGGAGTGTGATTGGCGAGGAGGATGGGGGTGTGAGCGGTGGGGAGGATGGGAGTGTGAGTGACGAGGAGGTTGGGAGTGTGAGTGGCGAGGAGGATGGGGGTGTGAGTGGTGAGGAGGGTGGGAGTGTGAGTGGTGGGGAGGATGGGATCGTGAGTGGTGGGGAGGATGGGATCGTGAGTGGTGGGGAGGATGGGATCGTGAGTGGTGGGGAGGATGGGAGTGTGAGTGGTGAGGAGGATGGGAGTGTGAGTGGTGAGGAGGATGGGAGTGTGAGTAGCGAGGAGGATGGGAGTGTGAGTGGAGGGGAGGATGGGAGTGTGAGTGGCGAGGAGGATGGGAGTGTGAGTGGCGAGGAGGATGGGAGTGTGAGTGACGAAGAGGATGGGAGTGTGAGTGGCGAGGAGGATGGGAGTGTGAGTGGCGAGGAGGATGGGAATGTGAGTGGCAAGGAGGATGGGAGTGTGAGTGGCGAGGAGGATGGGAGTGTGAGTGGTGAGGAGGATGGGAGTGTGAGTGGCGAGGAGGATGGGAGTGTGAGTGGTGAGGAGGTTGGGAGTGTGAGTGGTGAGGAGGTTGGGAGTGTGAGTGGTGGGGAGGATGGGAGTGTGAGTGGCGGGGAGGATGGGAGAGTGAGTGGCAAGGAGGATGGGAGTGTGAGTGGCGAGGAGGATGGGAGTGTGAGTGGCGAGGAGGATGGGAGTGTGAGTGGTGAGGAGGATGGGAGTGTGAGTGGTGAGGAGGTTGGGAGTGTGAGTGGTGGGGAGGATGGGAGTGTGAGTGGCGGGGAGGATGGGAGAGTGAGTGGCAAGGAGGATGGGTGTGTGAGTGGTGAGGAGGATGGGAATGTGAGTGGTGAGGAGGATGGGAGTGTGAGTGGCGAGGAGGATGGGAATGAGTGGTGAGGAGGATGGGAGTGTGAGTGGTGAGGAGGATGGGAGTGTGAGTGGCGAGGAGGATGGGAATGAGTGGTGAGGAGGATGGGAGTGTGAGTGGCGAGGAGGATGTGAGTGGTGAGGAGGATGGGAGTGTGAGTGGTGGGGAGGTTGGGAGTGTGAGTGGTGGGGAGGTTGGGAGTGTGAGTGGTGAGGAGGATGGGAATGTGAGTGGTGGGGAGGATGGGAGTGTGAGTGGTGGGGAGGTTGGGAGTGTGAGTGGTGAGGAGGATGGGAGTGTGAGTGGTGGGGAGGATATGAGTGGTGAGGAGGATGGGAATGTGAGTGGTGAGGAGGATGGGAGTGTGAGTGGTGGGGAGGATGTGAGTGGTGAGGAGGATGGGAATGTGAGTGGTGAGGAGGATGGGAGTGTGAGTGGTGGGGAGGATGTGAGTGGTGAGGAGGATGGGAATGTGAGTGGTGAGGAGGATGGGAGTGTGAGTGGTGGGGAGGTTGGGAGTGTGAGTGGTGGGGAGGTTGGGAGTGTGAGTGGTGAGGAGGATGGGAATGTGAGTGGTGAGGAGGATGGGAGTGTGAGTGGTGGGGAGGATGGGAGTGTGATTGGCGAAGAGGTTGGGAATGAGTGGTGAGGAGGATGGGAGTGTGAGTGGCGAGGCAGATGGGAATGAGTGGTGAGGAGGATGGGAGTGTGAGTGGTGGGGAGGATGTGAGTGTGAGTGGTGGGGAGGATGGGAGTGTGAGTGGCGAGGAGGATGGTAATGTGAGTGGCGAGGAGGATGGGAGTGTGAGTGGTGGGGAGGATGGGAATGTGAGTGGTGGGAAGGATGGGAGTGTGAGTGGCGAAGAGGATGAGAGTGTGATTGGCGAGGAGGATGGGAATGAGAGGTGAGGAGGATGGGAGTGTAAGTGGTGCGGAGGATGAGAGTGTGAGTGGCGAGGAGGATGGTAATGTGAGTGACGAGGAGGATGGGAGTGTGAGCGGTGGGGAGGATGGGAGTGTAAGTGGCGAGGAGGATGGTAATGTGAGTGACGAGGAGGATGGGATCGTGAGTGGTGGGGAGGATGGGAGTGTGAGTGGTGGGGAGGATGGGAGTGTGAGTGGCGAGGAGGATGGGAGTGTGAGTGGTGGGGAGGATGGGAGTGTGAGTGGTGGGGAGGATGGGAGTGTGAGTGGCGAGGAGGATGGGAGTGTGAGTGGTGGGATGGATGGGAGTGTGAGTGACGAAGAGGATGGGAGTGTGATTGGCGAGGAGGATGGGGGTGTGAGTGGCGAGGAGGATGGGGGTGTGAGTGGCGAGGAGGATGGGAATGAATGGTGAGGAGGATGGGAGTGTGAGTGACGAAGAGGATGGGAGTGTGATTGGCGAGGAGGATGGGGGTGTGAGTGGCGAGGAGGATGGGAATGAATGGTGAGGAGGATGGGAGTGTGAGTGGCGAGGAGGATGGGAATGTGAGTGGTGAGGAGGATGGGAGTGTGAGTGGCGAGGAGGATGGGAGTGTGAGTGACGAAGAGGATGGGAGTGTGAGTGGCGAGGAGGATGGGAGTGTGAGTGGCGAGGAGGATGGGAGTGTGAGTGGTGGGGAGGATGTGAGTGGCGAGGAGGATGGGAGTGTGAGTGGTGGGGAGGATGGGAGTGTGAGTGGTGAGGAGGATGGGAGTGTGAGTGGCGAGGAGGATGGGAGTGTGAGTGGCGAGGAGGATGGGAGTGTGAGTGGTGGGGAGGATGTGAGTGGCGAGGAGGATGGGAGTGTGAGTGGTGGGGAGGATGGGAGTGTGAGTGGTGGGGAGGATGGGAGTGTGAGTGGCGAGGAGGATGGTAATGTGAGTGGCGAGGAGGATGGGAGTGTGAGTGGTGGGAAGGATGGGAGTGTGAGTGGCGAAGAGGATGAGAGTGTGATTGGCGAGGAGGATGTGGGTATGAGTGGCGAGGAGGATGGGAATGAGAGGTGAGGAGGATGGGAGTGTAAGTGGTGCGGAGGATGAGAGTGTGAGTGGCGAGGAGGATGGGAGTGTGAGTGACGAGGAGGATGGGAGTGTGAGTGGTGGGGAGGATGGGAGTGTGAGTGACGAGGAGGATGGGAGTGTGAGTGGTGGGGAGGTTGGGAGTGTGAGCGGTGGGGAGGATGGGAGTGTGAGTGGTGGGGAGGATGGGAGTGTGAGTGGCGAGGAGGATGGGAGTGTGAGTGGTGAGGAGGATGGGAGTGTGAGTGGTGGGGAGGATGGGAGTGTGAGTGGTGAGGAGGATGGGAATGTGAGTGACGAGGAGGATGGGAGTGTGAGTGGTGGGGAGGATGGGAGTGTGAGTGGCGAGGAGGATGGGAGTGTGAGTGGTGAGGAGGATGGGAGTGTGAGTGGTGGGGAGGATGGGAGTGTGAGTGGTGGGGAGGATGGGAGTGTGAGTGGCGAGGAGGATGGTAATGTGAGTGGCGAGGAGGATGGGAGTGTGAGTGGTGGGAAGGATGGGAGTGTGAGTGGCGAAGAGGATGAGAGTGTGATTGGCGAGGAGGATGTGGGTATGAGTGGCGAGGAGGATGGGAATGAGAGGTGAGGAGGATGGGAGTGTAAGTGGTGCGGAGGATGAGAGTGTGAGTGGCGAGGAGGATGGTAATGTGAGTGACGAGGAGGATGGGAGTGTGAGTGGTGGGGAGTATGGGATTGTGAGTGGTGGGAAGGATGGGAGTGTGAGTGACGAAGAGGATGGGAGTGTGATTGGCGAGGAGGATGGGGGTGTGAGTGGCGAGGAGGATGAGAGTGTGAGTGTTGGGGAGGATGGGAGTGTGAGTGGTGAGGAGGATGAGAGTGTGAGTGTTGGGGAGGATGGGAGTGTGAGTGGTGAGGAGGGTGGGAGTGTGAGTGGTGGGGAGGATGGGAGTGTGAGTGGTGGGGAGGATGGGAGTGTGATTGGCGAGGAGGATGAGAGTGTGAGTGTTGGGGAGGATGAGAGTGTGAGTGTTGGGGAGGATGGGAGTGTGAGTGACGAAGAGGATGGGAGTGTGAGTGGCGAGGAGGATGGGAGTGTGAGTGACGAAGAGGATGGGAGTGTGAGTGGCGAGGAGGATGGGAGAGTGAGTGGCGAGGAGGATGGGAATGAGTGGTGAGGAGGATGGGAGTGTGAGTGTTGGGGAGGATGGGAGTGTGAGTGGCGAGGAGGATGGGAGTGTGAGTGGCGAGGAGGATGAGAGTGTGAGTGTTGGGGAGGATGGGAGTGTGAGTGGTGAGGAGGGTGGGAGTGTGAGTGGTGGGGAGGATGGGATCGTGAGTGGTGGGGAGGTTGGGAGTGTGAGTGGCGAGGAGGATGGGAGTGTGAGTAGCGAGGAGGATGGGAGTGTGAGTAGCGAGGAGGATGGGAATGTGAGTGGCGAGGAGGATGGGAGTGTGAGTGGCGAGGAGGATGGGAGTGTGAGCGGTGGGGAGGATGGGAGTGTGAGTGGTGAGGAGGATGGGAGTGTGAGTAGCGAGGAGGATGGGAGTGTGAGTAGCGAGGAGGATGGGAGTGTGAGTGGTGAGGAGGATGGGAGTGTGATTGGCGAGGAGGATGGGAGTGTGAGTGGCGAGGAGGATGGGAATGAGTGGTGAGGAGGATGGGAGTGTGAGTAGCGAGGAGGATGGGAGTGTAAGTGGTGCGGAGGATGAGAGTGTGAGTGGCGAGGAGGATGGTAATGTGAGTGACGAGGAGGATGGGAGTGTGAGCGGTGGGGAGGATGGGAGTGTGAGTGGCGAGGAGGATGGGAGTGTGAGTGGTGGGGAGGATGGGAGTGTGAGTGACGAGGAGGATGGGAGTGTGAGCGGTGGGGAGGATGGGAGTGTGAGTGGCGAGGAGGATGGGAGTGCGAGTGGCGAGGAGGATGGGAATGAGTGGTGAGGAGGATGGGAGTGTGAGTGGCGAGGAGGATGGGTGTGTGAGCGGTGGGGAGGATGGGGGTGTGAGCGGTGGGGAGGATGGGAGTGTGAGTGACGAGGAGGTTGGGAGTGTGAGTGGCGAGGAGGATGGGGGTGTGAGTGGTGGGGAGGATGGGAGTGTGAGTGACGAGGAGGTTGGGAGTGTGAGTGGCGAGGAGGATGGGGGTGTGAGTGGTGAGGAGGGTGGGAGTGTGAGTGGTGGGGAGGATGGGATCGTGAGTGGTGGGGAGGATGGGATCGTGAGTGGTGGGGAGGATGGGAGTGTGAGTGGTGGGAAGGATGGGAGTGTGAGTGGCGAGGAGGATGGGAGTGTGAGTGGCGAGGAGGATGGGAATGAGTGGTGAGGAGGATGGGAGTGTGATTGGCGAGGAGGATGGGAGTGTGAGTGGCGAGGAGGATGGGAATGAGTGGTGAGGAGGATGGGAGTGTGAGTAGCGAGGAGGATGGTAATGTGAGTGACGAGGAGGATGGGAGTGTGAGCGGTGGGGAGGATGGGAGTGTGAGTGGTGAGGAGGATGGGGGTGTGAGCGGTGGGGAGGATGGGAGTGTGAGTGACGAGGAGGATGGGAGTGTGATTGGCGAGGAGGATGGGGGTGTGAGCGGTGGGGAGGATGGGAGTGTGAGTGACGAGGAGGTTGGGAGTGTGAGTGGCGAGGAGGATGGGGGTGTGAGTGGTGAGGAGGGTGGGAGTGTGAGTGGTGGGGAGGATGGGATCGTGAGTGGTGGGGAGGATGGGATCGTGAGTGGTGGGGAGGATGGGATCGTGAGTGGTGGGGAGGATGGGAGTGTGAGTGGTGAGGAGGATGGGAGTGTGAGTGGTGAGGAGGATGGGAGTGTGAGTAGCGAGGAGGATGGGAGTGTGAGTGGAGGGGAGGATGGGAGTGTGAGTGGCGAGGAGGATGGGAGTGTGAGTGGCGAGGAGGATGGGAGTGTGAGTGACGAAGAGGATGGGAGTGTGAGTGGCGAGGAGGATGGGAGTGTGAGTGGCGAGGAGGATGGGAATGTGAGTGGCAAGGAGGATGGGAGTGTGAGTGGCGAGGAGGATGGGAGTGTGAGTGGTGAGGAGGATGGGAGTGTGAGTGGCGAGGAGGATGGGAGTGTGAGTGGTGAGGAGGTTGGGAGTGTGAGTGGTGAGGAGGTTGGGAGTGTGAGTGGTGGGGAGGATGGGAGTGTGAGTGGCGGGGAGGATGGGAGAGTGAGTGGCAAGGAGGATGGGAGTGTGAGTGGCGAGGAGGATGGGAGTGTGAGTGGCGAGGAGGATGGGAGTGTGAGTGGTGAGGAGGATGGGAGTGTGAGTGGTGAGGAGGTTGGGAGTGTGAGTGGTGGGGAGGATGGGAGTGTGAGTGGCGGGGAGGATGGGAGAGTGAGTGGCAAGGAGGATGGGTGTGTGAGTGGTGAGGAGGATGGGAATGTGAGTGGTGAGGAGGATGGGAGTGTGAGTGGCGAGGAGGATGGGAATGAGTGGTGAGGAGGATGGGAGTGTGAGTGGTGAGGAGGATGGGAGTGTGAGTGGCGAGGAGGATGGGAATGAGTGGTGAGGAGGATGGGAGTGTGAGTGGCGAGGAGGATGTGAGTGGTGAGGAGGATGGGAGTGTGAGTGGTGGGGAGGTTGGGAGTGTGAGTGGTGGGGAGGTTGGGAGTGTGAGTGGTGAGGAGGATGGGAATGTGAGTGGTGGGGAGGATGGGAGTGTGAGTGGTGGGGAGGTTGGGAGTGTGAGTGGTGAGGAGGATGGGAGTGTGAGTGGTGGGGAGGATATGAGTGGTGAGGAGGATGGGAATGTGAGTGGTGAGGAGGATGGGAGTGTGAGTGGTGGGGAGGATGTGAGTGGTGAGGAGGATGGGAATGTGAGTGGTGAGGAGGATGGGAGTGTGAGTGGTGGGGAGGATGTGAGTGGTGAGGAGGATGGGAATGTGAGTGGTGAGGAGGATGGGAGTGTGAGTGGTGGGGAGGTTGGGAGTGTGAGTGGTGGGGAGGTTGGGAGTGTGAGTGGTGAGGAGGATGGGAATGTGAGTGGTGAGGAGGATGGGAGTGTGAGTGGTGGGGAGGATGTGAGTGGTGAGGAGGATGGGAATGTGAGTGGTGAGGAGGATGGGAGTGTGAGTGGTGGGGAGGATGTGAGTGGTGAGGAGGATGGGAGTGTGAGTGGTGGGGATGTTGGGAGTGTGAGTGGTGGGGAGGATGTGAGTGGTGAGGAGGATGGGAGAGTGAGTGGTGAGGAGGATGTGAGTGTGAGTGGTGGGGAGGTTGGGAGTGTGAGTGGTGGGGAGGATGTGAGTGGTGAGGAGGATGGGAGTGTGAGTGGTGGGGAGGTTGGGAGTGTGAGTGGTGAGGAGGATGGGAATGTGAGTGGTGGGGAGGTTGGGAGTGTGAGTGGTGAGGAGGATGGGAATGTGAGTGGCGAGGAGGATGGGAGTGTGAGTGGTGGGGAGGATGGGAGTGTGAGTGGCGAGGAGGATGGGAGTGTGAGTGGCGAGGAGGTTGGGAGTGTGAGTGGCGAGGAGGATGGGAGTGTGAGTGGTGGGGAGGTTGGGATTGTGAGTTGTGAGGATGGGGGTGTGAGTGGTGGGGAGCATGGGGGTGTGAGTGGTGGGGAGGATTGGTGTGTGAGTGGTGGGGAGGTTGGGTGTGTGAGTGGTGAGCAGGATGGGAGTGTGAGTGGTGAGGAGGATGGGAGTGTGAGTGGTGAGGAGGATGGGAGTGTGAGTGGTGAGGAGGATGGGAATGTGAGTGGTGAGGAGGATGTGAGTGTGAGTGGTGGGGAGGTTGGGAGTGTGAGTGGTGGGGAGGATGGGGATGTGAATGATGAGGAGGATCTTAGGAGACTTCAAGGTGATTTAGACAAGTTGAGATGCAGTGGGGGTGCCGTAGTAGCACAGTGGTTATCACTGCTGACTCACAGCTCCAGGGTCCCGGGTTCAATTCCGGCCTCGGGTGACTGTTTGTGTGGAGTCTGCACGTTCTCCCCGTGTCTGCGTGGGTTTCCTCCGGGTGCTCCAGTTTCCTCCCACAGTCCAAAGATGTGCACGTTAGGTGGATTGGCCATGCTAAATTGCCCCTTAGTGTCCAAAGGTTCGGTGGGGTTACCGTGTTATGGAGGTAGGGGAGGCATGGGCTTAAGTAGGGTGCTCTTTCCAAGGGCCGGTGCAGACTTGATGGGCTGAATGGCCCCTCCTGCCCTGTAAATTCTACGATTCTTTGATAATGTGGATAAATGTGACGTTATTCACTTTGGATGTACACCAGTCACTGAAAGCAAGCACGCAGGCACAGCAAGCAATTAGGAGACACATGCTATGTTGGCCTTCATTGTAAGAGGATTTGAGCACAGGAGCAGGGATATCTTACTGCAGCCGTACAGGGCATTGGTGAGATCACTCCTGTGTGTGACTTTTGGTATTATACAAGAAAGGTTATACTTGCCATCGAGGAAGGGCAGCGAAGGTTCACCAGTCTGATTCCCCGCTTGGCAGGTTTGTTGTGTGAAGAGAGATTGGGTTGACTGGGCTTGTGTTCACAGGAACGTAGAAGAATGAGAAGGGATTACATTGAAATGTATAAAATTCTGTCAGGGCTGGATGGACTGGATGCAGACGTGTTGATTCCTCTGGCTGGGGGGGGGTCGAGAACAAATGGTCACTATCTCAGGATATAGGCTCAGCCATTTCGGACTGAGATTAGGAGAAATTTCTTCACCTCAGAGAGGTGAACCTGTCGAATTCTCAACCATAGATAGTCGTGGAGGCCAAGTCACTGAATATATTTAAGAAGGAAATAGATAGACTTCTAGCCTCTAAAGGTGTCGAGGGATATGGGGAGAGGGCAGGGGTCTGGCGTTGTGATAGAGGATCCAGCCCTGATCATATTGAATGGTGGAGCAGGTACAACGCCGCATTGTCTCCTCCTGCTTCAATTTCCATGTTTCCAGTTGAAGAGTTACCTCCTGCAGCCAGGAGGGAGGAGAATCATTGCAAATGCTGCTGGTGTCTTAAAGTAATGCTCAAAAACTAAGGAGAGTGCCTCGAGAAACTCACTTGAATTTACTACTCAGTGAAATTGCATTATTGGAGCTGGGTACAAATGTGGACTGTTTGCTATAACGAGAGTAATCCTATGGAAAGTGTGAGTAGAATGTTCCTCTCTACAGTTTAAAGTATAAATTTCCTCTGAAAATAAACCATTGCCCCCCGCCCCACCCCCCGCCCTCACCACTCGGGCCACTTGTTCCCTCTTACGAGTTGCCCTCTGACACATTGCTGCTTAGCTTTGTTCTGCCATTAACTCATTCTAATCTCTATATGTGTCATATATCGGCACCCTTCTCAGCCTCGATCAGCCCCATTTACATTCCATTTGTCTTTCTGCCCATGACAGCCTTGTCAATATCCATCTATCGCCGGCCCCCTACCCAGCCCCCACCGCTCCACGCCCCACCACAACAGTATAAATGTGACCCTATTTCCAGTTCTCTCCAGCTTTGACAAAGAGTCACCCAGACTCGAAACGTTCGGCTCCCTTCTCTCTGCACAGATGCTGTCAGAACTGCTGAGATGTCCAGTGTTTTCTGTTTTTGTTTCAGATTCCAGCATTCGCAGTAATTTGCTTTTATCTTAGTATTTAATTAAAAGTGTTTTTAGTTATTTGTTACAGCAAAAGTTTTAAAACGTGAAATCTCTTTTTTTTAAATTTAGAGTACCCAATTCATTTGTTCCAATTAAGGGGCAATTTAGCGTGGCCAATCCACCTAGCCTGCACATCTTTGGGTTGTGGGGGCGAAACCCACACAAATACGGGGAGAATGTGCAAACTCCACATGGACAGTGACCCAGAGCCAGGATCGAACCTGGGACCTTGGCGCAGTGAGGCAGCAGGGTTAACCCACTGCGCCACCGTACTGCCCCCAAAACATGAAATCTTGACTTGTCATTCTTTCATCTATTAACTGGAAGTTTGTATTTCTTTTAAAATGTTATCAGAGATTGTAACATAATGTTTTCTAAAGGTTCATCATAACATCCTTGATTTTGTACTCAATATTTCTGTATATAAAGTCAACGAGCTCCTTTTCATCATGTCCTGTTTTTTTTTTACAGCCAATTATCCTTTTTTAAATCTCATTTTTAATTATTTTCTTAATCCATTTAGGGCCATATTTGTTTAGTTGGTTTCAGGGGGTATATTTAACTTGCAAGCGTAGCTTGATATATTTTAAAGTGATTCACTAGTCTTCTACTAAAATGCTGTTGGGCAGCACGGTAGCATTGTGGTTAGCACAATTGCTTCACAGCTCCAGGGTCCCAGGTTTGATTCCGGCTTGGGTCACTGTCTGTGCGGAGTCTGCACGTTCTCCCCGTGTGTGCGTGGGTTTCCTCCCACAGATGTGCAGGTTGGGTGGATTGGCCATGCTAAATTGCCCTCAGTGTCCAAAATTGCCCTTAGTGTTGGGTGGGGTTACTGGGTTATGGGGGGTAGGGTGGAGGTGTGGGCTTGGGTAGGGTGCTCTTTCTAAGAGCCGGTGCAGACTCAATGGGCTGAATGGCCTCCTTCTGCACTGTAAATTCTATGAAATCTATGAACCTTCCTCAATTTACCGTTTTATTTTATCCTCATTTCATCAAGGTTAATATTTTGAAAGTTACACACATGGCTCCTGGCACCCAGATTGTGCTAAAACTATTGTTTTGCACCCTGGTTGACATTCCAACCCCCTTGCCCAGCCCTGTTGGGCTCTGTATGTTTGAGTTGCAATTTCAGTTGCATGTAACTAACCCCGAAGTTCACTTTTTTAAATATATGTTCTTCCTTTAAAAAACTTTAATTATTTCAGTAGAATTTTACCTCCTTTACATCAATAGACCCGATTGTGATTAAAATGCATGAATTAATGATGTCCAAGGTTGTGATATTAGCTATTTTTGGAAGTTATATTATTCACATTATATATCTGGGGCTGGTTTAGCACACTGGGCTAAATCGCTGGCTTTAAAAGCAGACCAAGGCAGGCCAGCAGCACGGTTCAATTCCCGTACCAGCCTCCTTGAACAGACGCTGGAACGTGGTGACTAGGGGCTTTTCACAGTAATTTCATTGAAGCCTACTTGTGACAATAAGCGATTTTCATTTTCATTCACATGGTGCAGAGCAAGATTGGTGTCAGTGTCTGAAAGTGTGACGTCTTCAGTTTAACATTACACATGCTTTTTGAGTCTTTGCTGTTTATTGTTGAATGTTTATCTCAGCCTGTTGCACAATTACTCTGCAAATCAGCTTTTCGATTTGCTTCCAAGTATTTGAGATAACTTGGTTCAGCGGTATGTGTGTGTGTGTAGTCAGCTGCCCCATTGAACATCATCTCTGCTTCCCCGATTGGGGATTAGAATGAGGGTGTTCATGTGAAAAGGAAGACTGTCTGATTTACACTCACCACCGCCCCCCCCCCCCCCCCCCCCCCCATTGCAGGGAAGTGACCGAATGGTCAGAGATGCACACATCTGGACAGCAGCTGTGGCTGGAATCTGCTGCACCTCTCTCCCTCCTCCTGGTGCTGAGCCAATGGAGGGGACGGGTGCAGAGTTCAAAGTGACGGGGCAGTGTAGAGGGAGCTTTACTCTGTATCTAACTCCGTGCTGTACCTGTCCTGGGAGTGTTTGATGGGGACAGTGAAGAGGGAGCTTTACTCTGTATCTAACCCCGCGCTGTACCTGTCCTGGGAGTGTTTGATGGGGACAGTGTAGAGGGAGCTTTACTCTGTATCTAACCCCGTGCTGTACCTGTCCTGGGAGTGTTTGATGGGGACAGTGTAGAGGGAGCTTTACTCTGTATCTAACCCCGTGCTGTACCTGTCCTGGGAGTGTTTGATGGGGACAGTGAAGAGGGAGCTTTACTCTGTATCTAACCCCATGCTGTACCAGTCCTGGGAGTGTTTGATGGGGACAGTGTAGAGGGAGCTTTACTCTGTATCTAACCCCGCGCTGTACCTGTCCTGGGAGTGTTTGATGGGGACAGTGTAGAGGGAGCTTTACTCTGTATCTAACCCCGTGCTGTACCTGTCCTGGGAGTGTTTGATGGGGACAGTGTAGAGGGAGCTTTACTCTGTATCTAACCCCGTGCTGTACCTGTCCTGAGAGTGTTTGATGGGGACAGTGTAGAGGGAGCTTTACTCTGTATCTAACCCCGTGCTGTACCTGTCCTGGGAGTGTTTGATGGGGACAGTGTAGAGGGAGCTTTACTCTGTAGGTTGGTTGTGCTTAAAAGTGATCTGCTGGGAACACCTTGGAATAATTACCTGATGTTGGGATTTGGGAAGCTGGAATACTGAGGCAGAGGGCTCTAAGACCCTGCATCAGCCTGTCTGCCCTTCCCCCGCTGTTGTCAGGGCCTGTGGGCCTGTCCATGTTAGCTTCAGAGGGACGTGCAGGCAGTGAGGTGCGGGGATGGCGATGGAGCGGCCCGGGAGCTGCAGTGTGACCGGGGCCCTGCTCCTGCTCAGCGCTTTGCTGCCGGGAGCAGGCGGCCAGTATGAGAAGTACAGTGTGCGGAGTTTCCCGGAGAGTGAGCTAATCCCCCTGGACTCTGCTTACCGCTACTCCCTGGAACAATACACGGCTGGCAACTGGAGAGAGAGCATCAGGTACCTGGAGCTGAGCCTCCGAGTGCACCGACTGCTGAGAGAGAGCCAGCTCCACTGTCACACCGACTGCAGCCGGGCAGAGCCGGAGGACAGGCAGCTCCCCCGGGCAGAGCCGGAGGACAGGCAGCTCCCCCGGGCAGAGCCGGAGGACAGGCAGCTCCCCCGGGCAGAGCCGGAGGACAGGCAGCTCCCCCGGGCAGAGCCGGAGGACAGGCAGCTCCTCCGGGAGCTCCGGCAATTCTCCCGGATCCTGCACCACGCTGTCTGCATCAAGAGCTGTAAACGTTCTCTGCCCGTCTTCAAACTCACCTCCCCCCACACAGAAACTCTGCATCTGTTCGAGAGGCGGATTCCCTACAAATACTTGGAAAATGCTTACTTCGAGGTAGGAACCCATGGAATCTGTTCAATGGCAACATTAAGTCAGTGAGACGATTCTATTGGTTACATTAACACAACAATGTCTTCATTAAGTCAGAGGCACAATAATAATGATGGGGATTTCACACATCCTCATTGAGGTGGGGGCCACTCATTTTTATTCATCAACTTTCCAGAGAATCTCAGAAACCCAGTCTTTAACTCCAATCTACACTTTCACCTTAATTTAAAAGCTGGGAAACCCGCATTGTAATCATTATAATTGTTCAAATGGAACTCCCACAATCCAGAAAGTTTGAGTCCTTGTCCCGAATCTCTGACCTGGGTTTCCGACACATCCCAACTGGTAAAATAGACGTGATACTGAACCTGCTTTAATCGTTAATTCCAGCTCTTAAACCCTATCCCTCCCACTCCTCCCTCCACGCCTCTCGCTCTTCTCCCTCACTGTCTCCTTCCCTCCATTCCTCTCACTTCTCCCTCCCTCCCTCCCTCCAACTCTCCTCCCTCCCTCCAACTCTCCTTTCCTCCATCCCTCCAACTCTCCTCCCTCCCTCTCCTTTCCTCCATCCCTCTAACTCTCCTCTCTCATTCCCTCCTTCCCTCTCGCTCTCCTCCCCACTCTCTCCTTCCTTTCGCTCTCCTCCTCACTCTCTCCTTCCCTCCATCCCACTCGCTCTCCTTCCCTCACTCCTTCCTTCCATCCCGCTAACTCTCCCATTCATTTCCGCTCAGTCAGTCTGGAAGTTAGTGACACTCGGTTGAATTCTTTGTTCTGAGATATAATTTCTTGTATCCAATTAGTTTTCCGCATTGGAATAATCTAATCAGCTGCTTTTCCCATTCTCTCCCACATGTTGCAGTTTAATTTAAGCAGTTGCTTTGGGCTGGATGGAAAATGCCACGTCTGCCGGTCCTGAACCTGGCTCCTCCCGGCTGGGAGGGGGTCTGTGTGACTGACAGCTCATTCCATTCACACAAAGCCCCGGAGCCCCGGGCTGTGTGCTCGGACTGGGTGCTCGGACCTGGCCCGGGCCGTGTGCTCCGACCTGGGCCCGGCTCTGCTTGGACCTGGCCCGGGCCGGGTGCTCAGACCTGGCCCCGGCTGTGTGCTCGGACCTGGCCCGGGCTGGGTGCTCGGACCTGGCTCGGGCCGGGTGCTCGGACCTGGCTCGGGCCGGGTGCTCGGACCTGGCCCGGGCCGGGTGCTCCGACCTGGCTCGGGCCGGGTGCTCGGACCTGGCCCCGGCTGAGTGCTCGGACCTGGCCCCGGCTGGGTGCTCGGACCTGGCTCGGGCCGGGTGCTCGGACCTGGCCCCGGGCCGTGTGCTCCGACCTGGGCCCGGCTCTGCTTGGACCTGGCCCGGGCCGGGTGCTCGGACCTGGCCCCGGCTGTGTGCTCCGACCTGGGCCCGGCTCTGCTTGGACCTGGCCCGGGCTGTGTGCTCCGACCTGGGCCGGGCTGGGTGCTCGGACCTGGCCCCGGGCCGGGTGCTCGGACCTGGCCCCGGGCCGGGTGCTCGGACCTGGCCCCGGGCCGGGTGCTCGGACCTGGCCCCGGCCGGGTGCTCCGACCTGGGCCCGGCTCTGCTCCGACCTGGGCCCGGCTCTGCTTGGACCTGGCCCGGGCCGGGTGCTCGGACCTGGCCCCGGCTGTGTGCTCCGACCTGGGCCCGGCTCTGCTTGGACCTGGCCCGGGCCGGGTGCTCGGACCTAGCCCCGGCTGTGTGCTCCGACCTGGGCCCGGCTCTGCTTGGACCTGGCCCGGGCCGGGTGCTCGGACCTGGCCCCGGCTGTGTGCTCGGACCTGGGCCCGGCTCTGCGGCCCGGGCCGGGTGCTCGGACCTGGCCCCGGCTGTGTGCTCGGACCTGGCCCGGGCTGGGTGCTCCGACCTGGCCCGGGCCGGGTGCTCGGACCGGGTGCTCCGACCTGGCCCCGGCTGCAGAGGATTCCCAATACAAACCCGTGCGGTCTGCTGTTGATGAACAAACACCCTCCATAACGATCCCAAATCCTGGTAATCCTTCCTCATGCGTTAGTACATAGTACATAGAACGTACAGTACAGATGGAGGTCATTCAGCCCATCGAGTCTGCACCGACCCACTTAAACCCTCACTTCCACCCTATCCCCGTAACCCAATAACCCCTCCTAACATTTTTGGACACTAAGGGGCAATTTATCATGGCCAATCCACCTAACCTGCACGTCTTTGGACTATGGGAGGAAACCGGAGCGCCCGGAGGAAACCCACGCAGACACGGAGAGAACGTGCAGACTCCGCACAGACAGTGACCCAGCGGGGAATCGAACCTGGGACCCTGGCGCTGTGAAGCCACAGTGCTAACCACTGTGCTACCGTGCTGCCCAAATACATTTACATTTGGAATATAAAGGTGCTGCTGATCATGAAGCAAGAAGCTAGCTGATTTGCTAGACCCACAACAATGTGATTGACTCTTAAAATGTCCTCTGCAATGTCCAGGCATCAAACCGACGGACCGCCCGCCAGTGACCTGGGCACCAGAAATGGCAATGGCAAACCCAGCGCTGTTGACCCTGCAGAGTCAACCTTTGGTGAAAAAATTGTGAGAGTTGTCTCATAGTCTATGCAAGCAACAGCCTGATGTAATCACATTTACGGAATCATATCTTATGGTATGGGTGGAAAGGTGGCACAGTGGTTAGCACTGCTGCTTCACAGCGCCAGGGTGGCACGGTGGCAAAGTGGTTAGCACTGTTGCTTCATAGCACTAGGGACTCAGATTCGATTCCCAGCTTGGGTCACTGTCTGTGTGGAGTCTACGCGTTCTCCCCGTGTGTGCGTGGGTTTCCTCCGGGTGCTCTGGTTTCCTCCCACAGTCCAAAGATGTGCAGGTTAGGCCTGGATTGTGGATTGGCCATGCTAAAGTGACCCTCAGGGTGTCCAAAGATGTGCAGCCCTTAGAAATACCCCATCCACCCCTTAGAAATTCACCCATCCAAACACAGCTGCACAGTGGCAGCCGTGTGTACCATCTACAAGATACACTGAGCAACTCGCCAAGGCTCCTTAGGCCGCACCTCCCAGACACATGACCATTCCCACCTTGAAGCAAAACAGATGCACAGGGATACCACCAACTGGAGGTTCCTCTCCAAGTCACTCACCACCCCCACTTGGAAATATATCAGCCGTTCCTTCACTGTCGCTTGGTCAAAATCCTGGAACTCCCTCCCTAACAGCACTGTGGATGTACCTACAGCACACGGACTGCAGCGGTTCAAGAAGGCAGCTCACCATCACCTTCTCAAGGGCAGTTAGGGATGGGCAATGAAGACTGCCCTAACCAGTAGCACTGACATCCTGTGAATGAATAAATTTTTTAAAAGGTGATATGTTTACAAGAATTACTATTAGAGGAGGGAGAAACACAAACATTTAGGGAGGGGATGCCAGGGTTTATGGGCCAGGCAATTGAAGGCGTGTTCACCAGTGGTGGAGGGATTCAAGTCAGGGATGGCCATGAGGTCAAAATGAGGGGCGTGCAGAGATCAGAGTGTTGTAAGTCAGGAAGAGATTATAGAGATAGTGAGGGGGTGAAGCTGTGAAGGGATCCCAGGGATGAGAAACTTCAGTTATGAGGATAGGTTGGTGAGGTTGGAGCTATTCCCCTCGGAGAGAAGAAAGTTGAGAGGAGATTTGAAAGAGATGTTCAAAATCATGAGGGGCTGGACAGAGCGATGGGGAAGAATTGTTCCAGCTCGTAAAAGGATTAAGGTTGCTCAGTGGTTAGCACTGCTTCCTCACGGCGCCGAGGTCCCAGGTTCGATCCCGGCTCTGGGTCACTGTCCGTGTGGAGTTTGCACATTCTCCCCGTGTTTGCGTGGGTTTTACCCCCACAACCCAAAGATGTGCAGGGTAGGTGGATTGGCCACGCTAAATTGCCCTTTAATTGTGAAAATATAATTGGGTACTCTAAATTTTCAAGAACCAGAGGGCACAGATTTAAAGGTATTTGCAAAAGATGCGGGTGTGAGATGAGAAAACACTTTTCACACAGCGAGTGGTTGGGGTCTGGAATGCACGGCCTGGAAGTGTGGTGGAGGTAGGTCCAATCGGGACATCCAAGAGGGCATCAGATAATTATTTAGACAGAAACAATAAGCCATGGTACAGAGAGAAGGAAGGGAACGGCATTACGTTTAACACTCATTTGCAGTGCCAGGGCGGACAAGATGGGCTGATGGCTTCCTTCTGCACTCTGTGATTGTAAAGATAAATGGGAATTTCGATGTGGAAATGTTTCCAGACCAGGAGATCCAGTGTAGGCCATTGGAGCGATCAGTCAACTTGGTAGGCAGAAGGAGACTATTCAATCCTTCCTGCCTGTAAGAATTGTTCCCTTAAACCCATCACCCCTTTCTGCAATATTTATCCATTTTCCTGTTGAAAAGCTTTGATATAATTTGCTTCAGCGCTGATTAAGCTGAGCAGCGGGGAGGGCGGTGACACAGTGGGTTAACCCTGCTGCCTCACGGCGCCGAGGTCCCAGGTTCGATCCCAGCTCTGGGTCACTGTCCGTGTGGAGTTTGCACATTCTCCCCGTGTTTGTGTGGGTTTCAACCCCACAACCCAAAGATGTGCAGGGTAGGTGGATTGGTCACGCTAAACTGCCCCTTAATTGGAAAAAAAAAGAATTGGGTACTCTAAATCTATTTAAATAAAGGAAATGACAGCTCAAGGCCTAACCTGGTTGAATAGCTGTCTATGAGTATCTGGTCATAAAGAGAAATACAGAAAACCTGTGGCAGAGAAAATGTCCATTTGGTCCATGATGTCACAACACAAAGATTTTTAAAAAATATAAATTTAGAGTACCCAATTCATTTTTTCCAATACAGGGGCAATTTTAGAGTGCCCAGTCCACCTACCCTGCACATCTTTGGGTTGTGGGGGTGAAACCCACGCAGACATGGGGAGAATGTGCAAACTCCACACGGACAGTGACCCAGAGCCGAGATTGAACCTGGGACCTCGGCGCCGTGTGACATCAGTGCTAACCCACTGCGCCACCGTGCTGCCCAATCACAACACAAAGATGTGCAGGGTAGGTGGATTGGCCACGCTAAATTGCCCCTTAATTGGAAAAAATGAATTGGGTACCTCTAAATTTAAAAAAAAGAAGCTTAGCATCATCTCAAGGTCCAATCGTGTTTTTAATGAAATAAAAACTCTTCTTCGCCTCAGGACATCAGGAAAAGAACAGAGGGAATGTTTAACTTGCTTTCCAAATCCCCAAGATCTGAATCTCTGCCGTCTGCACCTTCCTAAACTTTGTGAATTTTGAATTTGATCCAAAGTTTCCTGTGCTGTCTGCTCCCATTGGCTGTTTTTTTCTCCCATGGGATTTCCAATATTTTGGGTTCAAACAAGTAAGCGTGGAAACTGAATCAAATAAACTGAGGACAAATTAAAAGGGCAGCCCTTTAAAGGGAAACTGCTTTGAACAAAAGCAAATCACAACTGAAACTTAAAATATCAAAACCATATTGCGGGCAGCACGGTAGCATTGTGGATAGCACAATTGCTTCACAGCTCCAGGGTCCCAGGTTCGGTTCCGGCTTGGGTCACTGTCTGTGCGGAGTCTGCATGTCCTCCCCGTGTGTGCGTGGGTTTCCTCCGGGTGCTCCGGTTTCCTCCCACAGTCCAAAGATGTGCAGGGTAGGTGAATTGGCCAATGATAAATTGCCCTTAGTGTCCAAAATTGCCCTTAGTGTTGGGTGGAGGTGTTGAGTTTGGGCGGGGTGCTCTTTCCAAGAGCCGGTGCAGACTCAAAGGGCCGAATGGCCTCCTTCTGCACTGTAAATTCAATGATAATCTATGATTAATCTAGGACAAAGGTTCGGCACAACATCGTGAGCCGAAGGGCCTGTTCTGTGCTGTATTTTCTATGTTCTATGTTCAAGCCATGATTAAGAGGCCTCAACGTTGCAAACAAAACTATAAGACAAGCTTTTTAAAATAATTAAAAGGAGGCGTAGGCCATTGCAGCCTATACACACATGGTCGATGCACTCCACAAGGCCACAGATAGGCAGGCACCTTGGGAGTCCGTGGACAAATGCAGTCTATGGTTGTATGGGACAGCTGTGTGCACCGTCGCCGGTGGCGACAAGGCGTGTCCCGGTGACAGGCGAGGACAAGGAAGTGAAAGATGTGCACAGGCAGCCCGTCCAGGAAACCCCTCCGCTCAATGTCAAAGGGCATTTCCGTGGGCTAGGTGGGGCTCCGGGGGGTTCAAGGCTTGGGGCAATGTAAAATTCGGACCGGGCAGGGGTGCGCTCAGACGGGAGTTCCCTGCACCGCCCCGGGACCACGTGTGTCAGCGTGTCCGAGCATGACCCTTTTGAAGCCTCGGACGGCATTGGTCGCAAGCTGGGTATCCTGTGTCGCGCAATGCTCCATCTTCCCATTGGGTTTGCACAGGGAGATTCTCACTGTGGACACAATCCTGGTTATCAGGTCAGCTGCTGTGGGAGATCAGCTGAGGTCACGAGTCTCTCGAGATTCCCAGTTATTTCCTGACATTTTTTCAAGTTTTGTTCTTGCAGATTCTCCAGAAAAGGGTTACAATAGTCATAGCTGGAAAAGAGAACTCGGAGTTATAGAAGAGTCCATTCAGCCATGATGCCTATGCTAGCTCTTTGTCCAATTAGACCTATTCCCCTGCTCATTCCTCATAAACCAGGAACATTTTTCCCTTCAAGTCTTTTTCCAATTCTCTTTTAAAAATTATTATTGAATCTGCTCCCAGCACCTGTTCAGAGGGCGCCTTCCCCATCAAAGCTCACTGTAAAAATACTAGTTCTTTTGCTAATTCTTATATGTCCTCCGGTTACCGATGAAACTGCTAAATAAAGCTCCGCACAGTAACCATACAGAGACCCCCTTTACTGTGGTCGATAGCACTGAAGAGTTCTTGTTTAATTCTTTAGGTCCATCAATGGAATCAATGGAAACTGGAATTAACAGTTTGAATTCGGCCCTTCTGCAGAAGGGGGATTTCCCTTCCGCTTGTTCGGGCAGTGACGGTCACCGGGGTTAGTTCCTGAGGGTTGACAATCTATCCCATGTATCTCACCCCATGACCATTCTTCATTTGCTTCGTAGATAGACTTGAGATACAACAACAACTTATGTTTACATAGCACCTTGAACCATGTGTAATGAAACATCCCAGTCACTTCACAGGAGGAATGAGAAAACACTCTTGAGTCACATAAATCTTGGTCAAAGAGATAGGTTTTAAACAGTGTTCGGGGAGGGAATTCCAAAGGTTAGGACCCAGGCAACTGAAGGTGTGGTTCTCGATGTTGAAGCAATTAAAATCAGGAATGCAAGGAGGACAGAATTGGAGGTGGGCGGCACGGAGACGCAGTGGGTTAGCCCTGCTGCCTCATGGCATTCAGGACTATCCCGGCCCCGGATCACTGTCCGTGTGGAGTTTGCACATTTTCCCCGTGTCTGCATGGGTTTCACCCCCACAACCCAAAGGTGTGCAGGGTAGGTGGATTGGCCATGCTAAATTGCCCCTTAATTGGAAAAAAATAATTGGGTACTCTAATTGGATAATTTTAAAGAAATAAAAATAAAACAAAAAAAGACAGATTTAGAGGAGTGCAGATATATTGGAATGGGAAGGGGATTAAGAGGTAAGGAGCGGCCAGTCAACAAAAGGAATTAAAATCGCTTCTCGGCCTTTTGGCTAAGATCAGGTGTAGTAGGAGCCTTTTGGCTCAGATCTGGTATGTCTCTCTTGAGGGGACCATGAATTGGATTCAATTTGAATTTGAATTGGTTTTGAAGCAGGCAAGGAGCTGGATTAGGGGTTCGCCCCTGTCCCACACTCTGAGCCCTGGCTTGGTAACTCAGAAAAACTAATAAAAAAAAACAATTAAAAAACAAAAGGAATTAAAAACATGGACAAGAATTTTAAATTCCAGACATTGGCTTCTGTCAAGCTTTGTAGATCATTAAACACTGCGGATGATAGGGGACTGGAGTTGGTGTGCGTTCAGACAAAGGCAGTTGAACTTTAAATTACTTCAAGTTCATGGAGAGTGGAATGTGGGATATCTGCCAGGAGGGTGTTGGAATAATTGAAGTGAGAGTTAATGGAGGTATGGGTGAGGGGTTTCAGCAGCAGATGAACACAGATGAGGACAGCGTCTAGCAATGTTAGAGATGTGGAAATAGAAGATGGCGTGAATCTGAGGTTAGAAGCTGGACAAATGATCTGTGCACAATGTAGCAAAGGCAGGAATGAATGATACATCTTTAACCCAGGTGCTGCTCTGTCTGGAGTTCTGGGCTGTTCTGCGTCTGAGATTGGGTCTGGCTCTGTGGACTCCTGTCTGCTGTGTCTGAGTGACGGATTTTCTCTCCCTGTCTCTCTCTGACTCATGCTTTCTGATCACAGATTAATAACCTGGAGAAATCCATTGCTGCTGCTCACACATTCCTGCAAAAAAATCCCAAAGATGCTGCAATGCAGAAGAAAATGGCTTATTATAAAACCATCCCTGACATTGAGACTTACCTCGTCGATGTGGAAGCTCGGGAGCATGAGGTAAACTATGACAAAGTTGGAAATGGCAACAGGGTGGCGCAGTGGTTAGCACTGCTGCCTCGCGGTGCCAAGGACCCGAGTTCAATCCCAGTGTTGGGTTACTGTCCGTGTGGAGTTTGCACATTCTCCCTGTGTTTGCGTGGGTTTCACCCCAACAACCCAAAGACGTGCAGGGTAGGTGGATTGGCCGCGCTAAATTTTTTTTTTTTTATAAATGTTTTATTGAAAATGTTTTCCCAAACAACAATTTTTCCCCTCTTACAAAGCAAACGCAACAATAACAATACAGAAATTTTAAACAATACACAAGTAACAAAACCCCTTTATCTTTGACCTAAACTAAACCCCCCCTCCCCCTGGGTTGCTGCTGCTGGTCATCTGTCTTCCCTCTAACGTTCCCCTAGGTAGTCGAGAAATGGCTGCCACCGCCTGGTGAACCCTTGAGCCGATCCTCTCAGGGCAAACTTTATCTGCTCCAGTTTAATGAACCCCGCCATATCATTTACCCAGGCCTCCAGTCCGGGGGGTTTCGCCTCCTTCCACATGAGTAGGATCCTGCGCCGGGCTACTAGGGACGCAAAGGCCACAACGTCGGCCTCTTTCGCCTCCTGCACTCCCGTGGCCGCGCTAAATTGCCCCTTAATTGGGAAAAAAAGAATTGGGTACTCTAAATCTATTTAAAAAAAGGAAATGACAGCTGAAGGCCTAACCTGGTTGAATAGCTGTCTATGAGTATCTGGTCATAAAGAGAAATACAGAAACCACTGTGGCAGAGAAAATGTCTGTTTGGTCCATGATGTCCATGATGTCTGTGCTGTCTGACAGGCTAATCCCACCCTCTAGGTCTTGGTCCATAGACCTGTACATTACAGCACTTCAGCTTCATTGCCAAGTGTTTCTCTACACTGTACGTGTTTCTGCCTCTCCCACCCTTTGAGGATTCAAAGGAGCAGCACCTTCCAGAAAGATCGCCCTGTCTCCTGGGGTGTCGGACTGCTCTGATTCTGGATTCCCTTCTGCTGCTTCCCTTTGCTATCCCTCGTCCTGGCTACCTCCAGAGATGTGGGGCTGGATTCTCCATTGCGCCGGCAACGCACCCATGCCCGGGAATTTCCCGACGGCGTGGGGCTGCCCACAATGGGAAATCCCGGGCTGGATTCTCCGAGCCCCGACGCCAAAATTGCGTGCAGCGAGGGGGCCGCAAATTTCACGATATCCGCCCCTGAAAAGCGGCATACTCTAGGAGTATCCACGGCCTCAGGCCATTGCCTGTGACCCACCGCGATGCTCTGACCGCGACCGGCTGAGCTCCCGACGGCGTGGGACACGTGTGGTCTCACCCACCGGGAACTCAGCGTGGCGGCTGCGGACTCAGTCCACAGTCGGGGAGAGCCGATCCGCGGGCAGGGGTGGACATATTCAGGGCTGGGGACACTATGGGGGCGGGGGGGGGGGGGGGGGCAGACGAAGGGGGGGACTATCTAGCGGGTTGGGTCCGCCATTAAGCACCGCGCGGCCACGGACCCGGCAATGCACCGGGCCGTATCGGCAGCTAGAGCTGGGAGCTCTACACTGCCTCCCTGCTGGCTGCCCCCCAGAGCAGGGAATCGGTGGCCATTTTGTGCCAGTTTTCCTGGCGTAAAACACCACTGTTTTCACACCGGCATGGGGGACTTAGTCTCTCAAACCGAGAATCCAGCCCCCCATTCGCCGGCTGGAGAGACGGATTATCCTGCTGCCGAAAACTGGTGTGGCAGTACGGTGACTCCCACCCGTGATAGCTCCACATTCCCTGGAACACTGCATCCCAGTATTATCCTGTATCTGAAGGCTCCCAGAATCGCAGGTGGTATCCTGAGTTGCTGTGTCCCGTTACGAAGTATAGGTGCAGGTTACTGTCGCACTCTCACAGGTAGGGAATGGTGTGTGGGAACACGGAGGAGAGGAAGGAAGGGAACTGGGAATGTGGATCTTAACTTGCGTTATTCTTTACCTCCGGATAGACACTGTTCCTGAAGGCTGTGAAGGCTTATAACATTGGGAATTTCCGCAACAGTATAACTGAGATGGAGCACGCACTACCTGAGTATTACAAAGTGTATGAGGAATGCATCAGTGGCTGTGAGGCATCGTGCGATGTGACTGGTTTCAAGGACTTTTACCTAGCAGTGGCAGGTGAGTCACGCCTTGAGGAAGAATTACTGTCTGAATCACAGCCTTACCTGATCGTGAGACATAGGAGCGGAAATTGGCCATTCTGTACTTATTTTAAAAATTTAGAATACCCAATTCATTTTTTCAAATTAAGGGGTGATTTAGTGTGGCCAATTCACCTACCCTGCACATCTTTGGGCTGTGGGGGTGAGGTCCATGCAGACACGGGGGGGGAATGTGCAAACTCCACATGGACACTGACCCAGGGCCAGGATCGAACCCGGTCCACGGGGCGGCGAGACAGCAGTGCTAACCACTACACCACCATGCCGCTCTGTATTTTCTTTTGTGCTATGACCCTTTAAGAACAAAATGGGGTGAGAAGGTGTTACGACCCCCTGGGCTAGGGTGTGGTCAATTCCATGCCTCTTGACCTGGAGTTGCAACATAATTGAATTAACCAATAATTCTTAGAAAAATAGAGTAATAGAGTCAGCACAGAAAAGGCCCTTCAGCCCATTGACTGTGCGCTATTCAAAAACAACCATGTAACTATTCTAATCCCATTTCCCAGCACTTGGCCTTATGTGCCTTGGGATCGCGAGTGCACCCGAAGTCTTTGGCCCTTGGCGCCCAATAATTACAGTCACCAGGTTTGTAAATCTAAACACAATTATTTCTTATTTATAACAAGAACTAACGGCAGCACGGTTCACCACAGCTGTTACTGGGCAGAATATGGCCTTTTGTCCAATTCATTGGTCACCAGCCAACCAATCAAACCGAGTTCCACCCCATCTCTTGGGTGCCACAAAGTCTGAGTTCCGCTGCTCGGAAAATAGCACTGTATACAATGTTGCAACTTTTTGAATTCTTAATTCTCTCTGCGGCTTGACTTGAAGCTACTTGCCCATTAAACATCCACTACAGTAACTCACCAAAGTTCTTTACTCAGAGAGTAGGTTCTTTACTCCGAGAGTAGTAAGGGTGTGGAATGCCCTGCCTGCAACAGTAGTGGACTCGCCAACACTAAGGGCATTCAAATGGTCATTGGATAGACATATGGACGATAAGGGAATAGTGTAGATGGGCTTTAGAGTGGTTTCACAGGTCGGCACAACATCGAGGGCCGAAGGGCCTGTACTGCGCTGTAATGTTCTATATTCTTGTTCTATGGATCAAAATTTTTTGCAATCGTGATTCTGGTGATTCTTTGTTCACAGATCATTACGTGGAAACACTGAAATGCAAAGTGAAATGTGAGCAGATTCTAACTCCCAATGTCGGGGGATTTTTCGTGGAGAAGTTTGTTGCGACCATGTACCATTACTTACAGTTTGCGTATTACAAACGTAAGTATACATCCTTATACACACTGACTGCCAGGCTAACCACCAAGCTGACCACCAAGCTGACCACCAGGCTGTCCACCAAGCTGACCACCAGGCTAACCACCAAGCTGACCACCAAGCTGACCGCCAGGCTGACCACCAAGCTGACCACCAAGCTGACCACCAGGCTGTCCACCAAGCTGACCACCAGGCTAACCACCAAGCTGACCACCAAGCTGACCGCCAGGCTAACCACCAAGCTGACCACCAAGCTGACCACCAGGCTGTCCACCAAGCTGACCACCAGGCTGACCACCAAGCTGACCGCCAGGCTGACCACCAAGCTGACCGCCAGGCTGACCACCAAGCTGACCACCAGGCTGTCCACCAAGCTGACCGCCAAGCTGACCGCCAAGCTGACCACCAAGCTGACCACCAGGCTGACCACCAAGCTGACCGCCAGGCTAACCGCCAAGCTGACCACCAGGCTGACCGCCAAGCTGACCGCCAGGCTGACCACCAAGCTGACCACCAAGCTGACCGCCAGGCTGACCACCAAGCTGACCACCAAGCTGACCGCCAGGCTAACCGCCAAGCTGACCACCAGGCTGACCACCAGGCTGACCGCCAAGCTGACCGCCAGGCTGACCACCAAGCTGACCACCAAGCTGACCACCAAGCTGTACGTCAGGCTGACCACCAAGCTCACCGCCAGGCTGACCACCAGGCTGACCACCAGGCTAACCACCAAGCTGACCACCAGGCTGACCACCAGGCTGACCACCAAGCTGACCACCAAGCTGACCACCAAGCTGACCACCAAGCTGACCACCAGGCTGACCACCAAGCTGACCACCAAGCTGACCGCCAGGCTGACCACCAGGCTGACCACCAGGCTAACCACCAAGCTGACCACCAGGCTGACCACCAGGCTGACCACCAAGCTGACCACCAAGCTGACCACCAAGCTAACCACCAAGCTGACCACCAAGCTGACCACCAGGCTGACCACCAGGCTGACCACCAAGCTGACCACCAAGCTGACCACCAGGCTAACCACCAAGCTGACCACCAGGCTGACACAGAGCAACATTGCCTCATGCACATTGCACGCATGCACACAGGCACAGAGCAATACACACAGCTCCTACTTTCTCCCTCTCACACAGAGGCACAGAAACACAGACACTCACACAGACACTGAGAGACACACACACACGCCAACACACACACACTACCTGACCACTTTGTGAAGATTTCCAAACCACCTAATTTTCTTCACTAGTTTAACATGTTTCTACGTATCTGTCTGTGGCCATCATTCTTTCTCTTGCATCACTCTATCTCTGTTAGTCTTTGTCAGATTCTGTCTATCTCTATTTCTATCTGCTTGTTTTTGCTGCTGTGTTCTCTGTCCGTCTGGCTGTTGATGCACCTTTCTCTCTTTCTGTTCTTGCTTGTGTTCCTCTGTATTTTTATAGCCATTTCTGACCATGTTATTTTGTGTCTGTTTCTTTTAAGTAAGTTTGTATGGGTTTCTTTGTGTGTCCCTCAATCCATCCCGTGCTCCTATTGTCCAAAGTGGAGTCTCTTTGACTGACCCTGCTATTGTCCGCTGTGTCCAAAAGGTTTCTATCTCCCCCGGTGCTGCAGACAACTTGTCTCTGTCTCCACCCCAGGCTCGGTCCATCCCCTTCGACAGTGAAAACACCCGCAGACCAGTGCGCTGCTACTCTTGTGGCTCTTCCTGCGTCTGTGCGTGGGCACTTTAACGGGTTTTCTTCAATTTCCTTTGCAGATGCTGTTTACCTTGGGGGGGGGGGGTCATGCGTTCAGCTCAGCCCCGTGGCAGCTTCTTCCAATTAAAGGGACGGCACCAACTATTTGAAGCAGAGAACATGCTCTGCAGTGCTTAAAGGAGCTGAATCCCAGCAAGACAATGTAGAGACTGTGATGGTGGGGTGGTTTTGTTACTGTTACCACACCCTGGGCGAGCGCTCGGTCAATTCCAGCCCCACTTGACCCAGAGTCACTACGCAAGGGAGATTAACAAATGATTCTTAGAAAATACCCAAAGTCTCTGGTTGCCCATAACTACAGTCACCAGATTTGTAAATTTAAACAAAATTAATTTTTATTAATAACTATGAGTAAGTAGGCAGCAAATTCAACAGTTTAACTATTATTCTAATTTATAATCCTAATCCCTCCATCCATCCTCATTGTGTAAATTCCCTTCCCAGTTCCTACATTGGTAACTAGTCAGCTCTTAAATCCATGACACAGCATCCGCAGTCACAATGTCCCTTCCGGGGATGTGCACAATTTTAACATTGAACTGTTGTAATAATAAACTCCAACGGAATAATTTTGCGTTCCGGGTTTTAAACTTTTCTATAAATGCAAGCGGATTATGGTCTGTATAAACTTTTTTTTTTTTTTAAATATTTTTATTCTCCTCCTTTTTCACATTTTCTCCCACATTTACACCCTTCAACAATAAACAATAATCAGCAAGATATGTCAGTCCCCATAGTAACAACGATCCCATCTACCCACCAACACCCAACCATCAGCCCGCATGTTTACATAAACAAATGACAAAAAGGAATCAGGGATTACCCATAGTCACCCTTAATCTGCACAGCACCCCCCCCCCCCCACCCCAACCCCCACCCCCCCCAACTAATGTTCGATGTTATCCAGTTCTTGAAAGTGCATAATAAATAGTGCCCATGACTTGTAGAACCCCTCCAAGCTTCCCCTCAGTTCGAACTTAACCTTCTCAAGGGTCAAGTATTCCAACAGGTGCCCCCGCCAGGGCACTGGGTGGAGAGGCTGCTCTCCATCCCAGCAGGATCCGCCTTCGGGCGATCAACGAGGCGAAGGCTATGATATCTGCCTCCGCTCCCGTTTCCAACCCTGGCTGGTCCGACACCCCGAATATGGCCTCCTGCCCCCCCCCCCCCCCCCCCCCCCCCCCCGCAATGCTCACACACATCCTCTACTCCTTCAAAAAATTGGCTCATCCTCGCCCTCGTGAGGTGCGCTCTATATACCACCTTCAGCTGTATCAGCCCCAACACTCGCACATGAGGTGGAGGCATTCACTCTCCGGAGCACCTATTATAGGAAGGACATTGTGAAACTAGAAAGAATGCAGAAGAGATTTACCAGGATGCTACCGGGAGTTGATGGTCTGAGTTATAAGGAGAGGCTGGATAGGCTGGGACTTGTTTCCCTGGAGCGTAGGAGGCTTAGGGGTGATCTTATAGAGGTCTATAAAATAATGAGGGGCACAGATAAGGTAGATAGTCAACATCTTTTCCCAAAGGTAGAGGAGTCTAGAACTAGTGGGCATAGGTTTAAGGTGAGAGGGGAGAGATACAAGATACATTCCCCTACCAGAGGGGAAATTTCTTCACACACCGGGTGGTGAGCATCTGGAACAGGCTGCCAGAGGCAGTGGGAGAGGCGGGTACAATTTTGTCTTTTAAAAAGCAGTTAGACAGTTACATGGGCAGGGAGGGTATAGAGGGATATGGGCCAAATGTGGGCAAGTGGGACTAGCTTAGTGATAGAAACTGGGCAGCATGGACAAGCTGGGCCGAAGGGCCTGTTTCCGTGCTGTAAACATCTATGACTCTATGACACTAGGAAGCTGGGGTTTAGATACAGATCAACCGTGACCTTAATGAATGATGGAACAGAAGTCAGGGGCTGAATGGCCTCCTCCTGTTCTGAATAAAATAAAGTCACTGAGGGTGGATTTTTTAATGTCTCCAATTTGGCGGCAGGTTGGCAGTCACAGGGGTGGGGGTGGATGGGGAAGGCTGAAGAATTGGCTGTCATCCCAACTCACCTTGATTTAATTGGGGAGTGAAAAGGTTGAGGTGGGGATTTCTGCTCCAAGGCCCTTGGGTGAATATTTCTATCATGGAACCTGCCCCAGGGCCCTGATCAATTGGCAACTCAGTGAAGACCTCAGGTGGTGACAGATCTCATTGCAATTTCTATGTTTAATTCTGTTTTCCAGCATGCTCGCTATTTGGTTTTATTTTAGTTGGAAGTAATTCTTGTTTCCTTGCACAGTGAACGATATTAAGAACGCAGTGTCCTGTGTAGCTACCTACATGCTTTTTGATCCACAAGATGAAATCATGCAGCAGAACCTGGTGTATTATCGATTTTACCGAGAGCAGTGGAGTTTACAGGAAGAAGATTTCCAACCTCGCACTGTGAGTCTGGAACTTTACTGCTCTCTCCACACCCCAGATTTCACACTATCTCACGGAGGCACTGCATCAGGATTATATCCTAAATGACCCCTATTTCTAGACTCTCCAATCAGTCACTCCAACCTGTCAAGTCCTCCCAAGAATTTCATACATTTGAATATGATTAGGGCGGCACAGTGGATAGCGCTGTTGCTTCACAGCGCCTGGGACCCGGGTTCGATTCCCGGCTTGGGCCACTGTCTGTGTTCTCTCCGTGTCTGCGTGGGTTTCCTCCGGATGCTCCGGTTTCTTCCCGCAGTCCAAAGATGTGCAGGTTAGGTGGATTGGCCATGCTAAATTTCCCCTTAGTGTCCAAAACGTTTGGTGGGGTTACTGGGTTACGGGGTTAGGGTGGAGGTGTGGGCTTAGGTAGGGTTCTCTTTCCGAGGGCCGATGCAGACTCGATGGGCCGAATGGCCTCCTGCATTGTAAATTCAATGACTACCTCTCATTCGTCTCATTTCAGGGAGCATAGGCTCAATCTGCTCAATTTCTCCTCACAGGACAACCCTCTCAATTCACAAATCAGTCTGGTGGACCTCTCTTGCACCCCCTCAAGGGGGTTATCCTTCCTTGCATAAGGAAACTCTCCAATACTCCAGGGCCAGAATGTTGCGTTGCTCGGGTGAGAAGAGGTCGGGTGCACGTCCTGACGTCATTGTCCACACAGTGATATTTCAGTTGGGCGCATGTGGGAGTCGGAAGGGTGCCCACCGACAGTCAAGGCAATTTAGCCCATTAAGGGGCCAATAGAAGATTGAAAACAGGAGCTGGAGCATGCCATTCAGCCCTTTGAGCAATTCTACGTGGCCTGTCTGCTTTGGCAGGTTGGCCTATTGGCCCGGCGGCTTTCACGTTTTCGCTGCAACTTCGATCCAGGATGGGATGAACTGTCCAGGCTGAAATTAACATGTCAGTGTTTGTGTCTGAGGCCTGTGCTTGGATGTATTGCCCAGACACAACTCGCAGCGTTTTTATTCTGTACAGGTCTAGAAGTTCCCTGAGGCAACTCCGAAGCGACTGTCCCCATGAGGGAGCCCATTAAAAGCGTCAGCCCGCACCCTCCCTTTGCTCAGCGCCCACCTTCCCGGCAGTATGAGCCTTTCCCAGGCCCCATTTCAGGTAAAAACGCGGTCTGGGGACGATCATGGTCGGAGACACATTTCGCGCCTGTAATAATAATAATCTTTATTATTGTCACAAGTAGGCTTACATTAACACTACAATGAAGTTACTGTGACAAGCCCCTAGTCGCCACATTCTGGCACCTGTCCAGGTACACGAAGGGAGAATTCAGAATGTCCAAATTTCCTAACAAGCACGTCTTCAGAGACTTGTGGGAGGAAACCAGAGCACCCGGAGGACACACACACAGACACGGGGAGAACGTGCAGACCCCTCACAGACAGTGACCCAAGCCGGGAATCGAACCTGGAACCCTGGCACTGTGAAGCAACAGTGCTAAGCACTGTGTGACCCGCCCACCTAGGACTTTGGAGCCGGAGGAGGCCAATCAGCTCTGTGAATCTGTTCCAAGGGCAGCACGGTGGCACAGTGGTTAGCACTGCTGCCTCACGGCGCCGAGGTCCCGGGTTCTATCCCGGCTCTGGGTCACTGTCCGTGTGGAGTTTGCACATTCTCCCAATGTTTGCGTGGGTTTCGCCCCCACAACCCAAAGATGTGCAGGGTAGGTGGATTGGCCCTTAATTGGAAAAAGGAATTGGGTACTCTAAATTTTTTTTAAAAACAAAAACAAATGATGAACGGCATATTGGGGATCAGTTATTGACCCTTTTCAGAAGTTATTCATGTTTGGAGTTAGTTACTGATCATTCCTGTAATGGCCTGTTCTTTTCCTCCTGTTTCCAGGATGCTCACCTCTACTACAACCAGACCCGGCTACAGATTCAATTACTGGAATTTGCAGACAACTTCTTGCAATCAGATGATGAAGTGAGTTTTCTGGATCAGTGATGAAAACACTCGGAATTGGCTGATATTTAAAAGATTGAGCTGAGCTTTAATAATAATAATCTTCATTGTCACAAGTAGGCTTACATTAACACTGCAATGAAGTTACTGTGAAAATCCCCTAGTTGCCACATTCCGGCACCTGTTCGGGTACACAGAGGGGGAATTCAGAATATCCAATTCACCTAACAGCACATCTTTCGGGACTTGTGGGAGGACACAGGGAGAACGTGTAGACTCCACACAGACAATGACCCAAGCCGGGAATCGAACCTGGAACCATGGCACTGTGAAGCAACAGTGCTAAGCACTGTGCGACCCGCCCACCGAGGACTTTGGAGCCAGAGGAGGCCAATCAGCTCTTTGAATCTTTTCCAAGGGCAGCACGGTGGCGTAGTGGTTAGCACTGCTGCCTCACGGCGCCGAGGTCCCAGGTTCGATCCCGGCTCTGGGTCACTGTCTGTGTGGAGTTTGCACATTCCCCCGTGTTTGCGTGGGTTTCACCCCCACAACCCAAAGATGTGCAGGTTAGGTGGATTGGCCACGCTAAATTGCCCCTTAATTGGAAAAAATGAATTGGATACTCTAAATTTAAAAAAAAAAGAATCTGTTCCACCATTCAGATGGATCCTGGTTGGCCTGTATGTCAACCACATCCACCGACCTTTGCTCCTACCAAATCTTTTTAACATTTAATCATCTCAACCAGATCTTCTAAACTCAGAAAAATACAAGACAAAAATTAAAGTCTGTTAACATTCTTCAATCACTTACCGTCAACAGGAAACAAAATGTACTGTCAGAGGGTCAGTACTGAGGGAGTGCTGCACTGTCAGAGGGTCAGTACTGAGGCAGTGCCGCACTGTCAGAGGGTCAGTACTGAGGGAGTGCTGCACTGTCAGAGGGCCAGTACTGAGGGAGTGCCGCACTGTCAGATGGTCAGTACTGAGGGAGTGCTGCACTGTCAGAGGGTCAGTACTGAGGGAGTGCTGCACTGTCAGAGGGTCAGTACTGAGGCAGTGCCGCACTGTCAGAGGGTCAGTACTGAGGGAGTGCTGCACTGTCAGAGGGTCAGTACTGAGGGAGTGCTGCGCTGTCAGAGGGTCAGTACTGAGGGAGTGCCACACTGTCAGAGGGTCAGTACTGAGGGAGTGCCGCACTGTCAGAGGGTCAGTACTGAGGGAGTGCTGCACTGACAGAGGGTCAGTACTGAGGGAGTGCTGCACTGTCAGAGGGTCAGTACTGAGGCAGTGCCGCACTGTCAGAGGGTCAGTACTGAGGGAGTGCTGCACTGTCAGAGGGCCAGTACTGAGGCAGTGCTGCACAGTCAGAGGGTCAGTACTGAGGGAGCGCTGCACTGTCAGAGGGTCAGTACTGAGGGAGTGCTGCACTGCAGGAGTGCAGAACTCTTCACTGACACATTAAACCAAGACTCTGCCTGCACGGTAGCACAGTGTTGAGCACAGTTCACAGCTCCAAGGTCCCAAGTTCGATTTCTGGCTTGGGTCACTGTCTGTGCGGAGTCTGCATGTTCTCCCCGTGTCTGCGTGGGTTTCCTCCGGGTGCTCCGGTTTCCTTCCACAGTCCCGAAAGACGTGCTTGTTAGGTAATTTGGACATTCTGAATTCTCCCTCCGTGTACCCGAACAGGCGACTAGGGGCTTTTCACAGTAACATTGCAGTGTTAATGTAAGCCTACTTGTGACAATAATAAATTAAAATTATTATTACATTAGCACTACAATGAAGTTACTGATATTTTGAAGGAGAGGAGTTCTCTCTGGTATCCTCGTCAATATTTATCCTTCAACAAACATCAGCACAGACAGATATCAGCTCATTAACACAATGATGGTTGTGTACAAATAACCTGCTGTATCTCCTACATTTCAATACTGACAATATTTCAAAAAGTAATTTAATAGGGTGGCACGCAGCGCAGTGGTTAGCACTGGGACTGCGGCGCTGAGGACCCGGGTCCGATCCCAACCCCGGGTCACTGTCCGTGTGGAGTTTGCACATTCTCCCTGTGCCTGCGTGGGTTTCACCCCCACAACCCAAAGATGTGCAGGGTAGGTGGATTGGCCACGCTAAATTGCCCCTTAATTGGAAAAAAAAAAAATTGGCTCCACTAAATTTATTAAAATAAAAAATTTTTTAAATGTAATTTAATGCCCGTGAAGCAGGTTGTGATGTTGCGAAAGATACTGTAGGATTCCAGTCTTCCTAATCTCACACCTATTATATCTGGAACGGTTTGGAATATTCCCCGCCAGCCAGCCTTTGCATTGCTCTTAACATTTGCGTGAATGGGGGGAAAACAATGTTGTTTTTCTGTCGCTTCTGTTGTATTGAGTACGGCAGTCGCAAATGGAAAGCAGACTCTCTCTAACTCTCACTTTCCTACGCTGCTAACAGATGGAAGTGTCGGATGAGACATTTTCCCACAGTGAGGCGGAAGTAACTGATGAAGAATTTGAGGGGGACGGGGATTACGAGGAGAACATCCTTGCGGATTGGTGGCAGGAATCAAGGAAAAAAGGAGATTTGGATGACGCACCGAATTAGACTTTGATTGGACGATGTGGCTGATACCCGAGTCACTGGGAGTGTGGCTCCCAAGTTGAGTTTGGTTGCCAAAGATTATGAGTCGAGAGAGAAATTAGTGTTTTTTTACATGTCTGCTATCCTTTACACTGGGCAGGGAGAGACGGGATGTTTATATGACGGAGAAAGCACAAGTCCCGGAGATGCTTGAAGTTGAAGGAAATGTTCTGAAATGTCGCTGGTTCTGTTGTTCCTTGAAAGGTCTAAATCATTGCTTCCTCTGATCAGGAAACGGGCTTCAGAAGGAGAACAAACAAGCTACCCCAAGAAACAAGTGCTAAATTATCCCAAATCACACTTCCTGACCCTTGGAACCACAATGAATCACCTTTCATTGACCCACAATTGGATTCACTTTCCGAAGTTCCGGTCAGTTTTTAAAACTCTATTGACTTCCCTTCTGAACAGGTTGCACCAAGTCACTCGCAGTTCCCTGAGAAAGAGCCCAGCTTGTTGGATCTCTGCTCGGACCCACCGTCTACACTAACTGTGCAGGGATTGGAGTACCCAGTTCATTTTTCCAATTAAGGGGCAATTTAGCGTGGCCAATCCACCTAGGCTGCACATCTTTTGGGTTGTGGTGGCGAAACCCACGCAGACACGGGGAGAATGTGCAAACTCCACACGGACAGTGACCCAGAGCCGGGATCGAACCTGGGTCCTCAGCGCCGTGAGGCAGCAGTGCTAACCACTGCGCCACCGTGCGGCCCTGCAGTTTCAGAATTTGAATTCCGCCTTTAAAATCAGTAACTAAAGCGCGGCATGTGGTACAGTGGTTAGCACTAGGATTGCGGCGCTGAGGACCTGGGTTCGAATCCTGGTCCTGTCCGTGTGGAGTTTGCACATTCTCCCCATGTCTGCGTGGGTTTCACCCCCACAACCCAAAGATGTGCAGGGTAGGTGGATCGGGCACGGTAAATTGCCCCTTAATTGGAAACAAAATAATTGGGTACTCTAAATTAAAAAAAAAAAATTAGTAAGTAAAAATCTGGGCGGGATTCTCCCCTACCCGGCGGGGCGGGGGGTCCCAGCGCCGAGGAGGGGCGTGAACCACTCTGGCATTGGGCCGCCCGGAAGGTGCGGAATCCCCTGTACCTTCAGGGGCTAGGCCTGCCCCGGAGTGGTTTGTGCCCCGCCGGCCGGCACGAAAGGGGCTTGGCGCCGCGCCAACCGGCGGCGAAGGGCCTCTACCGGCCGGTGCGAGTTGCCGCATGCGCAGGAGCGCTAGCGTGTGCTGGCGTCATCCCAGCTCATGCACTGGGGGGGGAGGGTTCATCTCCGCGTCGGCCATCGCGGACTTTTACACAAGCTGATGTGGAGGACTAGAGTGTCCCCACGGCACAGGCCCGCCCGCGGATCAGTGGGCCCCGATCGCGGGCCAGGCCACCATGGGGGCACCTCCCGGGCCCCCCCGCATCCCCCCGAGGACCCCGGAGGCCACCCGCACAGCCAGGTCCCGCCGGTAAGTACCTACTCTAATTACGCCGGCGGGACCTGCCGAAAACGGACGGCCACTCGGCCCATCGCGGACCGGAGAATCGCCGGGGGGCCGCTGCGAGCAGCCGCCGACTGACGCGCGCGATTCCCGCCCCCGCCAAGTCCTCGACGCCGGAGAATTCGGCAGCCGTCGGGGGCGGGATTCACGCCACCCCCCGGCGATTCTCCGACCCGGCAGGGGGTCGGAGAATCCCGCACCTGAAATCAATAACGGCCAAAGGTCATTGAATCCTAACTGGTTCAATAATACCCTTTGGGGGAAGGAAGCTGCCATTGTAACTCAATCTGGACCAACAGGCGACTCCAATCCCACAACGATGATACTGACTCTTTATTGCCCTCTGAAATGGCCCAGTAAGACTCTTATTGCCTCACCAAATAGGGATGGACAATAAATGCCAGCCTGGCCGGCAGGACCTCAGTCTGAGAATTTAAGTTGAGGGACTGGGTCAGATTGTTGGGATTGATCCAAATTCAAAGTGGCTTCAAGGAGCTGAGTATTAATCAACCTCATCGTCCACCTAATCATGGTTTTGACCTACAGTCAAGGAGTAAACAAATAGTGCTGGAAATAATCAGAAGGTCTGGCAGCATCTGTGGAGAGAGAAATACAGGCCTGGCTTTTCATTCCTGGTCGAATACACAGAGTCGGGACATTTCCCACCTCCATCAACCTGACCCGGGAGAAAGAGGCCAAGATGGTTGGAGCTTTGTTCTGCGGGGGTGAGCTGGATTTGAAATCAGGCCCGCAAGCTCCAGAATCAGTGTGGAGTCGGCCTGGACGGAAGGCCATTTTGGTGTCTCAGCATTTTGATTTATTATTTGTTTAAATAACGTCAATGAAAAAATGCCTGATACCTCTCGCCTCCTCCACACACTCCCCATGCCTCATCTATGCCATCAGTCCAAAGATGTGCAGGGTAGGTGGATTGGCCATGCTAAATTGCCCTTAGTGTCCAGAATTGCCCTTAGTGTTGGGTGGGGCTACTGTGTTGTGGGGATAGGATGGAGGTGTGGACATTGGTAGGGTGCTCTTTCCAAGAGCCGGTGCAGACTCGATGGGCCGAATGGCTTCCTTCTGCACTGTAAATTCTATGATTCTAAATATTTCTATGATACGTCATGCCCCATGTCCCCCCACACTTCTCTACCATCCCTCATGACTTTATCACACTCCATACCATCCCGTGCCCCTCACACACACCCATAGCCCTTTATAGACCCTATGTCAATTTAATGCTAACCCATCCCAGCCGCTGTCCCCCCCTTGTCCTTAGAGTGTCTACCTTATAGTCTCTCTATGCCAACTCCCCACAATCGCCACGTGTCTATTTATAACCTCACTATTTAACAAACACTCGCAAATTTTTTTAAAAATCAATACATTGAGATCCCTTTAAGTAACTTAACTGCTTATGAAAACAAACGTTTCACTTCAGTACTGAATCTCTTATGAAAAATATTTCTATTCTGTAATCACTTGGAGCTGTCAATCAAACTGCGCATTTATCAGGCATTCCACGGTAATAATGTTAGGTTGTTAAACCGGTCACACAGCATAAATCCTATAATGACCATCCTCATCTAAATCAACAGACAGAGTGAATTATTTCTTTTCATAAGTTTACAGTACCCAATTATTTTTTTTCCAATTAAGAGGCAATTTAGCATAGCCAATCCACTGACCCTGCACATCTTTGGATTGTGGGAGTGAAACCCATGCGGACACGGGAAGAATGTGCAAACTCCACACAGACAGTGACTGGGCCGGGATCAGACCCGGGATCAAACTGTGTCACTGTGCCGCCCAACGGTCAGAATGAAATAGCAAGCACTGTTTTTAAAACTCCACATTAAAAAATCCAATCCAAAAAATAAAGTGCAACATAGTTAAATCCTTTGACAGCTTTGGCAATTCCAATAAGTTTTGGCAGTTCCAATAAGCTTTTGACAGTTCTTTCAGTTCTTCGGCAGCTATGACATTTTCTTTGACAGCTTGATAGTGATTTGACAGTTCTTTGACAGTTTCCAATAAGTTTATGCATTTTTTGCACACAATCATGTCTACTTTTAGCAACCCCAAAGAGCTCCGACCTCTCCCAAAGATGTCCCAGTACCATATCCAGAGGGGTACATTACCTATCCAGTACCATATCCAGAGGGGTACATTACCTATCCAGTACCATGGCTATCTAAACAAATTCACAAGATTCAGACCTACTCCTATCTGGTCTCGTCTGCACGCTGAGTTTCAGACACCCACTTCACACGTGAGTGGAGGCAGCTGCTGATTCATATGGATAGTTGCCTTCTATGAACCACGGATGTGCAATATGGAACCGGTCCTCCCCCATTCTTACCGGGGTTTGGAAATGGGGTTTCAGGATTTGGGCGTCTGCTGTCATTTCCGCAGAGGTCCTCTCTGCGGCAAAAATGTAGGCTGCAATTAACGTTCCGAGAGGAATATTACTTTTCTTCAGTTCAAATAGCTTAAAATGTTAACTCTGTTCCTCTCTCTCCACAAACGATGTCAGACCTGCTGAGTATTTCCAGCGCTTTTTGTTTTTATTTCAGGTTTGTAGAATCCAGGGTATTTTCTTTCAGGGATAAACGGAGACTTATACTGAAACAAAAGAGAAAATGCTGGAAAATCTCAGCAAGTCTGGCAGCATCGTTTCAGATTCCAGAATCCGCAGTAATTTGCTTTTATTCAGGAGACTTATACTGTATTCTTTCTGAAGTAGCTCTGTGACAAGCCCGCTGTTGTAATAAACCATGTCAGAGCTTGCGTCCACAGAATTCTGCAGCAAAGACAGGCCATTCGGTGCATCGTGCCTTTGTCAACCTTTGAGAAAGCTATCCATTTAATCCCACGCCCCCTGCTCCATCTCCAAAGCACTGCACATGTTTTCCTCTTCAATATGTATCCAAATCCCGGTTGTATTTGTGCCTTTTGTTCTCCACAGGGGAATATCCTGGTCTCGTGCCTTCAGTGGGAGGGGTAGGAATGTGGGTGGGGGTCCGAGCTGATGTACAACAAAGTGACCTTTGATAAGATCAAGATAGCAAACATGCTGAGTTTGTAACATGTTGGTGATTGGTGTGAAATGGGAATAACATCATTCAATCCACCGAGGTTCAATGGATTTCTCAGACTCGATATTTCTCGGAGATGTGAGTGAGTTATCCCTGTGCAGGGCTCGTGGGAAACAGACGAAATTGGATCACGTTTGACTGGCAATGTTTTTCCTAATGCCAATGTTTTTATATTTAATAAATGAAAAACCTTCAAATGAAATGGGGAGAATTTTTTTTAATGGCCCCAATCATCTGGGTTTTTGTTTTCGCCAATAACCGAGAAAATAACCTCTATTTAGTGGCGAATTGGCAAACCCGCCTGGGGCTGTGGCCTGATTGTAAGGAGCTGCTTTGTGACGTGGGGACGCAGGTTGTGTGAAACGACCACACTCGTCGGTCTTTCCCTGTTGGTTTTGCTGCAAAGTGGATATTAATTTAATAAAAGTCAGATTTTGTATTTTAAAATTTAGAGTTTGTTCCAATTTATTTTCTCTGATTCAAAACGGGGAGCTTCTGACAGAAGCTGATCCTGTGAAGGTGAGATCACCTGCTGCAAGTTTCCTTATCCCTCCTGTCCAAGCTGTCCACAACCATTCCTCCCTCAGGCACACTGACTCTCATAGCCGTACAGTTCCCACAACCCCTAAACCCTCACCAGGCACCAAAACCTTCAGCAAGTCTCACTGATGTTATGGGCCAGGGTTTAGAGAACCCCAAAGTGTATCATGGAGTTCACCTGACCCACAACTTTGAATAGATTGTGGTGTGGGGAGCACACGGCCCACTCTACAGGTGTGGGACAGCAGAAATGGAAAAGTATTTTTTAAAGCAAAACAATGTTTATTCTATGAACTCAAGTTAACCTTTTTAAAACAAACAGTGAACATCTTAGCAACCATTAATTCAAATACAACCCCCAAAGAATACAACACTAAGTAATCCTTAATAACTTCCCAAACAACATCCAGAAGACAGAAGAAACACCTTTTAACAGAAGCACATTAGGTTTACATTCACTACTGAGAACATTTATAATTCTGAATTCACCAAATGATCAAGAGATAGTCTTTTCATGGCAGAGAGATCAACAGTACACCTGCTCTGTCTAGCTTCAGCTCCAACACTGAAAACGAAACTAAAACACACCCTGCAGCAAACAGCCTAAAATGAAAGTAAAAAGCTGACAGACAGCCCAGCTCCACCCACACTCTGACATCACTGATAAACACCCATTTCTTAAAGGTACATTTCTTAAACACCCATTTCTTAAAGGTACATTTCTTAAACACCCATTTCTTAAAGGTACTCTCACATGACACTGGATACAACATGGAGTGGGAATCCTTTTTTAAAAATAAATTTCATTTTTTTCCAATTAAGGGATAATTTAGCGTGGTCAATCCACCTATCCTGCACATCTTTGGTTAGCACAATTGCTTCACAGCTCCAGGGTCCCAGGTTCAATTCCTGCTTGGGTCACTGTCTGTGCGGAGTCTGTGTGTGCGTGGGTTTCCTCTGGGTGCTCTGGTTTCCTCCCACAGTCCAAAGATGTGCAGGTTAGGTGGATTGGCTGTGATAACTTACCCTTAGTCCAAAATAGCTCTTAGTGTTGGGTGGGTTTGCTGGGTTATGGGGATAGGGTGGAGGTGTGGGCTTAGGTAGGGTGCTCTTTCCAAGAGCCGGTGCAGACTCGATGGGCCGAATGGCCTCCTTCTGCACTGTAAATTCTATGAAACTTGGAGTGGGAATTCTGATTGACATCTCCCCACATCCTGCCCAGTGCCACCATCCCCTCCTGGTGATGATTCACATTGTAGTCCCCGCACCCCCCCCAGCAGCACCCACTACCTCCGCATAGACTAGGAGTGAATCTCTGACTTGTGGGGGAAAGAATGCAAGTTTGACAAGTTACTGAACAACATCACTTTTTAAAAATAAATTTAGAATACCCAATTCATATTTTCCAATTAAGCGGCAATTTAGTGTGGCCAATCCACCTAGCCTGCACATCTTTGGGTTGTGGGGGTGAAACCCACGCAAACACGGGGAGTATGTGTAAACTCCACACGGACAGTGACCCAGAGCCGGGATCGAACCTGGGACCACGGCGCCGCGAGGCATCAATGCTAACCACTGCGCCACCGTGCTGCCCCCTGAACAGCATCACTAAGACCTGAGAATCATCTGGTCATTATTATATACAGTCAGAACCCAAGCACAGCGTGTCCTGTTACATGATGTTGATGATTTTAAAGTTGGTGTTTTTTCTGACAATCTGCCTGGCTTTCGTGTTGCGCAAAAGTGATCTGACCCAGAACTCTCCTGCCTGGACCCAGTTCTCATTGTGTCTCTCTCTCCTTCGTTCTGTAAACCTTTCCTCTCTGACCAGATTTGGTCATAATGTCAATTTTTGACTGATAATTCTCTTGTGAAATGCCTTTGATGTTTACTGTGGTAAACACAAGATGCTGTTGATTAAACATGACTTCAACTTCCCAAATGTTAGGGGAATCGAGAATAATTTAATGTCACTAATTGAGATTCTCTAAATCCATCCTAAAACAGGATTGATCTTCCGGCTCTGTGTGATTTAGCTGCTAATCTCGGAGGGGGAAGTTCCCTGTTCTGGGTGGTATTCCCTGCAGCCACCAGGTGGTGATAGAGACCAGGTTTCTCTGTGCTGCCACATTCTGCTGCTCGAAGCTCATCGAGCTATCCTCCGTCTGGACTTCATGGGATCCTCTCATCTGAACTGGAAATGTTGCGGTCATCGTGCCCATTGAGGCTTCAGTGCAGCTAGCACGGGCAGCACGGTAGCACAGTGGTTAGCACTGTTGCTTCACAGCTCCAGGGTCCCAGGTTCGATTCCCGGCTCGGGTCACTGTCTGTGCGGAGTCTGCACATCCTCCCCGTGTGTGCGTGGGTTTCCTCCGGGTGCTCCGGTTTCCTCCCACAGTCCAAAGATGTGCAGGTTAGGTGGATTGGCCGTGATAAATTGCCCTTAGTGTCCAAAATTGCCCTTAGTGTTGGGTGGGGTTACTGGGTTATGGGGATAGGGTGGAGGTGTTGACCTTGGGAATGGTGCTCTTTCCAAGAGCCGGTGCAGACTCGATGGGCCGAATGGCCTCCTGCTGCACTGTAAATTCTATGATAATCGATGATAATTGCCTCAGCTCAGTGACTATGGTGATTGAATGTACTGAGATGTGTCGTCCTCCCGCAGAGTCACTGTCTGCAAAGCCTGCTGGTGACCCCGATGAGCTCCTCGTTAAGCTCTGAAGACAGATTGACACTTGCTCCAGCGTCACACCCTCTCTGTGAACCAGGCACCAGCTCAGGTACTCCGGAGGGCGTTAGTCGCCGGCTTTGTTCTATGTTCACAGGTGCAGCCTCCCAGCCGGAGCCGGTTCATTCTGCACCAGCCAGAGGTCAACCATCAAAGTCATCACAGCCACTGGGACAGCAATACGCAGGCAGCCTCCAGTGCAGCCTCCAGTGCAGCTGCCAGTGCCGCTGCCAGTGCAGCCTCCAGTGCTGCTGCCAGTGCAGCCTCCAGTGCTGCTGCCAGTGCAGCCGCCTGTGCTGCTGCCAGTGGAGCCTCCAGTGCTGCTGCCAGTGCAGCCTCCAGTGCAGCTTCCAGTGCCGCTGCCAGTGCAGTCTCCAGTGCTGCTACCAGTGCAGCCTCCAGTGCCGCTGCCAGTGCAGCTTCCAGTGCTGCTGCCAATGCAGCCTCCAGTGCAGCCTCTAATGCCACTGCCAGTGGAGCCTCCAGTGCTGCTGCCAGTGCAGCCTCCAGTGCAGCTTCCAGTGCCGCTGCCAGTGCAGTCTCCAGTGCTGCTACCAGTGCAGCCTCCAGTGCCGCTGCCAGTGCAGCTTCCAGTGCTGCTGACTGTGCAGCTTTCAGTGCTGCTGCCAATGCAGCCTCCAGTGCAGCCTCTAATGCCACTGCCCGTGCAGCCTCCAGTGCTGCTGCCAGTGCAGCCTCCAGTGCAGCTTCCAGTGTCGCTGCCAGTGCAGTCTCCAGTGCTGCTGCCAGTGCAGCCTCCAGTGCCGCTGCCAGTGCAGCCTACAGTGCAGCCTCCAATGCTTTTGCCAGTGCAGCCTCTCTGCTGCTGCCTGTGCAGCCTCCAGTGCAGCCTCCAGTGCCGCTGCCTGTGCAGCCTCCAGTGCAGCCTCCACTGCCACTGCCAGTGCAGCCTCCAGTGCTGCTTCCAGTGCCGCTGCCTGCGCAACCTCCAGTGCAACCTCCAGTGCAGCCTCCAGTGTCGCTGCCAGTGCAGCCTCCAGTGTCGCTGCCAGTGCTGCTACCAGTGCAGCCTCCACTGCCACTGCCAGTGCAGCCTCCAGTGAGCTGGGAGGGCACCGAGATGCAGCTTCCAAAAAACTGAGTTGGAGGCACGTTAAGCACAGTAGGGGCTTGTCACGGTCACATTCGTTGCTGTTCCATTATTTTGACATTTTGCACAGCTGGCCACATTGTGTTCATTGTTGTTGCAATGAAAATGACAAACATTGACTTCTTTGATGGGCTGCGTTGGATTGATGGTTGCTATAGGTATCAGGTGTAGTGCAGGCTTGTGACTGATTGTGTTGTGTGTATCTGGAGTTTGGCGATGGTTTAGCACATACCGATTGTTGGTAAAGGAGAGAGTGCCATCGGCATGAGGAAACTTCGAGGCCTTGGACGCCTCCCTGAAGGATTGCAAGAACCAGACATCCTTGGTGTCCTGAAGGTTCCTCTCGTCTACCTTCACGTCCTCACCCTGCACCTCCCCAGGGATCTTCATCAGGCCCATCACCGGAGTCACCCCCCCGGCCGGAGGAGCTGCCTCACTTTCCTCAGTCTCCACCAGGTCCGCTCTTCCCAGAGCCAGGTTGTGCAGGGTGCAGCGTCCTACACAGCGAGACACACAGCGAGCCACACAGAGTGACACACAGAGTGACACACAGAGTGACACACAGAGTGACACACAGAGTGATACACAGCATGACACACAACGTGTGACATGCACTGAGGGAGTGCTGCACTGTCAGAGGGTCAGTACTGAGGGAGTGCTGCACTGTCAGAGGGTCAGTACTGAGGGAGTGCCGCACTGTCAGAGGGTCAGTACCGAGGGAGTGCTGCACTGTCAGAGGGTCAGTACTGAGGGAGTGCCGCACTGTCAGAGGGTCAGTACTGAGGGAGTGCTGCACTGTCAGAGGGTCAGTACTGAGGGAGTGCCGCACTGTCAGAGGGTCAGTACTGAGGGAGTGCTGCACTGTCAGAGGGTCAGTACTGTGGGAGTGCCGCACTGTCAGAGGGTCAGTACTGAGGGAGTGCTGCACTGTCAGAGGGTCAGTACTGAGGGAGTGCTGCACTGTCAGAGGGTAGGTACTGAGGGAGTGCTGCACTGTCAGAGGGTCAGTACTGAGGGAGTGCCGCACTGACTGAGGGTCAGTGCTGAGGGAGTGCTGCACTGACTGAGGGTCAGTACTGAGGGAGTGTCACACTGTCAGAGGGTCAGTACTGAGGGAGTGCTGCACTGTCAGAGGGTCAGTACTGAGGGAGTGCCACACTGTCAGAGGGTCGGTACTGAGAGAGTGTCGCACTGTCAGGGGCTCAGTACTGAGGGAGTGCCGCACTGTCAGAGGGTCAGTACTGAGAGAGTGCTGCACTGTCAGAGGGTCAGTACTGAGGGAGTGCTGCACTCTCAGAGAGTCAGTACTGGGGGAGTGCTGCACTGTCAGAGGGTCAGTACTGGGGGAGTGCTGCACTGTCATAGGGTCAGTACTGAGGGAGTGCTGCACTGTCAGATGGTCAGTACTGAGGGAGTGCTGCACTGTCAGAGGGTCAGTACTGAGGGAGTGCTACACTGTCAGAGGGTCAGTACTGAGGGAGTGCTGCACTGTCAGAGGGTCCGAACTGAGGGAGTGCCGCACTGTCAGAGGGTCAGTACTGAGGGAGTGCCGCTCTGTCAGAGGGTCAGTACTGAGGGAGTGCCGCACTGTCAGGGGGTCAGTACTGAGGGAGTGCTGCACTGTCAGAGGGTCAGTACTGAGGGAGTGCCGCACTGTCAGAGGGTCAGTGCTGAGGGAGAGCTGCACTGTCAGAGGGTCAGTACTGAGGGAGTGCCGCACTGTCAGAGGGTCAGTACTGAGGGAGTGCCGCACTGTCAGAGGGTCAGTACTGAGGGAGTGCAGCACTGTCAGAGGGTCAGTACTAAGGGAGTGCTCCACGGTCAGAGGGTCAGTACTGAGGGAATGCTGCACTGTCAGGGGGTCAGTACTGAGGGAGTGCTGCACTGTCAGAGGCTCAGTACTGAGGGAGTGCCGCACTGTCAGAGGGTCAGTACTGAGGGAGTGCTGCACTGTCAGAGTGTCAGTACTGAGGGAGAGCTGCACTGTCAGAGGGTCAGTACTGAGGGAGTGCCGCTCTGTCAGTGGGTCAGTACTGAGGGAATGCTGCACTGTCAGGGGGTCAGTACTGAGGGAGTGCTGCACTGTCAGAGGCTCAGTACTGAGGGAGTGCCGCACTGTCAGAGGGTCAGTACTGAGGGAGTGCTGCACTGTCAGAGTGTCAGTACTGAGGGAGAGCTGCACTGTCAGAGGGTCAGTACTGAGGGAGTGCCGCTCTGTCAGTGGGTCAGTACTGAGGGAGTGCCGCACTGTCAGAGGGTCAGTACTGAGGGCGTGCTGCACTGTCAGAGGGTCAGTATTGAGGGAGTGCCGCACTGTCAGCGGGTCAGCACTGAGGGAGTGCCGCACTGTCAGAGGGTCAGGACTGAGGGAGTGCTGCACTGTCAGAGGGTCAGTACTGAGGGAGTGCTGCACGGTCAGAGGGTCAGTACTGAGGGAGTGCTGCACTGTCAGAGGGTCAGTACTGAGGGAGCCACACTGTCAGAGAGTCAGTACTGAGGGAGCACCGCACTGTCAGAGGGTCAGTACTGAGGGAGTGCTGCACTGTCAGAGGGTCAGTACTGAGAGAGTGCCGCACTGTCAGAGGGTCAGTACTGAGGGAGTGCTGCACTGTCAGAGGGTCAGTACTGAGGGAGTGCTGCACTGTCAGAGGGTCAGTACTGAGGGAGTGCCGCACTGTCAGAGGGTCAGTACTGAGGGAGTGCTGCACTGTCAGAGAGTCAGTACTGGGGGAGTGCTGCACTGTCAGAGGGTCAGTACTGAGGGAGTGCTGCACTGTCAGATGGTCAGTACTGAGGGAGTGCTGCACTGTCAGAGGGTCAGTACTGAGGGAGTGCAGCACTGTCAGAGGGTCAGTACTAAGGGAGTGCTGCACGGTCAGAGGGTCAGTACTGAGGGAATGCTGCACTGTCAGGGGGTCAGTACTGAGGGAGTGCTGCACTGTCAGAGGGTCAGTACTGAGGGAGTGCCGCACTGTCAGAGGGTCAGTACTGAGGGAGTGCTGCACTGTCAGAGGGTCAGTACTGAGGGAGAGCTGCACTGTCAGAGGGTCAGTACTGAGGGAGTGCCGCTCTGTCAGTGGGTCAGTACTGAGGGAGTGCTGCACTGTCAGAGGGTCAGTACTGAGGGAGCCGCACTGTCAGAGAGTCAGTACTGAGGGAGCACCGCACTGTCAGAGGGTCAGTACTGAGGGAGTGCTGCACTGTCAGAGGGTCAGTACTGAGAGAATGCTGCACTGTCAGAGGGTCAGCACTGAGGGAGTGCCACACTGTCAGAGGGTCAGTACTGAGGGAGTGCCGCACTGTCAGAGGGTCAGTACTGAGGGAGCCGCACTGTCAGAGGGTCAGTACTGAGGGAGTGCTGCACTGTCAGAGAGTCAGTACTGAGGGAGTGCTGCACTGTCAGAGGGTCAGTACTGAGGGAGTGCCGCACTGTCAGAGGGTCAGTACTGAGGGAGTGCCGCACTGTCAGAGAGTCAGTACTGAGGGAGAGCTGCACTGTCAGAGGGTCAGTACTGAGGGAGTGCTGCACTGTCAGAGGGTCAGTACTGAGGGAGTGCCGCACTGTCAGAGGGTCAGTACTGAGGGAGTGCCGCACTGTCAGAGGGTCAGTACTGAGGTAGTGCTGCACTGTCAGAGGGTCAGTACTGAGGGAGTGCCGCACTGTCAGAGGGTCAGTACTGAGGGAGTGCCGCACTGTCAGAGGGTCAGTACTGAGGGAGAGCTGCACTGTCAGAGGGTCAGTACTGAGGGAGTGCCGCACTGTCAGAGGGTCAGTACTGTGGGAGTGCTACACTGTCAGAGGGTCAGTACTGAGGGAATGCTGCACTGTCAGAGGGTCAGTACTGAGGGAGTGCTGCACTGTCAGAGGGTCAGTACTGAGGGAGTGCCGCACTGTCAGAGGGTCAGTACTGAGGGAGTGCTGCACTGTCAGAGGATCAGTACTGAGGGAGTGCCGCACTGTCAGAGGGTCAGTACTGAGGGAGTGCCGCACTGTCAGAGGGTCAGTACTGAGGGAGTGCTGCACTGTCAGAGGGTCAGTACTGAGGGAGTGCTGCACTGTCAGAGGGTCAGTACTGAGGGAGTGCTGCACTGTCAGAGGATCAGTACTGAGGGAGTGCCGCACTGTCAGAGGGTCAGTACTGAGGGAGTGCCGCACTGTCAGAGGGTCAGTACTGAGGGAGTGCTGCACTGTCAGAGGGTCAGTACTGAGGGAGTGCTGCACTGTCAGAGGGTCAGTACTGAGGGAGTGCTGCACTGTCACAGGGTCAGTACTGAGGGAGTGCTGCATTGTGAAGGTGATCTCTTTTAGATGAGGGTTTAAATCGAAACTCTGTGTGGCCTATCAGAAAGCAGCGACTGGACTTAATGATACATCGAAACTTGCCAATCACCGACCGAGCAATTTTAGGGAGACAGAACACTAATGTTTAATCTGACTCAGTCACATTTACATTGCAGCTTGATCTCATACCCCTGGCCAGACCCCCGTTCAGTTCGATAATTAGCTGGATTTAAGGTGGCTTTTCCCGATTCTTGATTCCCATTTCAAAAATTAAATTCCTGCCCCCACCTCCACACCCGCCCTGGGATTCTGGGATTTCTCTCGGTTCCAGTCTTGCTTAAACATGGGCCAGGGACTCCGAGCTTTGACTGATCAGGTCTAGAATGTTCTGTGAAGGGTGACTGGATCTCTATTGGCCAGAGTGGCAGCATTGACCTATCAGGAAACCCCCCGCCCAGACGGGTCTGCAGGCCACACTCAGTGGAAAATGAATGTTGAAGATTCAGACAGCGTCAATCACCTTCACCTGGACGATGGGTCTAGTACCTGTTCTCTTGCATTCTCGCCTTATCTGTCAATCATTGCTTTCTCATTGTCCCGGGGATTGGAGAGAGCGATTGAGTGAGGGGAATAATTGTTCCCGTTATTTGTTGATCCTCTCTGCCCCTCCCGAAATGAATACTTTGCTTTTACAATTGTTGCCGGATGGAGCAGCGAGTACAGACTTGAGCAGCTGTGTGTTCTAGCTCCAGTTGAGCAGAGAGAAAATATATTGTCATGAATTATTCCACCAGTTTAATGTTGTGTAGCAACTATTTATTGTCAGCCCATTGCAATTAACGCTGCCTCTCACTGCAGGACAGTATCAGCTGCTGTCCTGCTGCACACGCAGTGGGATATCCACCCTGAAGGCATCACAATTACGCCGAATCCCGCCTGACCAAAGACACACTTCCCGTTGGGGGTCAGTGGATTCTGTTGAGAAGCTGAAAGACTGAGATGAGCAGGGACTGGAGTGCAAACCTGGATGAAGGAAATCCTCCTTAGAAAATGAGAGTGTGAATTGGCAGGATGCGCAGACAAACATAGGTACACTTGTGGTGATCTCTGTATCTGTATATACATAAGGGGTGAATGTGTCAGTACAGTCACTACAGGACAACACTCACAGGGGTATAAATACAGGCTCATACTCTATGAACATAGAACATACAGTGCAGAAGGAGGCCATTCGGCCCATCGAGTCTGCACCAATCCCCTTAAGCTCTCCCTTCCACCCTATCCCCGTAATCCAGTAACCCCTCCTAACCTTTTTTGGACACTAAGGACCAATCCACCTAACCTGCACGTGTTTGGACTGTGGGAGGAAACCGGAGCACCCGGAGGAAACCCATGCACACATGGGGAGAACGTGCAGACTCCGCACAGGCAGTGACCCAGCGGGGAATCGAACCTGGGACCCTGGCGCTATGAAGCCACAGTGCTAGCCACTTGTGCTACCGTGCTGCCCAAAAGTCCTATGAGTCCTACAGGGAGATCTTCCGCGCCTGGTGGGCACCGCAGGGGTTGGATTGCTTTATCAATCCCTCTTTTCAGATTATCATTTGATGTTGATAAGGTTCCGTTGTTCTTTGTTATTTTGGGGCATTGCCCCTCCCAGGAGCGGCCCCTTTTAATTTGTCCCTGAGTTTGCTTCCTTTATTATGTTAATTTGATGAACCCGATAAGACCACACTGCAGTGTTTTTCAAACTTTTTTCCAGGGAGCCATTTTTACCAACCGGCCGACCTTCGCGACCCAGGCCGGCCGACCTTTGCGACCCACTCCGGCCGGCCATCGCGACCCACTCTGGCCGACCTTCGCGACCCACTCTGGCCGACCTTCGCGACCCACTCTGGCCTGCTCTCGGCCTCCCTTCAGACAGGAAGATTACAAATAATATTTTTTTAAAAATCTTCTGTGTCACCGATTGCGCATATTCACGGGCAACGGCCACAGCAGCCGGCTTTTAACCATGCCGGCTGCGAGCGGCCTTCAGAAAGGCTGTGACCACATGAATAAAATTGCGGCCACACTGCGCAGGCGTGCCTGATTATCGGTGCGCATGTGCAAAATTCTGCATATGCGCACCGATAGGCGGGCACGCCTGCGCAGTGTGGCCGCAATTTTATTCATGTGGTCACAGCCTTTCTGAAGGCCGCTCGCAGCCGGCATGGTTAAAAGCCGGCTGCTGCTGTTGCGCGCAAATTTGCGAAATCGGGAGCGCCACGATGGACGGCTCCGCGACCCTCCCGATACCCACCCGCGCGCGGGTCGCGACCCCGACTTTGAAAATGCCTGCCCTACAGGGAGATCAACAATGGTGAATCTGTGGAATTCACTCCCACAGAAAGTAGTTGAGGCCAAACCGTTGTGTGATTTCAAGAAGGAATTAGATACAGCTCTTGGGGCTAAAGGGATCCAGAGACATGCGGGAAGGTGCAATCAGGATATCGAATTTGATGATCAGTCACGATCATAACGAATGGCAGAGCAGGCCCGAAGGAATGAATCAATGGCCTATACCGGCCTCACTTTTCCTTGTATGTTTTCTATTTGTCTATGAGGCTGACATGAGCAAAGCAGAAACCATTGCTGGTGCCTTGACCAGATTCGCAGCAATGGGAACTTAAAATTTTTTTTTAAGAGTACCCAATTATTTTTTTCCAATTAAGGGGCAATTTACCGTGGCCAATTCACCTAGCCAACCTAAGTTGGTTTGGGTTGTGGGGGTGAGACCCATGCAGACACGGGGAGGATGTGCAAACTCCAGACGGACAGGGGGCCAGGATTGAACCCGGGTCCTCGGCGCCATGTGGCAGCAATGCTAACCACTGCGCCACCCTGCTCCCCTCCCCGCAATGTGACCTTCCAGGTCCTCATTTTATTAAAAGGATATCAATGCACTAGGATTTGCAAAATGCTTTGCAAAGGCAATGCCAGAACAGAGAGGTTATAAGTATCAAGAGAGATTGCTAAGGCTGTCACTCTTTTCTCTAGAACAGAGAAAGCCCAGGCGTGACCTGACAGACGTCTTAAAAATGGCAAAGAGGTTTGATAAAGTCGGACCAGCAGAGGTGGATTTACAGGTAGTGGGGACCTGTTCTCACCTTTATTTCTGGGCCCCCAACCCACAGCTTTTCTTCTTGATAATTTACCTCTTTGAACAAACGCACCCACCGCTTTAATATGAGCTTTGGAAGTTTCCTGATCAGCAATATCTCTTCCATCGTTTCTCCAGTTAGAGTACCTGTTGACAAATACTTGTTTCCTTTACCAGGGTCAGGGAATAATTTACAAACGTAACAGTGACTGTCCTAGAGGTTTCCCAAAAAATCAACCAATTTCTAACTGCTGTCATCCCATTTCTTTTCACCCTCAGGAAATGGGATTTGTGAAGATTTCTAAACGGCTTTCAGCCTCCAACCTCAAACTCTTATCAAATTTTCCATATTTCCTATATTTTCTGTTTTATTTGGTGTGAAATATTCTCCCAAACCCACTGGAACAGATTTTGGCCACAACGCAATGTCTTCAGGGCAGGTTTCTTCCCTCTCGCCAAAGAAATGGCAATATCTTGTAATTCTGTTGTCCGCTTCTTGTTCAACTTTTTCAGATGATGATGATGCCTCACGGCGCCGGGGTCCCAGGTTCAATCCCAGCCCTGGGTCACTGTCCGTGTGGAGTTTGCACATTCTCCCCGTGTCTGCGTCCCCCACAACCCAAAAAAATATGCAGGGTAGGTGGATTGGCCTCGCTAAATTGCCCCTTAATTGGAAAACAAGAATTGGATATTCTAAATTTAAAAAAACTTTTTCAGATGATGTGGTATCTGTGAAAGTCTAAGTCATCAGATAATTCAGCCATACCTTTGGATGAGGAACAATGTTCAGTTTGTGCAATGTTCAACATTTCAAACTTTTTAAAGTAAAATGACAAATTGTCTTTCTGTCTGGCTTTGAGCTCTTCCTCACCTTCAATTTTCTGTGTTTTTGATAGCCAAATTGATAGTCACTTCATATTGCTAAAGATACTTGTCATGATATGCACTCATGTACATAATGAGATACAGACAGGCAGTGATAGACACCCAGTACAGCCAATCAACACACAGGACAGAACACAACCAATCACCAGGCAGAACACTAGAGAGTGGTTTCCCACTATAAAACACACAAGGCATCAGCACTCTGCCTCTTTCCATTGGTGACAACTGCAGTGACAGTCAGGGTGTATATATCAGTTAGCACCTTCTACATGTGGCTCAGAGCTAGTCTGGTCTAGTTAGTTATAGTAAGCACACTTAGATTAGTAGAGTGTTAAACCCACAGCGAACTGTGTGCACTGCTTAACAAGTTCAATAAAGCGTATTGAACCAACATCACAGTTTGGAGTCTACTTTCAAGTACAACTGCATCCAGTTGCAGTCCGTGTTACCCCAGGGTGAACAACACGGCAATGCTGATTTTGATTTTAATGAAGCGTCTGAAAGAGCAGGTATTTTATACAGTCAATCCCAAGTTGTTTTATCACCTTCAATTCAAGCTCTGCAAAAGTTGGATTCATAGAATTCCTCCAGTGCAGAAGGAGGCCATTCGGCCCATCAAGTCTGCACCGACCCTCTGAAAGAGCACCCTATCCATGCCCACTCCTCTGCCCCATCCCTGTAACCACATCTAACCTTTGGACACTACAGGGCAATTTAGGTTGGCCAATCCACCTAACCTGCACATCCTTAGACTGCGGGAGGAAACCGGAGCACCCGGAGGAATCCCGCGCAGACACGGGGACAAAGTGCAAACTCCACGCAGACAGTCACCTGAGGTCGGAATCAAACCCGGGTCCCTGGCACTATGAGGCTGACCACTGTGCCACCTTTCGCCAACTATGAAGCTGTGACTCTGGATTTCAAGCAACACCCACTCCTCTCTTCGTTCCTCGTGCACACACGCCCACCTCAAGTTAACCGTTCGTACGGTTCAGACCAGTGATTTTCCGCTCTTTCAGAATCGCCAGAGTCTGATTTTGATCTGAATTGCCTGTTGAGATATGAGCCTATCAGCAAATGCAGAGCATTCAGACTCTGATTGGATGCCCAGTGCACCGGCCAGCACAGGAGCCCCCCATTGGTCAGGGCGCTGTGACCAGGCCCGGGGTATTTCACTGTAAATCCACCTCTGAGATACAGAGAAAATATTTCCACTTGTAGGTGAGATGAGAACTCAGGGGTCATCAATATAAGATAAGTCACTAATGAATCCGAATGGGAATTCAGGAGAAACGTTCTCCGGGGATTGGTGAGAGTATGGAACTCGCCACCACCGGGAGTGGCTGAAGTTAACGGTATTGAATCGATACATTACAGGGGAAGCTGGATAAATACATTAGGGGGGAAAGGGACAGTCACACATCTGGATCGGGTGAGATGAAGGGGGGAGTGGAGGAGTGTGTGGATTTAAAAAACAGAGGGAGCAAAGGGAGATTTGGTTTGGAGGAGCAAATGGAGTGGTGCTGTGGGGGAGGGGGAGGTTTGGTGGATGGGGAGGTGGGGGGGGGGGGGGGGGCGTGAAGAAGAGCCCATCCAATAAATTGCTGTAATGAGCAGATTACGTGCAGCGAGATCAGGGGATATTGTTTGATCCCTGGAGTGAGTATTCGATTTTGTGTAGTGAGGAAATGCTAACTGAATAGCGTACAGATTGACATTGATCTGTTGCTGCAGGGAGAGTACGTTTCATTCTTTCCAGATTGGTGTTGGCTGTCAGAGACCCAGACCATCATTTTAATTTGGTTGGATAGTCTGACAGAGACAATGTCTGGATTTACAGGTACAAAAGTGTCCAATGTGGTATTGGGTCACACATCACAGCGAGACAAATCTCGAAGAGGGAGTGATCGAATTGACCTCAGTACCTGACCTGGAAAGCTGGGCTGGAGTTGGGGCAGACAGAGTTACTTCCATTACTATCAAGACTCTCAGCTGGGAAGTGAGTGTGTGTACATCAGAGCCCACTGCATTGTGTACACGTGAATAGCGAGTGTGTGTGTACACCAGAGCCCACTGCATTGTGTACACGTGAATAGCGAGTGTGTGTGTACACCAGAGCCCTCTGCAATGTGTGTACACGTGAATAGCGAGTGTGTGTGTACATCAGAGCCCACTGCAATGTGTGTACATGTGAATAGTGAGTGAGTGTGTGTATATCAGAGCCCACTGCAATGTGTGTACACGTGAATAGCGAGTGTGTGTGTACATATCAGAGCCCACTGCAATGTGTGTACACGTGAATAGCGAGTGTGTGTGTACATCAGAGCCCACTGCATTGTGTGTACACGTGAATAGCGAGTGTGTGTACATCAGAGCCCAATGCAATGTGTGTACACGTGAATAGCGAGTGTGTGTGTACATCAGAGCCCACTGCATTGTGTACACGTGAATAGCGAGTGAGTGTCTGTACATCAGAGCCCACTGCAATGTGTGTACACGTGAATAGCGAGTGTGTGTACATCAGAGCCCACTGCAATGTGTGTACACGTGAATAGCGAGTGTGTGTGTACACCAGAGCCGTCTGCAATGTGTGTACATGTAAATAGTGAGTGAGTGTGAGTACATCAGAGCCCACTGCAATGTGTGTACATGTGAATAGCGAGTGTGTGTGTACACCAGAGCCGTCTGCAATGTGTGTACACGTGAATAGCGAGTGAGTGTGTGTACATCAGAGCCCACTGCAATGTGTGTACATGTGAATAGTGAGTGAGTGTGTGTATATCAGAGCCCACTGCAATGTGTGTACACATGAATAGCGAGTGTGTGTGTACATATCAGAGCCCACTGCAATGTGTGTACATGTGAATAGCGAGTGTGTTTGTACATCAGAGCCCACTGCAATGTGTGTACATGTGAATAGCGAGTGTGTGTGTACATATCAGAGCCCACTGCAATGTGTGTACATGTGAATAGCGAGTGTGTGTGTACATATTAGAGCCCACTGCAATGTGTGTACACGTGAATAGCGAGTGTGTTTGTACATCAGAGCCCTCTTCAATGTGTGTACATGTGAATAGCGAGTGTGTGTGTACATCAGAGCCCACTGCATTGTGTGTACACGTGAATAGCGAGTGTGTGTACATCAGAGCCCAATGCAATGTGTGTACACGTGAATAGCGAGTGTGTGTGTACATCAGAGCCCACTGCATTGTGTACACGTGAATAGCGAGTGAGTGTCTGTACATCAGAGCCCACTGCAATGTGTGTACACGTGAATAGCGAGTGTGTGTACATCAGAGCCCACTGCAATGTGTGTACACGTGAATAGCGAGTGTGTGTGTACATCAGAGCCCACTGCAATGTGTGTACACGTGAATAGTGAGTGAGTGTGTACATCAGAGCCCACTGCAATGTGTGTACATGTAAATAGCGAGTGTGTGTGTACACCAGAGCCCTCTGCAATGTGTGTACACGTGAATAGCGAGTGTGTGTGTACACCAGAGCCCTCTGCAATGTGTGTACATGTGAATAGCGAGTGTGTGTGTACATATCAGAGCCCACTGCAATGTGTGTACATGTGAATAGTGAGTGAGTGTGTGTACATCAGAGCCCACTGCAATGTGTGTACATGTGAATAGCGAGTGTGTGTGTACATATCAGAGCCCACTGCAATGTGTGTACATGTGAATAGCGAGTGTGTGTGTACATCAGAGCCCTCTTCAATGTGTGTACACGTGAATAGTGAGTGAGTGTGTGTACATCAGAGCCCTCTGCAATGTGTGTACATGCAAATAGTGAGTGAGTGTGTGTACATCAGAGCCCACTGCAATGTGTGTACACGTGAATAGCGAGTGTGTGTGTACATCAGAGCCCTCTGCAATGTGTGTACACGTGAATAGCGAGTGTGTGTGTACATATCAGAGCCCACTGCAATGTGTGTACATGTGAATAGCGAGTGTGTGTGTACATCAGAGCCCTCTTCAATGTGTGTACACGTGAATAGCGAGTGAGTGTGTACATCAGAGCCCACTGCATTGTGTGTACATGTGAATAGTGAGTGTGTGTGTACATCAGAGCCCACTGCAATGTGTGTACACGTGAATAGCGAGTGAGTGTGTACATCAGAGCCCACTGCAATGTGTGTACATGTGAATAGCGAGTGTGTGTGTCCATATTAGAGCCCACTGCAATGTGTGTACACGTGAATAGCGAGTGTGTGTGTACATCAGAGCCCACTGCAATGTGTGTACATGTGAATAGTGAGTGAGTGTGTGCATATCAGAGCCCACTGAAATGTGTGTACATGTGAATAGTGAGTGAGTGTGTACATATCAGAGCCCACTGCAATGTGTGTACACATGAATAGTGAGTGAGTGTGTACATATCAGAGCCCACTGCAATGTGTGTACACATGAATAGCGAGTGAGTGTGTACATATTAGATCCCACTGCAATGTGTGTACATGTGAATAGTGAGTGAGTGTGCGCATATCAGAGCCCACTGCAATGTGTGTACACGTGAATAGTGAGTGAGTGTGCGCATATCAGAGCCCTCTGCAATGTGTGTACGTGTGAATAGTGAGTGAGTGTGTGTACATCAGAGCCCACTGCATTGTGTACATGTGAATAGTGAGTGAGTGTGTACACCAGAGCCCTCTGCAATGTGTGTACACATGAATAGCGAGTGAGTGTGTGTGCATCAGAGCCCACTGCAATGTGTGTACACGTGAATAGTGAGTGAGTGTGTGTACATCAGAGCCCACTGCATTGTGTACATGTGAATAGCGAGTGAGTGTGTGTACATCAGAGCCCACTGCAATGTGTGTACATGTGAATAGTGAGCGAGTGTGTACACCAGAGCCCTCTGCAATGTGTGTACATGTGAATAGTGAGTGAGTGTGTGTACATCAGAGCCCACTGCAATGTGTGTACATGTGAATAGTGAGTGAGTGTGTACATCAGAGCCCACTGCAATGTGTGTACATGTGAATAGTGAGTGAGTGTGTACATCAGAGCCCACTGCAATGTGTGTACATGTGAATAGTGAGTGAGTGTGTACACCAGAGCCCTCTGCAATGTGTGTACACATGAATAGCGAGTGAGTGTGTACATCAGAGCCCACTGCATTGCGTGTACATGTGAATAGTGAGTGAGTGTGTACACCAGAGCCCTCTGCAATGTGTGTACACGTGAATAGTGAGTGAGTGTGTACACCAGAGCCCTCTGCAATGTGTGTACATGTGAATAGTGAGTGAGTGTGTGTACATCAGAGACCACTGCATTGTGTGTACATGTGAATAGTGAGTAAGTGTGTACACCAGAGCCCTCTGCAATGTGTGTACACATGAATAGCGAGTGAGTGTGTGGACATCAGAGCCCACTGCAATGTGTGTACACGTGAATAGTGAGTGAGTGTGTACACCAGAGCCCTCTGCAATGTGTGTACATGTGAATAGCGAGTGTGTGTGGACATCAGAGCCCACTGCATTGTGTACATTTGAATAGTGAGTGAGTGTGTACATCAGAGCCCTCTGCAATGTGTGTACATGTGAATAGTGAGTGAGTGTGTGTACATCAGAGCCCACTGCATTGTGTACATGTGAATAGCGAGTGTGTGTGTACATCAGAGCCCACTGCAATGTGTGTACACGTGAATAGCGAGTGAGTGTGTGTACATCAGAGGCCACTGCAATGTGTGTACACGTGAATAGTGAGTGAGTGTGTACACCAGAGCCCTCTGCAATGTGTGTACATGTGAATAGCGAGTGTGTGTGTACATCAGAGCCCACTGCAATGTGTGTACATGTGAATAGTGAGTGAGTGTATACACCAAGCCCTCTGCAATGTGTGTACACATGAATAGCGAGTGAGTGTGTACATCAGAGCCCACTGCATTGTGTACATGCAAATAGTGAGTGAGTGTGTGTACATCAGAGCCCACTGCAATGTGTGTACATGTGAATAGTGAGTGAGTGTGTACACCAGAGCCCTCTGCAAGGTGTGTACACATGAATAGCGAGTGAGTGTGTACATCAGAGCCCACTGCATTGTGTGTACACGTGAATAGCAAGTGTGTGTGTACACCAGAGCCCTCTGCAATGTGTGTACACGTGAATAGCGAGTGTGTGTGTACATCAGAGCCCACTGCAATGTGTGTACACGTGAATAGCGAGTGTGTGTGTACATCAGAGCCCTCTTCAATGTGTGTACATGTGAATAGTGAGTGAGTGTGTACATCAGAGCCCACTGCAATGTGTGTACACGTGAATAGCGAGTGTGTGTGTACATCAGAGCCCACTGCAATGTGTGTACACGTGAATAGCGAGTGTGTGTGTACATCAGAGCCCACTGCAATGTGTGTACATGTGAATAGCGAGTGTGTGTGTACATCATAGCCCACTGCAATGTGTGTACACGGGAATCGTGAGTGAGTGTGTACACCTGAATAGTGAGTGAGTGTGTACATCAGAGTCTACTGCAATGCTTTCCGTAGTCAAATAGCTTTGGAGATACTAATAGCCGGAGATCAAGGGAATGGAGGTGTGGTGGGGCGGTGGGGGGTAGTGGGGTAGATATATTCTGCAGATTGTGGGGAGTAATTATTGCAACAACAAAAAACTTCCCCAGGAACAGCAGCTCTCCTTGAAGTCTCTGGATTTTAAAAGTTCTTTCACGGGATGGGGCACTGCAGTGGCAATGCCAGCCCAGCATCTGTTGCCCATCCCTAATGACCCCACTTCTGCTTGACCCTGAACTAAAATTTTGTCCTTGGGTTTGTTGCTCAGGCTAAGATCAATATCCCCCCCCCCCTTCATCACAACTCTGGGTGAGAAATAGGAAAACATCTTAAATCTTCCTTTCATTTTTCTTTCTCCCACTCTATCTCTCCCCAGCATTCACTCCATAACTAATCCATCTCCCACCCCACCCCCACATCAGACTATATCAGAGGATATTTGACAGATGTGTTAGAATTCATGGAGAGTGAAAATGAGTTTCCAGAGGCAAGATCGATAACCAGAGGCACACATTTGAGGTGATTGGCAATAGGTCCAGAGGCGATGCGAGTAAACATTTGTTCTTGGAGGCGGCATGTGCGCAGTGGTTAGCACTGGGACTGCGCACTGAGGACCCGGGTTCATATCCCGCCCCTGCGTCACTGTCCGTGTGGAGTTTGCACATTCTTCCAATGTCTGTGTGGGTTTCACCCCCACAATTCAAAGATGTGCAGGTTAGGGGATTGGCCTCGCTAAATTGCCCCTTAATTGGAAAATAAAAAAATAATAATTGGGTACTCTAAATTTATTTAAAAAAACATTTGTTCTTACACACAGTTGTTGTGATGTGGAGCTACCAAAAGGAATGCAAACTCAATAATAACTTTCAAAAGGAAATTGGATAAATAGTTGAAAAGAAAATATGTTTGCATGGCTGTGGGGAAAGAGCAGTGAAGTAGGACTAATTGGATAGCTCATTCAAAGAGCTGGCACAGGAATGATGGGCTGAATGGCCTCCTTCGAAGATCAGATTGCTGTTTGTGGGGGCTTGCTGTACGCAAACCGGATGCTGGTTTTCCTGCATTGCAACAACAATTTTGTTTATCAGTGCTCCATTGGGTTTAAAGGGACTTTTGGATGTCCAGAGGTGGTGAAGGTTACTGTATATATTCAAAGGGCTTTCTTTTAGTCGGAGAATGTTAAGCAATGAATGAGTTAACGAACATTCCCATTTTATTTCCCTGTAAGTTACGTCATTGGGTGCGGTGCTGATTTAAATGCATACACTCGGCGAAACCTCTTCAACCCTCCACGCCCTCAGCCCTGCCCCCACCTCCAGCCAGAATGAAAACAGACACACCTTCAAACCACAACTTTAACCTTGATCAGCAAAGAACCACTTACAATTTACAGTAATGAAAGAGGCCTTTTGGCCCAATGGGGCTATGAATCCAAGGTCCTCACAGGTGGATGTAAAGAAATCTCAAAACATGCTTTCAGAGAAAGGAGTGCTCTCCCCGGTGTCCTGACCAATATTTACTCCTTAATCAACATTTTTTTAAAAAGTAATCTTGTTATTATCCCATTGCTGTTTGTGGGAGATTTTGAAGTGTAATTGGCAGTCCTGACTAATTGTTCCTTAAACCGTACCTGTTCCAATATCTCCCTCTTTGCTCAGTATCAATTTTGATTGCCTTGCGGCAATTTGCCACATTAAAGGTGCTATATAAATGCAAGTTCATGTTAGTTCCCCCCATTGCGGAGGGATAAATCTGTTTTGAATGGCAGAGAGAGGAGTTGAGGCAGATGACTGTGTTATGATGACAGGTCACAAAGCTAAAACAGTGACTGTGTTTTTCTCCACGCTGAAGCTGCCTGGGTATTTCCAGCATTTTCTGTTTTTATTTCACATCTCCGGCATCTGCAGTATTTCGCTTCAGTTATAACATTCTTCCTGAGGGTCCATCCCCCAGGAGTGCCACCGACCCATTTTACCAGGTCTCTCCCCAGGATAACATGGATGAGGCAGCTCGTGGGAACACGGAAGAAGCCTGAATCTCCCTCCTTCGAGCAAATAAGAATGAGGATATTTAATTAAAGTTTAATTAAAGGTGTTTAAATTGATGAGGTGTTTTAACAGAGTTAATAAGGAGAAACCAGAGGATAATTGGGAAAATAACCAGATGAAAATTTTGTTCGTATTCAGTCAGTTGTGAGCTGGAGCACAATAATTTTCGAAAGGAAATCAGGTGAACGTTTGAAGGGGAAGAATTTGTGGAGTTCTGGGGAATAAGCATGAGATTGGGACTAATTGGATATCTCCATCAGAACACTTACCTGATGGACAGAGCAGCCTCTTTCTGTCTTGTAGGGTTCAATGATTTGATAACTGCACCCAACGCAGGATAATCAGAGGGAAAATTCACCTCCCCCTCCTCTCGAAAGTAGCCAGCTAGCTCTGTCGCTTGCTGACGGTGCCTCTGGGCACTTTTACAGGGATCTGGTCATATCTCTAACACAAAGCCTGCCTGAGCATCTCAACCCCCGCTCCCTAGCAACAAGACTCTCACCTTGTGGCAATAGTGAGCGAGTTTATAGAGTGAGAGGCTGAATATTCTGGATATTTTAATAATAATAATGTTATAACGCAGGCAAAGGATACTTGCTAAATCTCTTCACCCTGGTGATGGAGATGCGGTTGTTTTTCTGTTCAAATCCCTGAGCAAAGGCACAGCCCTGTACATTTTACATCATTTTTACTGATAATTATTACCAGATAAAGGAAGAACTGTCTATTGATTTACTGTGATAGGAGCAGCTGGAGAGAGATTTTAATGTGTGCTGATTATAGCTAAAGGGAGGGTTGATGCCTGAGGCTCTCTGAGTTTGTGTCTGGTTCCATTCCATTGCAGGGATTTTCCTTTCTTCCCTCCTCTCCTGAGGCAGCTGATTTTATGCTCGGGTAAAGAACCCACGGCTCTCACCATCAATTATCTCACCCAGAAATAACTCTTCATCCTGCCTGGCCAGGGCAATGAGTGTCAGATCAGAGGTTAAACTGCTGGGGCTGGTTTAGCACAGGGCTAAAGATCTGGCTTTTAAAGCAGACCAATGCAGGCCAGCAGCACGGTTCAATTCCCATACCAGCCACCCCGAACAGGCGCCGGAATGTGGCGACTAGGGGCTTTTCACAGTAACTTCATTTGAAGCCTACTTGTGACAATAAGCGATTTTCATTTCATTTCTTGGTTGGACATAAGAAATCACAATTTTGGAGAAAATATTAAGCAACGTAATTGAAAACAAATTCTCCTTCTTCAAGTGCCAGGTTTAATAATATCTATGAACAGTACCCAATTCATTTTTTCCAATCAAGGGGCAATTCAGCGTGGCCAATCCACCTACCCTGCACATCTTTGTGTTGTGGGGGTGAAACCCATGCAGACACGGGGAGAATGTGCAAATTCCACATGGACAGTGACCCAGAGCCGGGATCGAACCTGGGACCTCAGCGTCGTGAGGCCGCAGTGCTAACCCACTGCGCCACCGTGCTGCCCTATAATATCTGTGATCACGGTCCTTTATAGAAACTACACCTTCTGTGTTATCCTCAAATCTTAACCCTGTTTTGCTTCTGTAAGGATCCTTCCTGTTTATTTCCTTACTTCCCCTTTCTTTTATTTTGCCGTTATGATTTTTGATCCATGGATGATTAATGGACATGTGTCTTTAAAGCAAGCAGCAGAATTCAGAAGTTGCAGGAGAGAACCCTGTGCTAATCACTGCTGGTTTAAACAGGAGTTCCAGACTTGTCGGTACCAGAGAGAGCGAGAGATGGGGTTTGGTTTGATTGATTAACTGGTTGCCAATGAATTGGCCCAAAAGGCCCTACTCTGCCCGGTAACAGGTGGTGATTAGATCCTATCCCAGTGGAATGTTTTTCAGAGTCCCAAGGATACTCTGCTACTCTCTCTCTCTTCCATGTTCTCTCCAGAAAGGCTGCATTACTGTGGCTGCAGAAAACCTGAATGAATAAATGAATCTACAGGAAAACCATTACAGGCTGCAAACAACAAGAAGAACCCTCTCCCTCTCCCTCTCTCAAAGCCGGTGAGTGTGGTGTGTCTTGTGTATGTGTGTAGAGGGGGGCAGTTAAAGTGGGAATTAGGAATTAGATAATAGTTAACCAGTTTATTTGCTGCATATTTCATTAGAGTTCTTGTTATAAATAAACAGTAATTGTGTTTAAATTTACAAACCTGGTGACTGGTATTTATTGGGCAGCCAAGGGCCAAAGACTTTGGGTATTTTTATAAGAATTACTGGTTAATTCACTTGTGTTGTGTCTCTGGGTCATGTGGAGCTGGAATTGACCGTGCACTTGCCCAGGGTGTTGCAACACGTCTTGAACAGTCGGTGTATTTCCTCCTTTATCTACCTCTTGCTGCGCTGCCCTCAGCTTTACTGGTCATGGTTTTCTACTTTCTCTCTCTGACCTTGGAGCTGTCTCTTGGTGATCATCTGCAAAGGTCGTTGGCCTATTTTCCTCAAAGCTTCCTCATTCGTTGTGTTTGTTGTGCAAACAAATCCTCATCTTCCATCTCAGAAACCATGGGCGGGATTCTCCGGCTGTGTCGTCCCGGTGACCGGATAATCCCGCCCGAGGTCAATGGCGTTCTCCATTGTACACGGCTCGCCCATGGCGATCTTGCAGTGGGTGGGCGGGTGGGAGAATCCAGCCCAATGTCTCTGTTGTCTTTAATTATCTTGCTTATATTCCAACTTCCATCTCCAGATAGCAACACTGACCAGGTGCAATATTTTATTAAACACATTCTGCTTGTCATAGAGATGTTCTTATTTCTGAAGAACTCTGACATTTTCTGTCCGAATGCACAAGGCAAGGTGATGAAGGAGCCAATTTTTACACAACTATCCTGACTTGGAAATATAACACACTCAATCATTGTCATTTGGGTCAAAAGTCTGGACATACTTTTCTACCAGCACTGTGGGTGTACCTACACCTCATAGAATGCAGCGGTTCAAGAAGGCAGCTCACCACCACCTTCTCAAGGTCAATTCAGATGGGCAATAAATGCTGGCCCAAGAAGGAAAAAAAGCATTTATTTACGGGGATATACAGTACAAGCACGCACCTCCTCATCCAACAACCACAGTTACAGCATACAGCGATTTATGGGAGCAGTTAATATCCACCACCTGAATACAATTACATACAATTAATAATCTGGGGCAAAATTCTCGCGTATCGGCGTGATGTCCGCCGACTGGCGCCCAAAACGGCGCAAATCAGTCGGGCATTGCGCCGCCCCAAAGGTGCGGAATGCTCCGCAGCTTGGGGGGCCGAGCCCCAACCTTAAGGGGCTAGGCCCGCGCCAGACGAATTTCCGCCCCGCCAGCTGGCGGAAAAGGCCTTTGGTGCCCCGCCAGTAGGTGCGGAAATGACATCTCCGGGCGGCGCATGCGCGGGAGCGTTAGCGGCCGCTGACGGCATTCCCGCGCATGCGCAGTGGAGGGAGTCTCATCCGCCTCCGCCATGGTGGAGACCGTGGCGAAGGCGGAAGGGAAAGAGTGCCCCCACGGCACAGGCCCGCCCGCGGATCGGTGGGCCCCGATCGCGGGCCAGGCCACCGTGGGGGCACCCCCCGGGGCCAGATCGCCCCGCACCCCCCCAGGACCCCGGAGCCCGCCCGCGCCGCCTTGTCCCGCCGGTAAGGTAGGTGGTTTAATCTACACCGGCGGGACAGGCATTTTAGCGGCGAGACTTCGGCCTATTTGGGCCGGGGAATCGCGCGGGGGGGGCCCGCCAACCGGCGCGGCCCGATTCCCGCCCCCGCCAAATATCCGGTGCCGGAAAATTCGGCAACCGGCGGGGGCGGGATTCACGCCAGCCCCCGACGATTCTCCGGCCCGGCGGGGGGGGGTCGGAGAATACCGCCTCTGGTCTTTATCACATTACTGTTTGTGGGAGCTTGCTGTGCACAAATTAGCTGTACTGCTCTCTCGGTGACTATGCTTCATTGGCTGTTAAGCACTTTACGACATCCTAAATTTGTAAAAGGTGATATAAGCCGCTTTTGATTAGTCACTGGAGCACTGAGCAGACAGCAACTGCTGAACTCACTGATGCATTATCAACATATGCACACTGAGTCATTCAGGAATGACAATCTCCTGGAGATCACAGATAGTTTGTGTTTTCTGCTGCAGTGGAGAGATTTTTGTTTCTGCTGCAGTGGAGAGATTTTTGTCAGTGTGCATTAAAGGCATGTCTGTGGGGCTGCATTGACGGAGTTTGGTTGTATCCCACCCCTCCTGTGCTATACGAGGGATCCTGTATCCAAAACAAAAAGCACCATTTTCATGTCCCACTCTGACAACAACCAGATAATGAATTTCAGCTCTGTGCCCTCGGGGTAGGGAGGAGGACTCAGTCAGGTTTCACCCTCCTGATCATGGATGTCACTGTAGAGTGGGTGCAGGTTGTGTGGGGGAGGGGAGCGGGGGGGGGGGGGGGGGGGTGCTGGGGGTGGGGGGTGTGGGAGAGTCAGGTGAGGGTGAGGTCAGATGGTCGAGTGAGGGAGGGTGGAACCAGGCAGGATTAGATATGTGGAGGGTAAGGGGAGGTGTAGCATAGTGACACAGTGGTTAGCACTGCTGCCTCACAGCACCAGGGACCCGGGTTCGATTGTGACCTTGGGTTCTCCCCGTGTGTGCGTGGGTTTCCTTCAGGTGCTCCGGTTTCCTCCCACAGTCCAAAGATGTGCAGGTTAGGTGGACTGGCCACGCAAAATTGCCCTCAGTGTACAATGGTTAGGTGGGGTTATGGGGATAGGTAGACCGATTGGGCCCAGGTATGGTGCTCTTTCAGAGTCAATGCAGATGCAATGAGCTGAATGACCCTGTTCTGATTTGTAAGGATTCTATGAGAGTGGTGTACGGAAGGGTGGGGTGAGGGAGGGCAGAGTGAGGGGAGGATCGGATGTGTGGAAGATAGTGGGAAGGTGTAAAAGGGCTGGGCGGTTGGGGAGGAAGTTTGGCAGTGCACAGAAATGGTTAAACAAATTTTGAAAAAAGTTCTTCTTTGATCATTGTTCTCACATTGAGAGAGTTTCTCACTTTCTGATACAGAATCTACAGCTAGCTATCTGTTCCTGTCTCTGTCTCTATCTCTCTGACTGTCTGTACCTGTGCCACAGACAGTTTCAGGAAATACTTTATCAAACATTTTACTGTAGTCAAGGTGATCCAAACCGGTCTGACTGCCTGTTGTGTGATGTATGCAAAGCAGTGAGATTCACCGGACTATACCTGTCCTGGTAGCTTCACTTTTTAAATAGGTCAGTCTGCAGTATTGAAGTCTCTCAACTCCTCAGAGGAACTAGCTGAGGGTAGATTGGATTTGAGGCCAAATTTTCTGACGGCAAAAATATAAATATTCAGAGAAACAGGAAAACAGGGAAAGAGTCAGATTCAGGTCAACGTTCAACAGGTGACAGCAGGGGCATGAGGGAGGAACTGACGAAAATCGACTGGGAGCAGAGCCTCGTGGGAAAGACAGTAGAACAGCAATGGCAGGAGTTTCTGGGAGTAATTGAGGTTCATCCCAAAGAAAAGAAAGGTTATCAGAGGGGGGATTAGGCAGCCATGGCTGACAAAGGAAGTTAGGGAATGCATCAAAGCAAAAGAGAAAGCCTATAATGTGGCAAAGAGTAGTGGGAAGTCAGAAGATTGGGAAGGCTACAAAAACAAACAGAGGATAACAAAGAGAGAAATAAGGAAAGAGAGGATCAAATATGAAGGTAGGCTAGCCAGTAACATTAAGAATGACAGTAAAAGTTTCTTTAAATACATTAAAAACAAACGGGAGGCAAAAGTAGACATTGGGCCGCTCCAAAATGACGCTGGTAATCTAGTGATGGGAGACAAGGAAATAGCTGAGGAACTAAATAAATACTTTGTGTCAGTCTTCACAGTAGAAGACATGAGTAATATCCCAACAATTCAGGAGAGTCAGGGGGCAGAGTTGAATATGGTAGCCATCACAAAGGAGAAAGTGCTAGAGAAACTAAGAGGTCTAAAAATTGATAAATCTCCAGGCCCAGATGGGCTACATCCTAGAGTTCTAAAGGAGATAGCTGAAGAAATAGTGGAGGCGTTAGTTATGATCTTTCAAAAGTCACTGGAGTCAGGGAAAGTCCCAGAGGATTGGAAAATCGCTGTTGTAACCCCCCTGTTCAAGAAGGGAACAAGGAAAAAGATGGAAAATTATAGGCCAATTAGCCTAACCTCGGTTGTTGGCAAGATTCTAGAATCCATTGTTAAGGATGAGATTTCTAAATTCTTGGAAGTGCAGGGTCGGATTAGGACAAGTCAGCATGGATTTAGTAAGGGGAGGTCGTGCCTGACAAACCTGTTAGAGTTCTTTGAAGAGATAACAAATAGGTTAGACCAAGGAGAGCCAATGGATGTTATCTATCTTGACTTCCAAAAGGCCTTTGATAAGGTGCCTCACGGGAGACTGCTGAGTAAAATAAGGGCCCATGGTATTCGAGGCAAGGTACTAACATGGATTGACGATTGGCTGTCAGGCAGAAGGCAGAGAGTTGGGATAAAAGGTTCTTTTTTGGAATGGCAACCGGTGATGAGTGGTGTCCCGCAGGGTTCAGTGTTGGGGCCACAGCTGTTCTCTCTATATATTAACGATCTAGATGATGGGACTGGGGGCATTCTGGCTAAGTTTGCCGATGATACAAAGATAGGTGGAGGGGCAGGTAGTATGGAGGAGGTGGGGAGGCTGCAGAAAGATTTAGACAGTTTAGGAGAGTGGTCCAAGAAATGGCTGATGAAATTCAACATGGGCAAGTGCGAGGTCTTGCACTTTGGAAAAAAAAATAGAGGCATGGACTATTTTCTAAACGGTGACAAAATTCATAATGCTGAAGTGCAAAGGGACTTGGGAGTCCTAGTCCAGGATTCTCTAAAGGTAAACTTGCAGGTTGAGTCCGTAATTAAGAAAGCAAATGCAATGTTGTCATTTATCTCAAGAGGCTTGGAATATAAAAGCAGGGAGGTACTTCTGAAGCTTTATAAAGCATTAGTTAGGCCCCATTTAGAATACTGTGAGCAATTTTGGGCCCCACGCCTCAGGAAGGACATACTGGCACTGGAGCGGGTCCAGCGGAGATTCACACGGATGATCCCAGGAATGGTAGGCCTAACATACGATGAACGTCTGAGGATCCTGGGATTATATTCATTGGAGTTTAGGAGGTTGGGGGGAGATCTAATAGAAACTTACAAGATAATGAATGGCTTAGATAGGGTGGACGTAGGGAAGTTGTTTCCATTAGCAGGGGAGACTAGGACCCGGGGGCACAGCCTTAGAATAAAAGGGAGTCACTTTAGAACAGAGATGAGGAGAAATTTCTTCAGCCAGAGAGTGGTGGGTCTGTGGAATTCATTGCCACAGAGGGCGGTGGAGGCCGGGACGTTGAGTGTCCTTAAGACAGAAGTTGATAAATTCTTGATTTCTCGAGGAATTAAGGGCTATGGAGAGAGAGCGGGTAAATGGAGTTGAAATCAGCCATGATTGAATGGTGGAGTGGACTCGATGGGCCGAATGGCATTACTTCCGCTCCTATGTCTTATGGTCTTATGGTGACCTATTTTAATTGTACAAACTACTCACACAATGTTGGCAAGGAAATGATACTGATCCTAAGCTAATGAACTAAACGGAACAAATTAACAACAACAAATGCAATTTATATTTATGTAGCATTTTGAATGTAGCAAAAATGTTTTAAGATGCTTCATCAGACAAAGAATTGACATCAAGTTACATGAGGAGATATTAGGCGAGCTGGTTACATGTGTGATCAAAGTGGTATCCAAAGGAGAAAGAAAAGAGGCAGAGGAGCAGAAAAAATTCTCAAGCTTAGCGCTCAGGCGGCTGACAGCATCGCCGCCAATGGCAGGACAAAATTGGAGATGCTTAAGAGGCCAGAAGTAGAGGAACGCATAGATCAGGGAGGATTATGGGGCTGTAGGAGATTACAGAGACAGGAAGGAGCAAAGCCAAGGAGGAATTTAAAAAGAAGCATGATCATTTAAAACTGTAGGACCAGAAACCAAGGGGCGTCAATGAGCGTAGGGTGCTGGTGAATGGGACTTGGTGCAAGTTAGGTATAAGGAGCAAGGTTTTGGATGGCTTCAGATTTATGCAGGGTCTGAGGTGAAAGATCGGCCTGGAGAGCACAGAAATGATTGAGTTTAGAGATAATAAAAGCACGAATGAGGGTTTGACCAGCTGGTGCACTGGGACTGGGCATAGACAGCAGTATGATGGGGTGAAAATAAAAAGAAACAGGTATAAAAGCAGAAACTCGACTCAGGGTAAAAATGATACCAAGTTTGCAAAGAGTTTTGGTTTAGACAATGCCCAGTGTTAAAATCCTCTTGTTTCATTGTTTATGTTAATATTTTAGAGATAACCTTTAGTTTGGGGAGTGGAATTTTAAAATGTAGATAAATGGAAACAGCTGGTGGAGGAATTAATAAACAAAGCAGAAGTAAGTATAAATCAAGTAGACCTTTGGTAATATCAGTTCTCAGGGGGGAGAGTCCGATTGAGTTGCTGGAAATATATCACCGTTCCTTCACTGTCAAAAGAACAAAAAAATGTACAGCACAGGAACAGGCCCTTCGGCCCTCCAAGCCCGTGCCGACCATGCTGCCCGACTAAACTACAATCTTCTGCACTTCCGGGGTCCGTATCCCTCTATTCCCATCCTATTCATGTATTTGTCAAGATGCCCCTTAAACGTCACTATCGTCCCTGCTTCCACTACCTCCTCCGGCAGCGAGTTCCAGGCACCCACTACCCTCTGTGTAAAAAACTTGCCTCGTACATCTCCTCTAAACCTTGCCCCTCGCACCTTAAACCTATGCCCCCTAGTAATTGACCCCTCTACCCTGGGGAAAAGCCTCTGACTATCCACTCTGTCTATGCTCCTCATAATTTTGTAGACCTCTATCAGGTCGCCCCTCAACCTCCGTCGTTCCAGTGAGAACAAACCGAGTTTATTCAACCTCTCCTCATAGCTAATGCCCTCCATACCAGGCAACATTCTGGTAAATCTCTTCTGCACCCTCTCTAAAGCCTCACATCCTTCTGGTAGTGTGGCGACCAGAATTGAACACTATACTCCAAGTGTGGCCTAACTAAGGTTCTATAAAGCTGCAACACGACTTGCCAATTCTTATACTCAATGCCCCGGCCAATGAAGGCAAGCATGCCGTACGCCATCTTGACTACCTTCTCCACCTGTGTTGCCCCTTTCAATGACCTGTGGACCTGTACACCTCGATCTCTCTGACTTTAAATACTCTTGAGGGTTCTACCATTCACTATATATTCCCTACCTGTATTAGACCTTCCAAAATGCATTACCTCAATTTGTCTGGATTAAACTCCACCTGCCATCTCTCCGCCCAAGTCTCCAAACAATCTAAATCCTGCTGTATCCTCTGACAGTCCTCATCGCGATCCGCAATTCCACCAACCTTTGTGTCGTCTGCAAACTTACTAATCAGACCAGTTACATTTTCCTCCAAATCATTTATATATACTACGAACAGCAAAGGTCCCAGCACTGATCCCTGTGGAACACCACTAGTCACAGCCCTCCAATTAGAAAACCACCCTTCCATTGCTACTCTCTGCTTTCTATGACCTAGCCAGTTCTGTATCCACCTTGCCAGCTCACCCCTGATCCCGTGTGACTTCATCTTTTGTCCCAGTCTACCATGAGGGACCTTGTCAAAGGCCTTACTGAAGTCCATATAGACAATGTCCATTGCCCTACCTACATCAATCATCTTTGTGACCTCCTCGAAAAACTCTATCAAGTTAGTGAGACACGACCTCCCATTCACAAAACCATGCTGCCTCTCACTATTACGTCCATTTGCTTCCAAATGGGAGTAGATCCTGTCTCAAAGAATTCTTTCCAGTAATTTCCCTACCACATGCCTGTAGTTCCCTGGATTATCCTTGTTACCCTTCTTAAACAAAGGAACGCCATTGGCTATTCTCAAGTCCTCCGGGACATCACGTGAAGACAGTGAGGATCCAAAGATTTCTGTCAAGGCCTCAGCAATTTCCTCTCTAGCCTCCTTCAGTATTCTGGAGTAGATCCCATCAGGCCCTGGGGACTTATCTACCTTCATATTTTTCAAGACGCCCAATACCCGTCTTTTTGGATCTCAATGTGTCCCTATCTACATACCCTTCTCCAGACTCAACATCCACCAATTCCTTCTCTTTGGTGAATACTGATGCAAAGTATTCATTTAGTACCTCACCCATTTCCTCTGGCTCCACACATAGATTCCCTTGCCTATCCTTCAGTGGGTCAACCCTTTCCCTGGCTACCCTCTTGCTTTTTATGTACGTGTAAAAAGCCTTGGGATTTTCCTTAACCCTATTTGCCAATGACTTTTCGTGACCCCTTCTAGCCCTCCTGACTCCTTGCTTAAGTTCCTTCCTACTTTCCTTATATTCCACACAGGCTTCATTTGTTCCCAGCCTTCTAGTCCTGACAAATGCCTCCTTTTTCTTTTTGACGAGGCGTACAATATCTCTCGTTATGCAAGGTTCCCGAAATTTGCCGTATGTATCCTTCTTCCTCACAGGAACATGCCGGTCCTGAATTCCTTTCAACTAACACTTGAAAGCCTCCCACATGTCAGATGCTGATTTACCCTCAAACATCCGCCCCCAATCTAGGTTCAGTTCCCGCCTAATATGGTTATAATTAGCCTTCCCCCAATTTAGCACATTCACCCTAGGGCCACTCTTATCCTTGTCCACCAGCACTTTAAAACTTACTGAATTGTGGTCACTGTTCCCGAAAGACTTCACTACTGAAACTTCTACCACCTGGCCGGGCTCATTCCCCAATACCAGGTCCAGTACAGCCACTTCCCTAGTTGGACTGTCTACATATTGTTTTAAGAAGCCCTCCTGGATGCTCCTTAGAAACTCTGCCCCATCTAAGCCCCTAGCACTAAGTGAGTCCCAGTCAATATTGGGGAAGTTGAAGTCTCCCATCACAACAACCCTGTTGTTTTTACTCTTTTCCAAAATCTGTCTCCCTATCTGCTCCTCTATCTCCCGCTGGCTGTTGGGAGGCCTGTAGTAAACCCCCAACATTGTGACTGCACCCTTCTTATTCCTGATCTCCACCCATCTATCCTCGCTGCCCTCTAAGGTGTCCTCCTGTAGTACAGCTGTGATATTCTCCCTAACCAGTAGCGCAACTCCGCCACCCCTTTTACATCCCCCTCTATCCCGCCTGAAACATCTAAATCCTGGAACGTTTAGTTGCCAATCCTGTCCTTCCCTCAACCAGGTCTCTGTAATGGCAACAACATCATAGTTGCAAGTACTAATCCAAGCTCTAAATTCATCTGCCTGACCCGTAATACTTCTTGCATTAAAACATATGCACTTCAGGCCACCAGACCCGCTGTTTTCAGCAACATCTCCCTGTCTGCTCTTCCTCAGAGCCATCGTGGCCCTATTCCCTAGTTCTCCCTCAATGCTTTCACCTTCCGACCTATTGCTCCAGTGCCCACCCCCCTGCCATACTAGTTTAAACCCTCCCGTGTGACACTAGCACTGTCGCTGGGGCAACATCCTGGAACTCCCTCCCTAACAGCACAGTGGGTGTACCTACACCTGAAGGACTGCAACGGTTCAAGAAGGCAGCTCATCACCACCTTCTGAAGGGCAACTAGGGATGGGCAATAAATGCTGGCCGAACCAGCGACGTCCACATCCCGTAAATCAAAAATGTATTAAGTGCAGAGTTGGGAGTGAGGAAACTCAATAAATAATGGGTGGTACACCCCTGATCTCTTGTAGAGACTGGATGTGGATGTGGACCTAACGTTGCAACTGGGAGACATCGCCAGGACACTGTTTCCAACCGGTTTCCACAAACGTGTACCAAGCGTAACGGCACCTAGGGGGCACCCAAGCCATTAGAGACCTCTGGGTGGTCGGGCATTAGGCAGAATGTTACCCTGGCATTCCAGATGGTACCCAGGCACCTTGGCACTGCCAGCCTGGCACCTTAGCACTACCACCTGGGCACCCTAGTACTGCCTGGATGACACTGCTAGACTGGCAGGGGCACTGCCAGGGTAGTAGATTGCAGTGCCAACGTGCCTGGGTGCCCTGTTGCCTGTGGTAGAGGTCGGGCACGGGGATTCCTTGCGCATAAGAGGTGGGATGAGGGTGAGGGTGTGTGGGGGCTCAAGGACCCAGCAGGAGACACATTGGGTGCAGTGGGGCAGGGTCTAGAGGCTGTGGTGGGGTTGTTGAGGGGGAATCGAATGATTGGGCCTGCCTTTAAAACTGGCGCCAAGGTCCGTGAATTTCTTCCTGCACTTACCTTGCCGCGGCCAGAGAAACAGCAAAGCCTCATTGAATAGCTGGGTCTTGGTCGGTGCTGCTGGCGGAGGGTGAGATCTCCGCGGAGGACACACTTAGTTCCGTTTCCTGTACGAACAAGCTTCTCACGTCAGTGCAGAACGAGATTGGGGTGCCACAGTACCCAGGGGGTGGCAGGGTACCACCCTGTCCAGGGCCCGACCACCCACGAGCCCTCGATCGCCTCGGAGACCCCCTCAATTGGTGGTCCGCCTGGTGCACGTTTGGGGAAACCAATGCTAAGTGGCGTCCGCTCGGGGTTTCCGAGGCAGGGCCGTTCGATCCCGGCACTGGGTAGATCCAGCGCTGACACGTTCAAGTGAGATTAACTGCTCACTTGAATATGGAAATCTGGGTCCTGACCTCCATGGGCGAGATCCAGCTCGCGATGCCTCGCGAGTTCCCGTTAGATCTCGTGAGCGGTTACGAGGCTGGTTTCCTCGCGCAAGGTTGTCTGGCCTCGTGCCCAGGATGTTATGGGTAGAATATTGTTTAAATCTTTTCCTGTGAATAATTTGGATTTGTGCTCTCTTCACGGTGATGAAGGGATTCATTATTAATCAACTACTGGCCTGACTTATGCCACACCAGCCATTCACTGTCATATATGTGAGCTGACCGGAAGGAAGACCAGTAATGGGTTCGGAAGCTCTGTTATCTTTCCAGGCAATGTATGCTCTGTGGGATAATTTTATACATGGGCTTTGCGGTGGCATAGAGTCTTTGGTCATAATGAACATATGTCAGTGGGTCAAGGCTCTGCTATTGGAGCTGCAACTTGTGGAGGTATTATTTGTGAATAATGATTAGTGATCCCACCTCTTAGAAGGTCGGGGATTCAAAGCTCACTCTGGAGATTTGAGAATCTAATCGATGCTGACCCTTGCAGCCCAGTAAGGAGGGAGGTGGATCTTTCAGCTGTTAAATTGAGGCCTCATCTACTCTCAGCTGCAGGTAAAAAGTCCCTTAACCACTGATTCGAAGGCCAAGGGAGTTTCTACCTGTTCTTCGATTCACCCTGTATCACTAACAGCAGCTTATCTGGTCACTATTACATTGCTGTAGGTGGGAGCTTGCTGTGCGCAAACTGACCATATGACTACACTTCCAACGGTTGCTTGTGAAGCATTTTGTGAGTGAGGGGGCAGTGGGGAGAGGGAGCAGGTGCAATCCTGAGGTCATACCATACAGATACAAGTCTCCCTCTCTTTCTCTACTGTTGAGTTCTCCATTCCTGAACTCTCTGCTTTTAAGACTGAGCATCAGGAATTCTTTCAGAATGTTTAGCCTCCCAGTAATTTACTGAATCGGTGCAGATGTCTGCACCACTTGACCAGTCTGTTCAATGCCAGAACTGCCCTCTGGCTAAAGATTGTAGCCAGCAAGTGCCAGACACAGAGACACCAGGAATAACTGCCCTGCTGTGTATACTGGAGTAAGGAAGGATCTTTTACTTCAACCGAGGGGGCAGACTAGGATTTTGTTTCTGGTCTCACCTCAAAGATTGTATTTTCAGCATTGCAGCACTCCCTCAGTACTGACCCTCTGACAGTGCAGCACTCCCTCAGTACTGACCCTCTGACAGAGCGGCACTCCCTCAGTACTGACCCTCTGACAGTGCAGCTCTCCCTCAGTACTGACCCTCTGACAGTGCAGCACTCCGTCAGTACTGAGCCTCTGACAGTGCGGCACTCCCTCGGTACTGACCCTCTGACAGTGCGGCACTCCCTCGGTACTGACCCTCTGACAGTGCAGCACTCCCTCAGTACTGACCCTCTGACAGTGCAGCACTCACTCAGTACTGACCCTCTGACAGTGCAGCACTCCCTCAGTACTGACCCTCTGACAGTGCGGCACTCCCTCAGTACTGACCCTCTGACAGTGCAGCACTCCCTCAGTACTGACCCTCTGACAATGCAGCACTCCCTCAGTACTGACCCTGTTACAGTGCAGCACTCCCTCAGTACTGACCCTCTGACAGTGCAGCACTCCCTCAGTACTGACTCTCTAACAGTGCGGCACTCCCTCAGTACTGATCCTCTGACAGTGAAGCACTCCCTCAGTACTGACCCTCTGACAGTGCGGCACTCCCTCAGTTCTGACCCTCTGACAGTGCAGCACTCCCTCAGTACTGACCCTCTGACAGTGCAGCACTCCCTCAGTACTGACCCTCTGACAGTGCGGCACTCCCTCAGTACTGACCCTCTGACAGTGCAGCACTCCCTCAGTACTGTCCCTCTGACAGTGCAGCACTCCCTCAGTCCTGACCCTCTGACATTGCAGCACTCCCTCAGTACTGACCCTCTGACAGTGCAGCACTCCCTCAGTACTGACCCTCTGACAGTGCAGCACTCCCTCAGTACTGACCCTCTGACAGTGCAGCACTCCCTCAGTCCTGACCCTCTGACATTGCAGCACTCCCTCAGTACTGACCCTCTGACAGTGCAGCACTCCCTCAGTACTGCCCCTCTGACAGTGCAGCACTCCCTCAGTACTGACCCTCTGACAGTGTAGCACTCCCTCAGTACTGACCCTCTGACAGTGCAGCACTCCCTCAGTACTGACCCTCTGACAGTGCAGCACTCCCTCAGTACTGATCCTCTGACAGTGCAGCACTCCCTCAGTACTGACCCTCTGACAGTGCAGCACTCCCTCAGTCCTGACCCTCTGACATTGCAGCACTCGCTCAGTACTGATCCTCTGACAGTGCAGCACTCCCTCAGTACTGACCCTCTGACAGTGCAGCACTCCCTCAGTACTGACCCTCTGACAGTGCAGCACTCCCTCAGTACTGATCCTCTGACAGTGCAGCACTCCCTCAGTACTGACCCTCTGACAGTGCAGCACTCCCTCAGTCCTGACCCTCTGACATTGCAGCACTCCCTCAGTACTGACCCTCTGACAGTGCGGCACTCCCTCAGTACTGACCCTCTGACAGTGCAGCACTCCCTCAGTACTGACCCTCTGACAATGCAGCACTCCCTCAGTACTGACCCTGTTACAGTGCAGCACTCCCTCAGTACTGACCCTCTGACAGTGCAGCACTCCCTCAGTACTGACTCTCTAACAGTGCGGCACTCCCTCAGTACTGATCCTCTGACAGTGCAGCACTCCCTCAGTACTGACCCTCTGACAGTGCGGCACTCCCTCAGTTCTGACCCTCTGACAGTGCAGCACTCCCTCAGTACTGACCCTCTGACAGTGCAGCACTCCCTCAGTACTGACCCTCTGACAGTGCGGCACTCCCTCAGTATTGACCCTCTGACAGTCCGGCACTCCCTCAGTACTGACCCTCTGACAGTGCAGCACTCCCTCAGTACTGACCCTCTGACAGTGCAGCACTCCCTCAGTACTGACCCTCTGACAGTGCAGCACTCCCTCAGTACTGACACTCTGACAGTGTAGCACTCCCTCAGTACTGACCCTCTGACAGTGCAGCACTCCCTCAGTACTGACCCTCTGACAGTGCAGCACTCCCTCAGTACTGATCCTCTGACAGTGCAGCACTCCCTCAGTACTGTCCCTCTGACAGTGCAGCACTCCCTCAGTCCTGACCCTCTGACATTGCAGCACTCCCTCAGTACTGACCCTCTGACAGTGCAGCACTCCCTCAGTACTGACCCTCTGACAGTGCAGCACTCCCTCAGTACTGACCCTCTGACAGTGCAGCACTCCCTCAGTCCTGACCCTCTGACATTGCAGCACTCCCTCAGTACTGACCCTCTGACAGTGCAGCACTCCCTCAGTACTGCCCCTCTGACAGTGCAGCACTCCCTCAGTACTGACCCTCTGACAGTGTAGCACTCCCTCAGTACTGACCCTCTGACAGTGCAGCACTCCCTCAGTACTGACCCTCTGACAGTGCAGCACTCCCTCAGTACTGATCCTCTGACAGTGCAGCACTCGCTCAGTACTGATCCTCTGACAGTGCAGCACTCCCTCAGTACTGACCCTCTGACAGTGCAGCACTCCCTCAGTACTGACCTTCTGACAGTGCAGCACTCCCTCAGTACTGATCCTCTGACAGTGCAGCACTCCCTCAGTACTGACCCTCTGACAGTGCAGCACTCCCTCAGTCCTGACCCTCTGACATTGCAGCACTCCCTCAGTACTGATCCTCTGACAGTGCAGCACTCCCTCAGTATTGACCCTCTGACAGTGCAGCACTCCCTCAGTACTGACCCTCTGACATTGCAGCACTCCCTCAGTACTGATCCTCTGACAGTGCAGCACTCCCTCAGTACTGACCCTCTGACAGTGCAGCACTTCCTCAGTACTGACCCTCTGACAGTGCAGCACTCTCTCAGTACTGACCCTCTGACAGTGCAGCACTCTCTCAGTACTGACCCTCTGACAGTGCAGCACTCCCTCAGTACTGACCCTCTGACAGTGCAGCACTCCCTCAGTACTGACCCTCTGACAGTGCAGCACTCCCTCAGTACTGACCCTCTGACAGTGCGGCACTCCCTCAGTACTAACCCTCTGACAGTGCGGCACTCCCTCAGTACTGACCCTCTGACAGTTCAGCACTCCCTCAGTACCGACCCTCTGACAGTGCGGCACTCCCTCAGTACTGACCCTCTGACAGTGCAGCACTCCCTCAGTACTGACCCTCTGACAGTGCAGCACTCCATCAGTACTGACCCTCTGACAGTGCAGCACTCCCTCAGTACTGACCCTCTGACAGTGCAGCACTCCCTCAGTACTGACCCTCTGACAGTGCAGCACTCCCTCAGTATTGACCCTCTGACAGTGCAGCTCTCCCTCAGTACTGACCCTCTGACAGTGCAACGCTCCCTCGGTACTGACCCTCTGACACTTCAGCGCTCCCTCGGTACTGACCCTCTGACAGTGTGGCACTCCCTCAGTACTGACCCTCTGACAGTGCAGCACTCCCTCAGTACTGACCCTCTGACAGTGCAGCACTCCCTCAGTACTGACCCTCTGTCAGTGCAGCACTCCCTCAGTACTGACCCTCTGACAGTGCAGCACTCCCTCAGTACTGACCCTCTGACAGTGCAGCACTCCCTCAGTACTGACCCCCTGACAGTGCAGCACTCACTGAGACAGTACGGCACTTTAGTATCAGCCTTGACTGCTCTGCCTCAGGCCTCAGCATCAGATTAGAACCCAGAATATTTTGATTCGGAGGCAAACATTCTACTCCGAGGCTGTTGTTTGTTTTATTCATTTGTGGAATGTGGTTGCTTCTGTCTAGACCAACATTTTTTGCCTGTTCCTAATTGTCCCTGAGATGGTTATGGTGAGATGCTTTCTTGAACCGCTGCATCTATGTGTAGGTACAACCACTGTGCTGTTCGGGATGGAGGTCCAGGAGTTTTGCCCAGCGACAGTGAAGGAACGGTGATATATTATCAAATCAGGGTGGTGAGTGAGTTGGAGGTGAACCTCCAGGTGGGGTTCCCAGGTATCTGCTGCTCTTGTCCTTCTAGATGGTAGTGGTTGTGGGTTTGGAAGGTGCTGCCTCAGGAGTCTTGGTGAGTTCCTGCAGTGCATCTTGTAGATGGTACACACGGCTGCTACTGGTGGTGGAGGGTTTGAATGTTTGTGGATGGTGTGTTAATCAAGCAGGGCTGCTTTACCCTGATAGTGTCGAACTCATTGAGTGTTGTTGGAGCTGCGCTCATCCAGGCAAATTGTTACGATCCCGGACCAGACCCCAGCATTTGTTCCGATAGCAAACACGTTTTTTAAATTTGTAAAACCGTGAGTGAAGGATTCTTCGCTGTTTGCTCCAGGAGTGACTCTACTGACAAATGGGTCTCTTTTATATTAAAAAAAAATTATTATTATCGCTGTATTAAATTTCTTTAGCAGCAAAGAAAATAGCTTACAATTCTTAACAATAAAATGAAACACTTTAATGTCTGACGCTGAAAGAGGCCCTCGCGGCGATCGCGGGCAAGCGGCCGAACCCCTACCGAGTTCCGCCAGCATGGTTCCAACCTGGTACCGCCCGGGGGGAGCTCGGACACGCAGCTGCGATGGAGGTCCTGGTGGGGGGGGGAGGGGGGCGGATCTGACTCTGGGGGGGGACCTCCACGGGGTCCAGGCCTGCGATCGGGGGCTTACGATTGGTGGGCACCCGCTATCTGGAGGATGTCTACCTCCTTCCGCATGGGCTTGCTGTAGGTCTCCACCATGTTGCTCGGCGCCGGCGCGAAGATGGCAACCACGCGCATGCGTGGCACGGAGACAGCAAGCACGCGCATGCGCCGCCGTGGTGACGGCCGTCACACGCATATGTCGGTGCGGAGACGGCCATTGTGTGCATGTGCGGACCCGCGCCAGCCATGCAGGGCCGCCTTACGGCGCCAGAGCAGCGCTCAGCACTCCGGCGCCATGCTGGCCCCCTGAAGACCGCTGAATTGCTGGGCCAGGAGACCCGTTCACGCCGGCGTACTCCACTCCGGTGTTTACGCCAGCGTCAACACTTCGCCGGGATCTTGGAGAATCTCGGCCAATGTCTTTAATTATCTACTTTCCAGTGAATCTTCTTTCTATAAACAAAAGACCATTAGGCCTCTCCTTGTAAACAAAAACATGGTTGGAATGGTTGATATAATCACTTTTACCACACCTTAATTGCACCTTCTGCAACCACAGTATCTGGAAACTTTAACCTAGATTATTTACTGATGTTGTTGCAATAGATTTATATACCTGAATTCAGGCATTAAAAAACATTACTGCAACAGATATAAAATACAATATATATACCAACCCCAGTCGATTTCAGCGGGAGCGGTGGGCAAGTGATTTCTGGGAGGTAAGTGTATCCTTTAAAAACGCTTACCTTCACAGGAGCAGGCCAGTCGATTTCAGCGGGAGCGGTGGGCAAGTGATTTCTTGGAGGTAAGTATATCCTTTTAAAAAATACACTTCTTTTCTGTTTTATTTTTTTCGACCCGCGGACTTCTGGGAAGACACCCCCCCACCCCCCCAACCAATAAATTCTGGTGGAGAGGAAACCCGAGACACTACACGTGTAGTGTCTCCCACCCGCCCTCCTCCTCTAACCTAATAATAAAACCCATTGGTGTGAGGTAAGTGCCATATTATATTATTATTATATTATATTATTAGCATTGTGCAGGTCAAGGTTCGGAGGTGGAGGAGCAGTCTCTGTCAGGGAGAGAACCTGAGAACATCTAAGACACTCAGAAGGTAAGTAAGTGATTTTTACTCATTTTTACTTTTATACCTTTTTCAAATTGTGTGTGTCGGGGGAAACTGAAGTGACATCACAGAAAAGCTGTGACCTGAGTGGCTGGTTGGGAATCGACACTTAATTAAAAAAATTAAGCATTGGTAACTAATTAAAGATCGGAGAGTACTATATTTAGCTTTCGCATTTCTATTAGAAATCTAGTGCTAGGAAACAGATAGTTAGCAGTAACTTTGAAATTTAAAAAAATATATACTAAAAAAAATAAAAACAAAATTTTAAATTTTAATTAATTGACGCAATGTCAGTTAGAGGGGTGCAGTGCTCTGACTGTGAGATGTGGCAGGTCCGGGAGGCTTCCAGCTCCCGGATGGCTTCATCTGCAGAAAGTGCACCCAACTGGAGCTCCTCACAGACCGCATGGTTCGGTTGGAGCAGCAATTGGATGCACTTAGGAGCATGCAGGTGGCGGAAAGCGTCATAGATCGCAGTTATGTAAATGTGGTCACATCCAAGGTGCAGGCAGAGAAATGGGTGACCACCAGAAAGGGCAGGCAGTCAGTGCAGGAATCCCCTGTGGTTGTCCCCCTCTCGAACAGGTATACCCCTTTGGATACTGTCGGGGGGGATAGCCTAACAGGGGAAAACAGCAGCAGCCAGAGCAGTGGCACCACGGCTGGCTCTGATGTTCAGAAGGGAGGGTCAAAGCGCAGAAGAGCAATAGTAATAGGGGACTCTATAGTCAGGGGCACAGATAGGCGCTTCTGTGGACGTGAAAGAGACTCCAGGATGGTATGTTGCCTCCCTGGTGCCAGGGTCCAGGATGTCTCCAAACGGGTAGAGGGCATCCTGAAGGGGGAGGGCAAACAGGCAGAGGTCGTTGTACATATTGGACCTAACGACATAGGCAGGAAGGGGCATGAGGTCCTGCAGCAGGAGTTCAGGGAGCTAGGCAGAAAGTTAAAAGACAAGACCTCTAGGGTTGTAATCTCGGGATTACTCCCTGTGCCACGTGCCAGTGAGGCTAGAAATAGGAAGATAGAGCAGCTAAACACGTGGCTAAACAGCTGGCGTAGGAGGGAGGGTTTCCGTTATCTGGACCACTGGGAGCTCTTCCGGGGCAGGTGTGACCTATATAAGAAGGACGGGTTGCATCTAAACCGGAGAGGCATAAATATCCTGGCCGCGAGGTTTGCTAGTGTCACACGGGAGGGTTTAAACTAGTATGGCAGGGGGGTGGGCATGGGAGCAATAGGTCAGAAGGTGAGAGCATTGAGGGAGAACTAGGGAATAGGGACAGTGGGGCTCTGAGGCAGAGCAGACAGGGAGAAGTTGCTGAACACAGCGGGTCTGGTGGCCTGAAGTGCATATGTTTTAATGCAAGAAGTATTACGGGTAAGGCAGATGAACTTAGAGCTTGGATTAGTACTTGGAACTATGATGTTGTTGCCATTACAGAGACCTGGTTGAGGGAAGGGCAGGATTGGCAGCTAAACGTTCCAGGATTTAGATGTTTCAGGCGGGATAGAGGGGGATGTAAAAGGGGAGGCGGAGTTGCGCTACTGGTTCGGGAGAATATCACAGCTGTACTGCGGGAGGACACCTCAGAGGGCAGTGAGGATATATGGGTAGAGATCAGGAATAAGAAGGGTGCAGTCACAATGTTGGGGGTTTACTACAGGCCTCCCAACAGCCAGCGGGAGATAGAGGAGCAGATAGGGAGACAGATTTTGGAAAAGAGTAAAAACAACAGGGTTGTGGTGATGGGAGACTTCAACTTCCCCAAAATTGACTGGGACTCACTTAGTGCCAGGGGCTTAGACGGGGCGGAGTTTGTCAGGAGCATCCAGGAGGGCTTCTTAAAACAATATGTAGACAGTCCAACTATGGAAGGGGCGGTACTGGACCTGGTATTGGGGAATGAGCCCGGCCATGTGGTAGATGTTTCAGTAGGGGAGCATTTCGGTAACAGTGACCACAATTCAGTAAGTTTTAAAGTACTGGTGGACAAGGATAAGAGTGGTCCTAGGATGAATGTGCTAAATTGGGGGAAGGCTAATTATAACCATATTAGGCAGGAACTGAAGAACATAGATTGGGGGCGGATGTTTGAGGGCAAATCAACATCTGACATGTGGGAGGCTTTCAAGTGTCAGTTGAAAGGAATTCAGGACCGGCATGTTCCTGTGAGGAAGAAGGATAGATACGGCAATTTTCGGGAACCTTGGATAACGAGAGATATTATAGGCCTCGTCAAAAAGAAAAAGGAGGCATTTGTCAGGGCTAAAAGGCTGGGAACAGACGAAGCCTGCGTGGAATATCAGGAAAGTAGGAAGGAACTTAAGCAAGGAGTCAGGAGGGCTAGAAGGGGTCACGAAAAGTCATTGGCAAATAGGGTTAAGGAAAATCCCAAGGCTTTTTACACGTACATAAAAAGCAAGAGGGTAGCCAGGGAAAGGGTTGGCCCACTGAAGGATAGGCAAGGGAATCTATGTGTGGAGCCAGAGGAAATGGGCGAGGTACTAAATTAATACTTTGCATCAGTATTCACCAAAGAGAAGAAATTGGTAGATGTTGAGTCTGGAGAAGGGTGTGTAGATAGCCTGGGTCACATTGAGATCCAAAAAGACGAGGTGTTGGGTGTCTTAAAAAATATTAAGGTAGATAAGTCCCCAGGGCCTGATGGGATCTACCCCAGAATACTGAAGGAGGCTGGAGAGGAAATTGCTGAGGCCTTGACAGAAATCTTTGGATCCTCATTGTCTTCAGGGGATGTCCCGGAGGACTGGAGAATAGCCAATGTTGTTCCTCTGTTTAAGAAGGGTAGCAAGGTAAATCCAGGGAACTACAGACTGGTGAGCCTTACTTCAGTGGTAGGGAAATTACTGGAGAGAATTCTTCGAGACAGGATCTACTCCCATTTGGAAGCAAATGGACGTATTAGTGAGAGGCAGCATGGTTTTGTGAAGGGGAGGTCGTGTCTCACTAACTTGATAGAGTTTTTCGAGGAGGTCACTAAGATGATTGATGCAGGTAGGGCAGTGGATGTTGTCTATATGGACTTCAGTAAGGCCTTTGACAAGGTCCCTCATGGTAGACTAGTACAAAAGGTGAAGTCACACGGGATCAGCGGGGAGCTGGCAAGGTGGATCCAGAACTGGCTAGGTCATAGAAGGCAGAGAGTAGCAATGGAAGGATGCTTTTCTAATTGGAGGGCTGTGACCAGTGGTGTTCCACAGGGATCAGTGCTGGGACCTTTGCTCTTTGTAGTATATAAAAATGATTTGGAGGAAAATGTAACTGGTCTGATTAGTAAGTTTGCAGACGACACAAAGGTTGGTGGAATTGCGGATAGCGATGAGGACTGTCAGAGGATACAGCAGGATTTAGATTGTTTGGAGACTTGGGCGGAGAGATGGCAGATGGAGTTTAATCCGGACAAATGTGAGGTAATGCATTTTGGAAGGTCTAATGCAGGTAGGGAATATACAGTGAATGGTAGAACCCTCAAGAGTATTGAAAGTCAAAGAGATCTAGGAGTACAGGTCCACAGGTCATTGAAAGGGGCAACACAGGTGGAGAAGGTAGTCAAGAAGGCATACGGCTTGCTTACGGCATATTGGCCGGGGCATTGAGTATAAGAATTGGCAAGTCATGTTGCAGCTGTATAGAACCTTAGTTAGGCCACACTTGGAGTATAGTGTTCAATTCTGGTCGCCACACTACCAGAAGGATGTGGAGGCTTTAGAGAGGGTGCAGAAGAGATTTACCAGAATGTTGCCTGGTATGGAGGGCATTAGCTATGAGAAGCGGTTGAATAAACTCGGTTTGTTCTCACTGGAACGAAGGAGGTTGAGGGGAGTCCTGATAGAGGTATACAAAATTATGAGGGGCATAGACAGAGTGGATAGTCAGAGGCTTTTCCCCAGGGTAGAGGGGTCAATTACTAGGGGGCATAGGTTTAAGGTGAGAGGGGCAAGGTTAAGAGTAGATGTACAAGGCAAGTTTTTTATGCAGAGGGTAGTGGGTGCCTGGAACTCGCTACCGGAGGAGGTGGTGGAAGCAGGGACGATAGTGACATTTAAGGGGCATCTTGACAAATACATGAATAGGATGGGAATAGAGTGATACGGACCCAGGAAGTGTAGAAGATTGTAGTTTAGTCGGGCAGCATGGTCGGCACGGGCTTGGAGGGCCGAAGGGCCTGTTCCTGTGCTGTACATTTCTTTGTTCTTTGTAATTTCTTATGTTCATCACAAAGTGGAGAGTATTCCATCAAATTCCTAGCCTGTGAGGGCAGCAGGGTGGCACAGTGGTTAGCACATCTGCTTCACGGCGCCGAGGTTCCAGGCTCTGGGTCACTGTCCGTGTGGAGTTGGCACATTCTCACCGTGTTTGCGTAGGTTTTGCCCCCACAACCCAAAGATGTGCAGAGTAGGTAAATTGGCCACGCTAAATTGCCCCTTAATTGGAAAAAAATGAATTGGGCACTCTAAATTTAATTATTTTTTAAAATTCCTAGCCTGTGCATTGGGGGGGTCAGGAAGTGAGTTACTCGCTGCTGGATTCCTCACTCCTGACCTGCTGATGTAGCCACAGCATTAATATGACTGGTTTAGTTCAGTTTCTGATCAATGGTAACCCCCAGGATGTTGATTGTGGGGGATTCAGCGATGGTAATGCCAGTGAATGTCAAGGGGTGATTGTTAAATTCTCCCGTTGGCATTGCGTGGCACCTGCCTGGTTAACCCCAAACCTGCCTGTTTGGTGCCAAACTGATAAGAATCCGGCAGAAGGCGCAGTGAAGATAGAACATAGAACATAGAACATAGAACAATACAGCGCAGTACAGGCCCTTCGGCCCACGATGTTGCACCGAAACAAAAGCCATCTAACCTACACTATGCCATTATCATCCATATGTTTATCCAATAAACTTTTAAATGCCCTCAATGTTGGCGAGTTCACTACTGTAGCAGGTAGGGCATTCCACGGCCTCACTACTCTTTGCGTAAAGAACCTACCTCTGACCTCTGTCCTATATCTATTACCCCTCAGTTTAAAGTTATGTCCCCTCGTACCAGCCATATCCATCCGCGGGAGAAGGCTCTCACTGTCCACCCTATCCAACCCCCTGATCATTTTGTATGCCTCTATTAAGTCTCCTCTTAACCTTCTTCTCTCCAACGAAAACAACCTCAAGTCCGTCAGCCTTTCCTCATAAGATTTTCCCTCCATACCAGGCAACATCCTGGTAAATCTCCTCTGCACCCGCTCCAAAGCCTCCACGTCCTTCCTATAATGCGGTGACCAGAACTGTACGCAATACTCCAAATGCGGCCGGACCAGAGTTCTGTACAGCTGCAACATGACCTCCCGACTCCGGAACTCAATCCCTCTACCAATAAAGGCCAACACTCCATAGGCCTTCTTCACAACCCTATCAACCTGGGTGGCAACTTTCAGGGATCTATGTACATGGACACCGAGATCCCTCTGCTCAGCCACACTTTCAAGAACTTTACCATTAGCCAAATATTCCGCATTCCTGTTATATTCAAACTATCCCAGTTAGCACTTTTGCAGAGGGGACTGAACTCAACCGACCCAAAGTGAAAGCTTTCTTCTGGCAGCCATTGGTTGCTGATTTTGAAACCCTGGCTGAAACTGTGGTTCTGAAGTGGTAGGTGTGGAAGTAGGGCCGGCCGTTTTATATTCCATAATTGTGGAATCATAGACTTTACAGTGCAGAAGGAGGCCATTCGGCCCATCGAGTCTGCACCAGCCCTTGGAAAGAGCATCCTACTTAAGCCCCACACCTCCACCCTATTTCCATAACCCATTAACCCCATCTAACCTTTCTTTTTGGACACTAAGGGGCAATTTAGCTTGGCCAATCTACCTAACTTGCACATCTTTGGACTTGTGGGAGGAAACCGGAGCACCCGGAGGAAACCCACGCAGACACGGGGAGAACGTGCAGACTCCGCACAGACAGTGACCCAGCAGGGGAATCGAACCTGGGACCCTGGTGCTGTGAAGCAACCGTGCTACCCACTGTGTTACCGTGCCGCCCAAATGTCACATGTCTATTCACCTTAGTGAAACTTACCAGCTGGATACCATTTACATACAATAAATATTATAATTTCTGATAGGTGGGGAACTTATTTCAGGTGACACAGCCTTTTAATGAGTATGTGTGACATGCTAATATATGCAAAACATTTTTCTGACATTGTTCATTGGGAAGCTTAACCCACCTTAAAATCCCTTAGAATTCCACAAGTTCATCCTGAGGTCAGGAAATTGATATCTGGCCTCAAACCAAATGAAGTTTTCCCATTCACCACTCTTCCCGCTCCTAACAGGGATGATTCCACTGCCGAGAATGCTGGGCGCTATTTCCCCCCCCCCCACACCGGGTGGGAGAATCGCCGGCGCACCGCGCGAATCGTGCCACGCCGCCCTGACCCCCCCACGCCGGGTGGGAGAATCGCCGGCGCACCGCGCGAATCGCGCCATGCCGCCCTGACCCCCCCACGCCGGCCTGACCCCCCCACGCGATTCTCCCACCCCCGGAAACCAGCGGCGCCCGATTCGCACCGGGCCGCTCAGAGAACCGGCAAGCGGCGATTCTCCGGCCCGGATGGGCCGAGCGGCCGCAACGACACGACAGGTTCCTGCCGGCGCCGTCCACCCCTGGTCGCTGAAGGCGGGAGCTCTGCGGGAACGCTGGTGGGGGCGGCCTGTGGGGGAGGGAGGGGGGCTCCTTCACCGGGATGGCCTCCGATGGGGACTGGCCCGCGATTGGGCCCACCGATCGGCGGGCCGGCCTCTTCCCCCCCGGGCCTACCCCCTTCCGCGCGCGGCCCCAGAACACCGCCGCCATGTTGGTGAGGGGCCGGTGTGCGTAAGGCGTTCCACGCGCATGCGCGGGGCGCCGCGTAAGGAGGCTGGAGCCCCCTGTGGGGGCCAGAATAGGTCATGCCCGTGCCCTGTTCGCGCCGTCGTGAAACGCGACGGTGTTCACGATGGCGCGAACACTTGGCCTCCATATCGGAGAATCGCCCCCTCTGTTTCTGTCTGTTCTTACCTCCTGTGACAGACTAGCCCAGGTGGGCTAAATTGAATGGTCAGTACTGTCCTTACTGCTCAACATCTGGTTGTGATGCCTGACCCCTTCCTGGTCTCTCTGCCTTTTCCCTGGGCTCTTTCAGCTCTGGCTCTCCCTCACTGCCTCAGCAACCACATCGTCCTTAACACCGCTGCCTCACAGCGCCGAGGTCCCAGGTTCGATCCCGGCTCTGGGACACTGTCCGTGTGGCGTTTGCACATTCTCCCCGTGTCTGCGTGGGTTTCACCCCCACAACCCAAAGATGTGGATGGGCCACGCTAAATTGCTCCTTAATTGGAAAAAATGTATTGGGTTCTCTAAATTTATTTTTAAGAAAGCACAGAGGGAGGACATTCGATCCATTGCAGCTGTGCCTGCCCTTTGAAAGAACCATAGAATCCCTAGAATGCAGAAGAAGGGCAGCACGGTAGCACAGTGGTTAGCACTGATGCTCCAGGGTCCCAGGTTCGATTCCCAGCTTGGGTCACTGTCTGTGCGGAGTCTGAACATTCTCCCCGTGTCTGTGTGGGATTCCTCCGGGTGCTCCGGTTTCCTCCCACAAGTGTACCCGAACAGGCGCCGGAATGTGTCGCCTAGGGGCTTTCATAGTAATTTCATTGCAGTGTTAATGTAAGCCTACTTGGGACAGTAAAGATTATTATAAAAAAAAGAAGGCTATTTGGCCCATTGAGTCTGTACCGGCCCTCTGAAAGAGCGCCCCACCCAGGCTCACTCCCCTGTCCTATTCCCATAATCTTGCCTAACCGTTGGACACTAAGGGGCAATTTAGCATGGCCGTTCCACCTAACCTGCACATCTTTGGACTGTGGGAGCAAACCGGAGCACCCGGAGGAAACCCACGCACACACGGGGAGGATGTGCAGACTCCGCACAGACAGTAACGCAAGGTCGGAATTGAACCCAGGTCCCTGATGCTGTGAGGCAGCAGTGCTGATCACTGGAGAGTCAATTAGCCCCTGTTCCTCCGCAGCTCACTGCTCTTCCCCATAGCTCCGTAAATTATCCCTCTTCCCAGGACACATCCAGTTCCCTTTGTCTCCTGTGCTGCTTGGTTTATACCGTTCCGGTGCTCATTGCCTGGATCCACCCATGGAGGGAGAGGGTAGTCTTTATCTTAAAGGGAAGAATCAGAGTCTGCAGATGCGGAAAGTAAATGGAAAAGACAGGTGGGTAATTCAGTCCCTGTGATACTAATAATGGACCTGTGCGTGTGTGTTTGCAACAGGCCACTGCTGCAGGGTTAAACTGTGGGGGAAGTGGGGGTGGAGTCCAGGAGAATTCCCCCGGTGATAAATTCAGACATTCTCTCCAGTCTTGTTGCTCAGTAATTAGCGACAGGGACTCTCAGGGGAGAAGGCATCACCCTTCCGATAGGCCACTCTTTACAATCTTCCGCTCTTGTCTGGTTTATCTGAACCACAATTTACCATCCCCCCTCCTGCTCAATCCTCCAACACCCCCCCCCCCCCCCCCTCACCCATGCCGTCCCTTCCTCCCCATCACAGTGAAATCCTGGGCTGCCAGAAAAGGCCTCTGCCTGGAGGTCAGACACATGGGGACTGAAAACTCACTCACCATCTGCACCCAAATTCATTGTTTTTTTTACATTTAGAGTACCCAATTATTTTTTTCCAATTAAGGGGCAATTTAGCGTGGCCAATCCACCTAATCTGCACATCTTTGGGTTGTGGGGGCGAAACCCACGCAAACACGGGGAGAATGTGCAAACTCCACACGGACAGTGACCCAGAGCCAGGATCGAACCTGGGACCATGGTGCCGTGAGTCTGTAGTGCTAACCCACTGCGCCACCGTGCTGCCCTCAAATTCAGTGTTACAGTTCAGCATCAAATTACAGATCAATGCTGTATGTTCTTACCAATCTTAGCTCATAAAAGGAAGACATGGATTTAAAGTGGCAGGCCTAATTCTCTTTGGTTACCTCGCACAAATGTGATTTCCACAGAGATGGTCAGATTGGCAGCTGCAATTTAAAAACAATTATATCCTCCAGTCAGGAGGCATCACCTATACAAAACTGTGCGTTGGTGGGTTCAGCTGTTTGAGGAGCAGGAAGCAGGTGACATGGATGCTATTGGCAGTTAATTAAATAACTCTGAAAACAAAAGTTAGCATCAATAATGGTGACCATGAAATTAGCGGGTTGTCTTTAAAAACCCATCTGGTGCATTAATGTCCTTTAGGTAGGGAAATCTGCCATTCTTACCCGGTCTGGCCTACTTGTGACTCCAGACCCCCAGCAATGTGTTTGGTTTGTAAGTTCCACTCTCAGAGGGTGGAAGAACGCAGCTGGAGGGATGGCAATACATGTTGACCTTGCCAGTAATGTTCACATGCTGGGAATGAATTTTTAAAAACTTTGTTCAGATTTGTTGCACAATAATTTGTTTGTTCCCTTGACATAATTGGAAACAGTTTCTTACAGTGGAAACTTAAAAATGTAAAAACATAAAAGAAAAGCAGAACATGTGGCCCCCCAAGCCTGCTCTGCCTTTTGTTTTCTCATTAGTCTTTGACGGCATGTGGGCGACACTGACGAGGCCAGCAACTGTTGCCCATCCATAATTGCCCCTCAAACGGTGTGGCTTATTAGGCATTTCAGAGGGCAGGAGTCTGCAGTCAAATGCAGGCCACACTGTGTAGCGACAGCAGCGGTCCTTCCCTAAAGGACATTAGTGAGCCAAATGGGTCTTTTCTTCTAAATTTAGAGTAACCAATTATTTTTTTTCCAATTCAGGGGCAATTTAGCGTGGCCAATCCACCTACTCTGCAAATCTTTGGGTTGTGGGGGCGAAACCCACGCAGACATGGGGAGAATGTGCAAACTCCACAAGGACAGTGACCCGGGGCCGGGATTGAACCTGGGTCCTCAGCGCCGTGAGGCAGCAGTGCTAACCACTGCGCCACCCTCCCGGCCATATTTTTTTTCCTGACAATCGTCAAGAGTATCATTGTCACCGTAACTTTCACTTCCAGATTTATTAATTTTAATTTAAATTCCACACAGCCCCCTTAGAAAACAGAAACTATGTTACGACACCCTGGGCCGGTCAGCGGTCAATCCCAGCACCATTTGACGTGGAGTCTCAATGCGGTGAAATACCCGAGGGCTTCAGCTTCCCAGTAAGTACAGTCACCAGGTTTGTAAATTTACATAGTTAACTTTTTGTTATTGTTTTTTTTAATAAACATTTTACTGAGGTATTTCTTTGGCATTGTAACAGCAACAAAATCAACAATGCACATAACAAGGAAAATATTAACAAAGTGCAAATACCGCCTCCCTCTCCACAGGTCCCACCATTACTTACCCCCCTAATCTACGCTAGCCTAACCCCCTCCCCCTCCTTCTGCTGACGATTAATTCACTGCGAAGAAGTCGACGAATGGTTGCCACCTCCGGGCGAACCCTAACAGAGACCCTCTCATGGCGAACTTAATTTTCTCCAGGCAGAGGAAGCCAGCCATGTCCGATAGCCAGGTCTCTGATTTCGGGGGCTTCGAGTCCCTCCATGCTAGTAATATCCGCCTCCTGGCTACCAGGGAAGCAAAGGCCAGAACACCTGCCTGTTTCTCCTGGATTCCTGGATCTTGCGACACCCCAAAAATCGCCACCTTTGGACTCATTGCTCATTGTCACCCTCGTATTTAATACCTTGGACATGGTGTCAGCAAACCCCTGCCAAAATCCCCTCAGTTTTGGGCATGCCCAGAACATGTGGACAGGGTTCGCTGGTCCCCCTGCACACTTCGCACACCTGTCCTCCACCCCAAAGAATCTGCTCATCCGGGCAACTGTCATGTGAGCCCGGTGAACGACCTTAAATTGGATCAGGCTGAGCCTGGCACATGTTGCGGTTGCGTTGATCCTGCCCAACGCGTCTGCCCAAAGACCCTCCTCTAACTCTTCCCCCAGCTCCTCCTCCCACTTTTGCTTCAGCTCCTCGGTCTGCATCTCCTCCGAACCCATAAGCTCTTTATATATGTCGGAGACGCTCCCCTCCCCTAGCCATCCTCTAGAGACCACCCTATCCTGAATCCCCTTAGCGGCAGGAGTGGGAAGGTTGGTACCTGCCTCCACAGAAAGTCCCGCACCTGCAGATATCGAAATTCATTTCCCCCCGCCAATGCAAACTTCTCCTCCAGCGCCCTTATACTCGGGAAGCTTCCTTCTATAAACAAATCCCCCATCCTCTCAATCCCCGCTCTCCGCCAAATTCGGAATCCCCGTCCATCCTCCCCGGGGCAAACCGGTGATTATCGCAGATTGGGGACCATACCGATGACCCCTCTGCTCCCGCATGTCTCCTCCACTGCTCCTAGACTCTCAGGGCAGCCACCACCACTGGACTGGTGGAGTATCGCGCCGGCGGGAATGGCAGAGGCGCTGTTACCAGCGCCCCCAGACTTGTGCCCTTACAAGAAGCCGCCTCCATGCGCACCCACGCCGGCTCTCCCCCACCCCAGCCACCTCCTCAGCATGGCTATATTAGCCGCCCAGTAATAATTGCTAAAATTCGGCAACGCCAGCCCACCATCCCCTCGACTCCGCTCGAGCATTGGCGTCTTCACTCGCCCCCCACACAAAGCCCACCATAATTTTATTGATCCGCTTAAAGAAGGACCGCGGGATGAAGATGGGGAGGCATTGGAAAATAAATAGGAAACTCGGGAGGACCGTCATTTTTACCGATTGAACTCTGCCCGCCAGAGACAACGGAAGCGCATCCCATCTCCGGAAATCCTCCTTCATCTGCTCCACCAGCCGGGCCAAGTTCAGTTTATGTAGCCGGTCCCAATCCCTCGCCACTTGGATACCCAGGTACCTGAAACTGTCCCCTGCCAACTTACCCCAAAAATTGGCCGAATTCCCCTACAATTCCCATAATTTCTTCCATCCCCTCCATTGGGTCTGAGACGCACAACAGTAGGTCATCCGCATACAGCGAGACCCTGTGCTCCACCCCCCCCCCCCCCCCCTCTCCCGGACCAGCCCCTTGAGGCCCTCAGAGCAATTGCCAGTTAACATTTTACTATTAACAGTAACTATAAGTAAATAGGCAACAATTACAACCAGTTAACTAATATCTCATCTCTAACCACCCCCCACACTCTTTAACTCGCTCCACACTCTATACACACACAGTGACAAACAAACACAGAGGGGAAAGAGGGTGTAAATAATGATGAAAGTAAAAGGGTAAAAGTTTTTGTTTCAGATGGTCATTTTCCAGTTAGTTTCTTTCTCAGTCTTGGCTTTCCGATAGTTCTCTTTTCTTTCAGTTTGTGATGGTTTTCACTGCAGATTCACAGAAATAACAGGCGGCCAGCATCCGAGAGAGGGAGAGAGAGAAAGACAGCTTTGTCTTTCAGGGTATAGAAACTTCTGCCGTCAGGCAGTAGGCAGCAGAGAGAGAGAGAGAGAGAGCTGCTTCCACCATGAGGGTCCAGTGGCTTATAGAACATAGAACATAGAACAATACAGCGCAGTACAGGCCCTTCGGCCCACGATGTTGCACCGAAACAAAAGCCATCTAACCTACACTATGCCATTATCATCCATATGTTTATCCAATAAACTTTTAAATGCCCTCAATGTTGGCGAGTTCACTACTGTAGCAGGTAGGGCATTCCACGGCCTCACTACTCTTTGCGTAAAGAACCTACCTCTGACCTCTGTCCTATATCTATTACCCCTCAGTTTAAAGTTATGTCCCCTCGTGCCAGCCATATCCATCCGCGGGAGAAGGCTCTCACTGTCCACCCTATCCAACCCCCTGATCATTTTGTATGCCTCTATTAAGTCTCCTCTTAACCTTCTTCTCTCCAACGAAAACAACCTCAAGTCCGTCAGCCTTTCCTCATAAGATTTTCCCTCCATACCAGGCAACATACTGGTAAATCTCCTCTGCACCCGCTCCAAAGCCTCCACGTCCTTCCTATAATGCGGTGACCAGAACTGTACGCAATACTCCAAATGCGGCCGGACCAGAGTTCTGTACAGCTGCAACATGACCTCCCGACTCCGGAACTCAATCCCTCTACCAATAAAGGCCAACACTCCATAGGCCTTCTTCACAACCCTATCAACCTGGGTGGCAACTTTCAGGGATCTATGTACATGGACACCTAGATCCCTCTGCTCAGCCACACTTTCAAGAACTTTACCATTAGCCAAATATTCCGCATTCCTGTTATTCCTTCCAAAGTGAATCACCTCACACTTCTCTACATTAAACTCCATTTGCCACCTCTCAGCCCAGCTCTGCAGCTTATCTATATCCCTCTGTAACCTGCTACATCCTTCCACACTATCGACAACACCACCGACTTTAGTATCGTCTGCAAATTTACTCACCCACCCTTCTGCGCCTTCCTCTAGGTCATTGATAAAAATGACAAACAGCAACGGCCCCAGAACAGATCCTTGTGGTACTCCACTTGTGACTGTACTCCATTCTGAACATTTCCCATCAACCACCACCCTCTGTCTTCTTTCAGCTAGCCAATTTCTGATCCACATCTCTAAATCACCCTCAATCCCCAGCCTCCGTATTTTTTGCAATAGCCTACCGTGGGGAACCTTATCAAACGCTTTGCTGAAATCCATATACACCACATCAACTGCTCTACCCTCGTCTAGTAACAAATAATCGGCTTCTCCCAGGGTCTCTTCAAAAAGCATCACCTGACAGGAACCAATTGCTGTTCGTTGCTGAATAGAATACTGTTGTTGGTCAATCCATTGGCCACCAGCCAACCAATCAAAACAACGCCTCCAGTCTCTTGGGTACCATAAAGTCTGGGTTCGTCTGCCCAAAAATACAAAACGTTATAACACAGCGTACTAATTTGACACTTAAAAAAAAAAATTTAGAGTACCCAATTAATTTTTTCCAATTAAGGGGCAATTTAGCATGCTCAATCCACCTACCCTGCACATCTTTGGGTTGTGGGGGCGAAACCCACACAAACACGGGGAGAATGTGCAAACTCCACACGGGCAGTGACCCGGGGCCGGGATCGAACCTGGGACCTCGGCGCCATGAGGCCGCAGTGCTAACCCACTGCACCACCGTGCTGCCCTAACACTTTGAGTTCCTTAAAAGAAAGAGGAACTAAGGGAATTAACATGAAGGCCCTTCCTAAATTAACCTTTCGATTGTTTTTATTTTGTACCTGCCTACGTTTTGAGGAGCAGTGACCACTTCCCTTTGGCAAGTGACAGCAGGTTTTCTCAATCTGCCACTCCCATGTCCCTGACCACCTTTGACACTCACATAGTTTCCATTTGTTACTCAGACTGTTCCCAGATAGATCTCAGGATTCTTTTTCTTGTGGGAGATCTTTGCCCAGGCTTCACACTCCAATCACCTTCCAATATCAGCACCAATGGAAATGAGACCGATTAGTAGCAGCTGGAAACAAAGCATGGAATTGTTGACAAATAATTTATACTTTTTTTAGTTGGATGATTTACTCTGGTGGTTGCATTGCTCTCCTGAACGGTAATGTTGCTAACTTTGGCTGTGTTTCTTAATTTGGCTCTGTTTAATTACGTTTGCTCAAGAGTCGCCAGGTATCTTTCGACACCGCCACAAGATTCTGAACCGAATATGATCAATGACTCGATACACCAGTTAGTAAGTTCAAAAGCAATGCTCATTTATTTACACACAGTCAAATTTACTCATGCATAAACTCTACGAACTAAACTACCACTATTACTAAAGCCTATACTTAGCTTCGGGTGCCCACTCAGTCAGAGGAACAATGGCCGTTGCTCGGTTCTGAGGCTGCTGGGTTGAGCTGTTTACAGGGTAGCAACTAGGAGCGTCTATCTCATAGCGTGCGTTGACTTGGAACTTACTTGGTCTGATGTAGCTGCTAGGCAGGTCTCTCTCTTCGGTGAGAGCCAAAGCCAAAGGAGAAAGATTCTCCCTTGGGGAATACCTTTTGGGCGGGCCTTGAACTTGGCCTCAATTAATTGGGCCTTTCCCAATCATTCGTATCGATCTTCCTCCAATAGCGGGGTGGTTCCCTGATCGCTGGACGTGTCCGAGGTGACCGTTCATCTGCTTTGTTTTAGTCTCCTCTGGCGCCGGGATGTCTGCCTTAACATTGTTTATCTAAATGTTTCCCTTTTGTCCCCGGAGATGGCTCATTAATATGTAGATGGCTTAGCAGTTTCTGTCCTGTCTGAGAGTTTAAGGTTCTAATCAACAGACAGACCTTGCACCTGCTTGTTTCTTAGTATTGTCCAATTTTCCCTGCATTCTTTGCGAGTGGCCATTTTGTAACGGGGACGTGGCCATCCCAGATGACTACAGTAATGCTGAACAGTTCAATAGTGAACTGACCGTGTTGCTATAGAGTTGCATGCAAGCACACCTGGGATGTTCAGGCTAAACATATTTGTAATGTTTTTGGCATCAGGTCCAATCCTGCTTGAGTAATTCCAATAGAAACATTGCCGATTACAACTGCTTTACAGTCCTCTCCAGCTAAGGTCATCGGGACTTGTTACCTTCATGTTCCTCCCTTTTCTCGTACATTCTGCCAAAGTCCCTTTTCACCTGTATGAAGGTATCAGATGATTCCAAGCCATTGCATGTTTCTGCTTGTTCTCAATGGCATTCGTTCTGAGTTGAATGACTCAGCTAGATGTTAATTCTTCAATCACAACACTCCTTGTTTCATTAAAGCCACAGAGGCTCCACAACAGGCTCTGACACAACTTTGATTGGTTGATACTTGCAGGAAAAAGCTTGTTTTTCATCCTTTTATTCCATTCCCCACACCTCCCAATGGTGAAGTTTAGTCACTTGAGGAAGCCAGCCATAGTGGAGCAAGGATTTTTCAAACTATGTACAAGCCCTGCCCATTGCAATAACTCTCTCTCAATCCAGTCCTTGTTCAGACAACCAACAACTGTGGGCCCTGTTTAGGCCGACTTTAATGTGTAGTCTTTAATGAGCTCAGGCTGGGGGACCTCCGCCTCCTACCTGGGAAGCTCGTACCATAAGACCATAAGACATAGCAGCAGAATTAGGCCACTCGGCCCATCGAGTCTGCTCCGCCATTCAATCATGGCTGATATTTTTCTCATCCCCATTCTCCTACCCTCTCCCCATAACCCCTGATCCCCTTATTAATTAAGAACCTATCTATCTCTGACTTAAAGATACTCAGTGAATTGGCCTTCATGACTTTTTGCGGCAAAGAGTTCCACAGATTCACCACCCCCTGGTTAAAGAAATTCCTCCTCATCTCAGTTTTAAAGGATCGTCCCTTCAGTCTGAGACTGTGCCATCTCTTTCTAGTTTTTCCTACAAGTGGAAACATCCTCTCCACATCCACTCTAACCAGACCTCGCAGTATCCTGTAAGTTTCAATAAGATCCCCCCCTCATTCTTCTAAACACTAACGAGTACAGACCCAAAGTCCTCAACCGCTCCTCATATGACAAGCTCTTCATTCCAGGGATCATTCTTGTGGACCTCATCTGGACTCTTTCCAAGGCCAGTGCATCCTGGGCCCAAAACTGCTCACAATACTCCAAATGGAGTCTGACCAGAGCCTTACACAGCCTCAAAAGTTCATCCCTGGTCTTGTATTCTAGCCCTCTCGACATGAATGCTAACATTGCATTTGCCTTCCTAACTGCTGACTGAACCTGCCGTTAACCTTAAGAGAATCTTGAACTAGGACTCCTAAGTCCCTTTTTGCTTCTAGGCAGCACGGTAGCATAGTGGTTAGCACAGTTGCTTCACAACTCCAGGGTCCCAGGTTCGATTCCCAGCTTGGGTCACTGTCTGTGTGGAGTCTGCACGTTCTCCCCGTGTGTGCGTGGGTTTCCTCCCACAGCCCAAAGATGTGCATGTTAGGTGGATTGGCCATGCTAAATTGCCCAAAGTGTCCAAAAAAGGTTAGGTGGGATTACGGGGTTAAAGAGGATAGGGGGAGGTGTGGGGCTTAAGTAGGGTACTCTTTCCAAACGCCATTGCACACTCGATGGGCTGAATGGCCTCCACCTGCACTGTAAATTCTATGATTCTGATTTCCTAAGCCTTTTCCGATTTAAAAAATAGTCTATAAGAACATAAACATAAGAACATAAGAACTAGGAGCAGGAGTAGGCCATCTGGCCCCTCGAGCCTGCTCCGCCATTCAATGAGATCATGGCTGATCTTTGTGGACTCAGCTCCACTCTCCGGCCCGTACACCATATCCCCGAATCCCTTTATTCTTTATGCCTCCATTCCTCCTTCCAAAGTGCATAACCTCACACTTTTCCACATTGTATTCCATCTGCCACTTCTTTGCCCACTCTCCTAGCCTGTCCAAATCCTTCTGCAGCCCCCTTGCTTCCTCAATGCTACCTGCCCCTCTGCATATCTTTCTATCATCTGCAAACTTAGCAACAGTGCCTTCAGTACCTTCTTCCAGATCAAACTTTCTCTTCTTTAGCCGGGTGGCCACTTGGGAAAATCACCTGAGTGCTTCTTGCAGGTGGTCCAGATGCTGCTTATCCATGGTGCCATGATGAGCACGTCATTCTGACAGACGGCCACCTTCGGCAGACCCTGCAAATTGGGCCCCAGTCCCCGTGTCACAACCGTGGGAAGACAGACTGACTATTGCCTTTGCATTACCAGAGTTAGGGTGATCCCCACGATGCTCAATGGCATGCCGGTATAGGTCGGCAATCTCACCTTGGTGTTGAGTAACGTTAGTGGCATGATCCCTGCGCAAAGTCGTTGAAACATCTGATGGTCCACAATGGAGATGGCGACGCAAGTGTCCATTCCATCCCTAGACCATTTCCTTGTAATGTGACCCGTATCGGTGCTACCTTTAGGGCCGTGACGATGTTCAGCTGCATTAAACTGTCCCCCACCCTGGGGGGCCACGTGCAAGGCCCTGACTCACGGTGATCTCGGCAGCTGCTTTGGATGGTGTTCTCTGTGCCAAATTTGGCAGCTCTGGCCATCCCGTGTGCTCCGGCCACACATTTGGCAATAGGACAGAGGTCAGAGGTAGGTTCTTTACGCAAAGAGTAGTGAGGCCGTGGAATGCCCTACCTGCTACAGTAGTGAACTCGCCAACATTGAGGGCATTTAAAAGTTTATTGGATAAACATATGGATGATAATGGCATAGTGTAGGTTAGATGGCTTTTGTTTCGGTGCAACATCATGGGCCGAAGGGCCTGTACTGCGCTGTATCGTTCTATGTTCTATGGTCAGCTCTCCCCTTCGTCCTCGGGGGCTGTACCCGTAGGTCTTCGCTGGCTCCTGAATGCTTGGCCTGGTTGTGGAATTGCCTCGCGGGTTGCCCTTTTGGACATCTGGCCTGACCGGCATTGCCCCATGATGCAGCGGGAGTTCAAAACGAAAAGCTGGGCCAAAGTATAGACACCACACTCCATGGACCCCTGCAGCTCCTGCAATCCTTTCTCTGCGTGCTCACGGGACAGTGAGAGCTCAATGACCCGTTTTAAATCTAAGGCGATCTCTGCCGAGAGCTTTCTCTGAGTGGCCATGTTGTTTATCCCACAAACCAGCCGATCCCTCAACATTTCAGAGAGGGAAGGACCGAACTCGCAATGCTCTGCCAGACTGCTCTGGCAGGTTATGAAGTCAGCGCCGAGGTCCCAGATTCGATCCCGGTTCTGGGTCACTGTCCATGTGGAGTTTGCACATTCTCCCCATGTTTGCGTGGGTTTCACCCCCACAACCCAAAGATGTGTAGGCTAGGTGGATTGGCCACGCTAAATTGCCCCTTAATTGGAAAAAATTAATTGGGTATTCTAAATTTTTTTTAAAAAGGTTAAGAAGTCAGTGACCGATTCACCTGGAGACTGCATTGGCATATTAACTCTATATTGCTGCATGATCGCGGAAGGTTTCAGGTCATAAAGTTCAGTTACCAACGCGACCGGCTCGTCAAACGATTTGGAGTCTGGTATGGCCGGGTAAGTTAGACTTTTTATGATTCCAAAAATCGGGGCCCCACAGGTGGTCAGGAGGACAACTTTCTGATGGTCTTCCCCCAAAATACCGTTAGCCTGAAAGAAGTAGCTCATGCATTCAGCATACTGTCTCCAGTCTTCCAGGCTGTCATCGTAGGCTTCCAGCTTACCAAAGAGTGGTATCTTGAACTTTTAGGTCCACATTTTCTGGGATATTAATCGTCCGGAACTGCTGGGCAATTCCACAAGTGATTCTGGAGTTTTCTTTTGTCCTCATCGCCAGTTTAGTAACTTGAGGAAGCCAGCAGTAGCAGAACAAGGATTTACTAAACTATGTATAATATTCTGCCCATAGCAGTAATTCCAGTCCTTGTTGGGACAACCAACAACTGTGGGTCCTGTTTGGCCCGGTTATTATAGGCTGGACTTTAACAAGCTCCAGCTGGGTGACTCCCTGGGCAGTTTGTACTCCCTCCGTACTGACCCTTTGACAGTGCAGCACCCGCTCAGTACTGACCCTCTGACAGTGCGGCACTCCCTCCGTACTGACCCTCTGACAGTGCGGCACTCCCTCAGTACTGACCCTCTGACCGTGCAGCACTCCCTCCGCACTGACCCTCTGACAGTGCAGCACTCACTCAGTACTGACCCTCTGACAGTGCGGCACTCCCTCAGTACTGACCCTCTGACAGGGCGGCACTCCCTCAGTACTGACCCTCTGACAGTGCAGCACTCCCTCCGCACTGACCCTCTGACAGTGTGGCACTCCCTTAGTACTGATCCTCTGACAGTGCAACACTCCCTCAGTATTGACCCTCTGACAGTGCAGCACTCCCTCAGTATTGACTCTCTGACAGTGCAGGACCCCCTCAGTACTCGCTCCCTGATGTGCAACACTCCCTCAGAACTGACCCTCTGACAGTGCAGCACTCCCTCAGTACTGACCCTCTAACTGTGCAACACTCCCTCAGTATTGACTCTGACAGTGCAGCACTCCCTCAGTACTGACCCTCTGACTCTGCAACACTCCCTCCGTACTGACCCTCTGACAGTGCAGCGCTCCCTCAGTACTGACCCTCTGACTGTGCGGCACTCCCTCAGTACTGACCCTCTGACAGTGCGGCACTCCCTCAGTACTGACCCTCTGACAGCGCAGCACTCCCTCAGTACTGACCCTCTGACAGTGCGGCACTCCCTCAGTACTGACGCTCTGACAGTGCAGCACTCCCTCGGTACTGACCCTCTGGCAGTGCATAACTCCCTCAGTACTGAACGTCTGACAGCGCAGCACTCCCTCAGTACTGACCCTCTGACAGTGCAGCACTCCCTCCGTACTGACCCTCTGACAGTGCGGCACTCCCTCAGTACTGACCCTCTGACAGTGCAGCACTCCCTCAGTACTGACCCTCTGACAGTGCACACTCCCTCAGTACTGACCCTCTGACAGTGCACACTCCCTCAGTACTGACCCTCTGACAGTGCGGCACTCCCTCAGTACTGACGCTCTGACAGTGCAGCACTCCCTCGGTACTGACCCTCTGACAGTGCACACTCCCTCAGTACTGAACGTCTGACAGCGCAGCACTCCCTCATTACTGACCCTCTGACAGTGCAGCACTCCTTCAGTACTGACCCTCTGACAGTGCGGCACTCCCTCAGTACTGACCCTCTGACAGTGCAGCACTCCCTCAGTACTGACCCTCTGACAGTGCAGCACTCCCTCAGTACTGACCCTGTGACAGTGCAGCACTCCCTCAGTACTGACCCTCTGACAGTGCAGCACTCCCTCAGTACTGACCCTCTGACCGTGCAGCACTCCCTCAGTACTGACCCTCTGACAGTGCGGCACTCCCTCAGTACTGACCCTCTGACAGTGCAGCACTCCCTCAGTACTGACCCTCTGACAGTGCAGCACTCCTTCAGTACTGACCCTCTGACAGTGCGGCACTCCCTCAGTACTGACCCTGTGACAGTGCAGCACTCCCTCAGTACTGACCCTCTGACAGTGCAGCACTCCCTCAGTACTGACCCTGTGACAGTGCAGCACTCCCTCAGTACTGACCCTCTGACAGTGCAGCACTCCCTCAGTACTGACCCTCTGACCGTGCAGCACTCCCTCAGTACTGACCCTCTGACAGTGCGGCACTCCCTCAGTACTGACCCTCTGACAGTGCAGCACTCCCTCAGTACTGACCCTCTGACAGTGCGGCACTCCCTCAGTACTGACCCTCTGACAGTGCAGCACTCCCTCAGTACTGACCACCTGACTGTCAATACATTTTAAGCATTCTAGGTGATGATTAGAAAAACAACTCCCTGGCTCATCACCTCGTAGATGAGTTCCCACTCAATCGCTGGACTCACACATCTATGAACTGTGGGAATTCTCAAACATTCAAATTTCCAGCTGCCATGGAATGCAATAGAACCGGTTTGAAAATAAAATGCAAGCAAAGTGGCTCCTGAACATGCAAAGTCTCTGCCTGATCATTATTCTCCGACCTCTGATGTCTGACAGGAATATTGTAATCGACATTTGGAGGAGTACTAACTATCCGGCAGTCAGTGCCCATAAAACTGCATCCTGACGAGCCGTCATCATGAAAAGAAAGGTGTCCATGCAGCGGTCAACCATTTCAGAACAAGCTGGAGATCATTTTTTCCACTCCGAGGGCTGTGAACCTTTGGAATTATATAACTTAAAGGACTGTGGAAGGTCAACCAATTAGTATATTTATCGAGCATATTTAACGAGCATATTTAATGAGTATATTTGTGCACTAAGAGAATCAATGGAGATGGGAATAATGCAGTGAACGTAAAGTGAAGGTGGTGTGAAAGATCTTGGGCGGGATTCTCCGACCCCCCACCAGGCCGGAGAATCGCCGGGGGGGGGGGGGGTGTGAATCCCGCCCTGACGCCGGCTGCCGGATTCTCCGGCACCGGTTTTTTGGTGGGAGCTGGAGTCGCGCCGCGCCGGTCGGGGGCCGTTGGCAGCAGCCCCCCCCCCCCCCGCCGCGAATCTCCGTCCTGCGATGGGCCGAGTGGCCGCCCGTTTTCGGCGGGTCCCGCCGGTGTAAAATACACCAGTTCCGTACTGGCGGGTCCTGGTTCTGCGGGTGGCCTGCGGAGTCCTCGGAGGGGGGGGGGGGCGTGGGGGGATATGGCCCTGGGGGGGGGGCCCCCATGGTGGCCTGGCCCGGATGTAAGAGTCCGCCACGGCCGGCGCAGGGAAGAAACCCCCTGCGAATACGCCGGGATGACGCCAGCACACGCTGGCGCTCCTGCGCATGCGCCAACTCACTCCGGCCGGAGGAGGCCCTTCGGCACCGGCTGGCGCGGCGCCAACCCCGCCAGCGCCGGCCTTGCCCCTGAAGGTACGGAGGATTCCACACCTTCCGGGTGGCCCGACGCCTGAGTGGTTCACGCCACTCCTTGGCGCCGCTACAGCCCGCCCCGCCGGGTAGGGGAGAATACCGCCCCTTATTTCTTTCATGAGTTGTGGACTTCCTTTTTTAAAATTTATTTACGGGATGTGGGCATCGTTGGTTAGGGCAGCATTTATTGCCCATCCCTAGTTGCCCTTCAGAAGGTGGTGGTGAGCTCCCTTCTTGAACCACTGCAATCTTTGACACTCACTGTGCTGTTAGGGAGGGAGTTCCAGGATGTTGCCCTCGCGACAGTGCAAGAACGGCGATATATTTCCAAGTCAGTGTGGTGAATTCGAGGGGAACCTCCAGATGTTGATGTTCCCAGGTATCTGCTGCTCTTGTCCTTCTAGATGGTAGTGGTTGTGAATTTGAAAGTTGCTGCCTTAAGAACCTTGGTGAGTTCCTGCAGTGCATCTTGAAGATGGTACACACGGCTGCCACTGTTCATCGGTGGTGGGGGGTTTGAATGTTTGTGGAAAGGGCAGCAATCAAGTGGGCTGCCTTGTCCTCGATGGTGTTGAACTTCTTGAGTGGTGTTGGAGCTGCACTCAAGGCAAGTGGAGAGTATTCTATTAATAATAATCATCTTTATTATTGTCACCAAGTTACATTAATGCTGCAGTACTTCTGACTTGTGCCTTGTAGATGGTGGACAGACTTTGGGGGTTCAGGAGGTGAGTTACTCGCCAGAGGATTTTCAGTCCCTGATCTGCTCGGGTAGCCACAGTATTAATATAGCTAGTCCAGTTCAGTTTCTGATCAATGGTAACTCCCAGGATGTTGATTGTGGGGCATTCAGTGATGGTAATGCCATTGAATTTCAAAGGGCGGTGGTTAGAACCTCTCTTGTAGGAGATGGTCATTGCCTGGCACGTGTGTGGCGTGAATGTAACTTGCCACTTGTCAGCCCGAGCCTGGATATTGTCCAGGTCTTGCTGCATTTGGACAGGGACTGCTTCATTATCTGAGGAGTCGTGAATGGTGCTGAACATTGTGCTATCATCCACAAACATCCCCACTTCTCATGTTTTGATGGAAGGGAGGTCATTGATGAAGCAGCTGAAGATGGTTGGGCTAGGACACTACCCTGAGGAACTCCTGCAGTGATGTTCTGGAGCTGAGATGATTGACCTCCAACCACCACAACCATCTTCCTTTGTGCTAGGTATGACTCCAATGGAGAGTTTCCCCCCTGATTCCCATTGACTCCAGTTTAGCTCGGGCTCCTTACTGCCACACTCGGTCAAATGCTGCCTTGATGTCAAGGGCAGTCACTCTCACCTCACCTCTGGCATTCAGCTCTTTTGTTCATGTTTGAACCAAGGCTATAATGAGGTCAGGAGCTGAGTGACCCTGAGGGAACCAAACTGAGCAGGTTATTGCTGAGTAAGTGCTGCTTGATAGCACTGTTCATGACTCCTTCCATCACTTTGCTGATGATGGAGAGTAAACTGATAAGGCGGTAATTGGCTGGGTTTAATTTGTCCTGTTTGTTGTGTACAGGACACACATGAGCAATTTTCCACATTGCTACGTAGATGCCAGTTTGTAGCTATACTGGAACAGGTTGGCTAGTGGTGCGTCAAGTTCAGGAGCATAAGTCTTCAGTACTATTGCTGGGACATTAAAACACTCCTTAAAACACATCTTTATCCAAAATGTTAATTGTCCTTCTTCTAATGTCGGCGTTTGGCTTTGTGTAATTTTTAAAGTATGATTTCTGCTAAATGCCCTGGGAGGTTTTCCTGCAATAAAGGCTTTGAAAACGTGCAACCTGCGGTTCGGAAATCAAGCAGACTAAATATTTAAAAAGGATTAGTGTTGCAGGAAGATACAGGAATTGCAATGCTTGCTAATTTCTGTGATGTGGAGATGCCGGCGTTGGACTGGGGTGAGCACAGTAAGAAGTCTTACAACACCAGGTTAAAGTCCAACAGGTTTGTTTCAAATCACAAGCTTTCGGAGCACAGCTCCTTCCTCAGGTGAATGAAGAGGTAGGTTCCAGAAACATATAAATAGACAAATTCAAAGATGCAAGACGATACTTTGAATGCTAGTTTCTGAGCCGGGAGCTGGCAGGGGTTAAACTGCAGCGGCCTCCCGCCTGCCCGGCTCACAGGCTTTGATTGACAGGAGCGGGAAAGGCACCTGGGCTCGCACTCAGGCCAGGTGTGGCTTCGCGCAGCCGCAGAGAGGAGGCCAAGGTAATTAGCATAAAGGCGTGGTCCCGCCCCGCACCGTATGATTGATATGGGCATGGACGAATCAGAGATCCGTCCCGTCCCTATCCGACCAACCAGCGCCCGAAGAAGGCAGGTCCAGCCACAGGGGCGGGGAGTTCTGATGATTGACAAAGGTTCAGCCAATGGGGGCGGGCGGGAGGCTTTGGATTGGCAGCGGTTTGACCCAATGGGCGCCTTCTCGGTGAGCGCTGTCCAATGGGCGGGCGCCGGGGGCGGGCTCTGGGTGTGTCCCCCTCCCAGCGCCTCTTTGTTCAGACTGAGGCGGCGGCCGGAGTGCGAGCGGAGCGATTGGGAGCGGCGGCCGGAGCGGGGGGCGAGTGAGCGGAGCGGCGGCCGGAGCGGGGGGCGAGTGAGCGGAGCGGCGGCCGGAGCGGGGGGAGAGTGAGCGGAGCGGCGGCCGGAGAGACTGAGCGGAGCGGGAACTGAGGGCACGGACGGCGGGCAGCAGGTACGGAGCTCGGTGTCAGGGGCGCGCGCAGGCCGGATTCGGACACCTGTGAAGCCAGGTTCGATCTGGACATGGAGCTGGGATGCGCTCCGGCCGCCTGACCCCCTCTCTTCCCGGTGTCCAGGCGCCTCGCTCGGCCGCCGGGGGTTTCCCCGGGGTACTGGCAGGCGTTTCCTGGTCGAATAGCCGGCGGAGGGCAATCCCACTTTCCCTTTCCATTCCCTCTTTCCCACTCCCATTGCCTCTTTCCCATTCCCACTTTCCCCACTACCATTCGCACTTTCCCACTCCCATTCCCTCTTTCCCATTCCCACTTTCCCCACTACCATTCCCACTTTCCCATTCCCACTTTCCCCACTACCATTCCCACTTTCCCACTCCCATTGCCTCTTTACTATTCCCTCTTTCCCATTCCCACTTTCCCCACTACCATTCCCTCTTTCCCACTACCATTCCCTCTTTCCCATTCCCTCTTTCCCCACTACATTCCCCCTTTCCCACAAACTTTCCCAGTTTGATGTTGTCCCCCGGCTGCCATTTCCAGAGTTGGGGAAGTTTTGTTGTGTTTTCCTTGTTTTGTGTCCCTCTGCCAGAGAGCTTCCAGTGTTTGTTCTGTGGTGTCGGGAGAGCTTTGTCCAGTTTGGGTGGGGATTTGTTCCTGTAGGTGATTGTGAGGGGTTCTGTCAGGGCAGGGAGAGGGGAGACAGGCACTGAGACGGGGACAGCTGAATGATTCCTGCAGGGTGAAGTTCAAGTGGCTTTATTTTTAGTGTTTTAGAAATTAAATTGAAGCCTTTTTGTGGTTCATAACCATCTGCTGTTGGCAAATGATTTATTGGCAAAGAAGAGAAAAACTGAAATTGTCTAGTGTTTTGCCAGAGTCATGTTGCTGTTACAGAATAATATTGTCGAGAATACTCATAACTTACAAAGGAAATCTGTACTTTGAAGGGAAAAACATTGTAAGAGCTATCGTCGATGTTTTGTGATTTACATATAGGACTGTGGGAGGAGGTAGTTACAATGGTATTATCTCATCTACAGGTTAGTGTGATCTCAAACAAGACAATTCTGAGTTACTCAAACTTGCAATGCAGCCATTCCCCATTGCGTGTTCTGGCTCTTTGGTGAAATTGTATAATTAATCCTCCTCCCTGCTCTTTCCTCACAACCCTCACTATTTCTCCAAATAGGGGCACAGCTCTAGCAGATCCTGTGTTTTCTGGCTTTGTCACAGAGAGCTACCCTGGTTTTAATCTGTCGATGCTGTGCAATTTTATAAAGTGAACAGTACTGATTGAGACCTTTGAACATTTCTGGGGAATTAGTGGTTTCAATTGGGAATGTTTGTGTATCGTAACAGGGCAATCAAATTAGGGTTGTGTGTAAAATGAACACCTAGAGGCTGTGGATTATTTAGCAGCATTTAATGAGTGAAGAGCCTTGCTGATGTTGTAATTCTCTGTAGAGTGCTTTGGGAAGTCCCTTCAGTGAAAGGTGCTGAAGGGATTTGGGACAGGATACACAAAGGTGACTGAAACTACTGTATGTATGTAGGGTAAACACCAATCGAGACTGGGTTCGGCTAGATGACCAATTTCAGTATTTATGTGCTGCTCCTTTGCATTACTTTTCCTGGTCACATAGCTCTCATCAAAGTTAACATTTTTGAGCTGGGGAGAAATGTTTGAGATGAAGAGTCTCGGGAGGCAGGCTGTGTATGCATCTGGTTTTTTTTTTTTATAAATGTTTTATTGAAAATTTTTTCCCAAACAACAATTTTTCCCCTCTTACAAAGCAAACGCAACAATAACAATACAGAAATTTTAAACAATACACAAGTAACAAAACCCCTTTATCTTTGACCTAAACTAAACCCCCCCTCCCCCCCCCCCTCCCCCTGGGTTGCTGCTGCTGGTCATCTGTCTTCCCTCTAACGTTCCCCTAGGTAGTCGAGAAATGGCTGCCACCGCCTGGTGAACCCTTGAGCCGATCCTCTCAGGGCAAACTTTATCTGCTCCAGTTTAATGAACCCCGCCATATCATTTACCCAGGCCTCCAGTCCGGGGGGTTTCGCCTCCTTCCACATGAGTAGGATCCTGCGCCGGGCTACTAGGGACGCAAAGGCCACAACGTCGGCCTCTTTCGCCTCCTGCACTCCCGGCTCTTCCGCAACTCCAAATAGAGCTAACCCCCAGCCTGGTTTGACCCGGGCCTTCACCACCCGCGAAATCACTCCCGTCACTCCCTTCCAATACCCTTCCAGTGCCGGGCATGCCCAAAACATATGTGCGTGGTTTGCCGGGCTCCCGCCACACCTCCCACATTTGTCCTCCACTCCAAAGAACCTGCTCAATCTTGCTCCCGTTATGTGTGCTCTATGTAGCACCTTAAATTGAATCAGGCTAAGCCTGGCGCATGAGGAAGAGGAATTTACCCTGCTTAGGGCATCAGCCCACATACCCTCCTCTATCTCCTCCCCTAGTTCTTCTTCCCACTTTCCTTTTAGTTCGCCCACCGACTCCTCCCCCTCTTCCCTCATCTCTCGGTAAATCTCTGACACCTTGCCCTCTCCGACCCACACCCCTGAAAGCACCCTGTCCTGTATCCCCTGTGTCGGGAGCAATGGAAATTCCCTCACCTGTTGTCTAGTAAATGCCCTCACCTGCATATATCTCAAGAAATTTCCCCGGGGCAACTTATACTTTTCCTCCAATGCTCCCAAGCTCGCAAAAGTCCCATCTATAAATAAATCTCCCACCCTCCTAATTCCCAACTGGAACCAGCTCTGAAATCCTCCATCCATTCTTCCTGGGGCGAACCTATGGTTGTTCCTGATTGGGGACCCCACCAGGGCTCCCCGCACCCCTCTCTGTCGCCTCCACTGTCCCCAGATATTCAATGTTGCCGCCACCACCGGGTTCGTGGTAAACTTTTTAGGTGAGATCGGTAGCGGCGCCGTCACCAGCGCCTCTAAACTCGTCCCTTTACAGGACTTTCTCTCCAGTCTTTCCCACGCCGCTCCCTCACCCTCCATCATCCATTTACGTATCATTGCCACATTGGCGGCCCAATAGTAATCGCCCAAGTTCGGTAGTGCCAATCCTCCTCTGTCCCTACTACGCTGAAGGAACCCCCTCCTTACTCTCGGAACTTTCCCTGCCCACACGAAGCTCGTGATGCTCCTGTCTATTTTATTAAAAAAGGTCTTAGTGATTAGTATAGGGAGACATTGAAATACAAATAAGAACCTCGGGAGGACCATCATCTTAATTGCTTGCACCCTGCCCGCCAGCGATAGAGGCTGCATGTCCCACCTCTTGAAGTCTTCCTCCATTTGTTCTACCAACCGTGTCAGATTAAGTCTGTGCAAGGTTCCCCAGCTCCTAGCGATCTGAATCCCCAGGTATCGGAAGTTTCTTTCCACTTTCCTTAGAGGCAAGCCTTCTATCTCTCTACTCTGGTCCCCTGGATGTATCACAAATAATTCACTCTTTCCCATGTTTAGCCTATACCCCGAGAAATCCCCGAACCCCCTCAAAATTCGCATAACCTCTATCATTCCCCCCGCTGGGTCCGACACGTATAACAATAGGTCATCCGCATATAACGAGACTCGGTGTTCTTCTCCCCCTCTAATCACCCCTCTCCATTTCCTGGAGTCTCTCAACGCCATGGCCAGAGGTTCAATTGCCAACGCGAACAACAATGGAGACAGCGGGCATCCCTGTCTTGTTCCCCTATATAGTCGGAAATACTCCGATCTATGTCGACCTGTAACTACGCTTGCCGTTGGAGCCCCATAAAGAAGTCTAACCCAGCTAATAAACCCGTTCCCAAACCCAAACCTCCTTAACACTTCCCATAAATACTCCCACTCCACCCTATCAAATGCCTTCTCTGCGTCCATTGCCGCCACTATCTCTGCCTCCCCCTCCACTGGGGGCATCATTATCACCCCTAATAGTCGTCGCACGTTAACATTCAGTTGTCTCCCTTTTACGAACCCTGTCTGATCTTCGTGCACCACCCCCGGGACACAGTCCTCTATCCTCGATGCCAGCACCTTTGCCAACAATTTGGCGTCCACGTTCAACAATGAAATGGGTCTATAGGACCCGCACTGCAACGGATCTTTATCCCTCTTCAAAATTAACGATATCGTCGCCTCCGACATCGTCGGGGGTAGAGTCCCCCCTTTCCTGGCCTCATTGAACGTCCTCACCATCAACGGGGCCAACAAGTCCACATATTTTCTGTAATACTCCACCGGGAACCCGTCTGGTCCTGGGGCCTTCCCTGCTTGCATGCTTCCCAGTCCCTTAATAACCTCGTCCACCCCAATCGGTGCCCCCAGGCCTACCACCCCCCGCTCCTCCACTTTCGGGAACCTCAATTGGTCCAGGAACTGCCGCATCCCCTCCTCTCCCTCTGGGGGTTGAGACCTATACAGTTCCTCATAGAAGGTCTTGAACACCTCATTTATCTTTCCTGCCCTTCGCACCGTGTCTCCCCTTTCGTCTCTAATTCCTCCTATTTCCCTCGCTGCTGCCCTCTTTCGCAATTGATGAGCCAACAGGCGACTCGCCTTTTCCCCATATTCATACCTCCTCCCCTGTGCCTTCCTCCACAGTACCTCCGCCTTTCTGGTGGTCAGAAGGTCAAATTCCGTCTGGAGTCGTCTCCTCTCCCTGTACAATTCCTCCTCCGGGGTCTCTGCAAATTCCCTATCCACCCTTAAAATCTCCCCCAGTAATCTTTCCCTTTCCTTGGCCTCTGTTTTCCTTTTGTGGGCCCCAATGGAGATCAGCTCTCCTCTGACCACCGCTTTTAGTGCTTCCCATACCACTCCCACAGGGACCTCGCCGTCGTCATTGACCTCCAGGTATCTCTCAATACACCCCCGCACTCTTGCACACACTCCCTCATCCGCCATCAGTCCCACATCTAATCGCCAGAGTGTTCTCTGCTCCCTGTCCTCTCCTACTTCCAGGTCCACCCAATGTGGGGCATGATCCGAAACCGCTATCGCTGAATACTCAGCTTCTTCCACCCTAGAGATCAACGACCTTCCCAAAACAAAAAAATCTATCCGGGAGTACACTTTATGGACATGGGAGAAGAAGGAATACTCCCTAGCCCTAGGTCTAAGAAATCGCCATGGATCCACTCCCCCCATTTGGTCCATAAACCCCTTAAGTACCTTGGCCGCTGCCGGCCTTCTTCCGGTCCTTGAGCTGGATCTATCTAGCCCCGGGTCCAGCACCGTATTAAAGTCCCCTCCTAAAATCAAGTTTCCTACCTCCAGGTCCGGTATACGCCCCAGCATCCGTCTCATAAATCCCGCATCGTCCCAGTTTGGGGCATACACGTTAACCAACACGACCTCCATTCCCTCCAGCCTGCCACTCACCATTACATATCTACCTCCGCTATCTGCTACGATGTTCTTTGCTTCAAATGCGACCTGTTTCCCCACCAAAATGGCCACCCCTCTATTCTTTGCGTCCAGTCCTGAGTGGAACACCTGTCCCACCCATCCTTTCCTTAGCCTAACTTGGTCCGCCACCTTTAGGTGCGTCTCTTGGAGCATAACCACGTCTGCCCTTAGTCCTTTCAAATGCGCGAGCACTCGGGCCCTTTTTATCGGTCCGTTCAGGCCTCTCACGTTCCACGTGATCAGCCTCACTAGGGGGCTACCTGCCCCCCTCCCGTGTCGACTAGCCATTACCTTCTCTCGGCCAGTCCCATATCCCGCCTCCGCGCTCCCGCTCGCTCCCCCAGCGTCGCACACCATCCCCGCCCACCCACTCTTTAGCCATTTCCTTTTGGATTTCCGCAGCAGCAACCCAGTTGTCCCCCCCCCCCTTCTCCCTCCCTCCTCCCCTCCCCGCTAGATCTCTTTCTAGCTTGATTGCTCCCCCCATATTACTTCCGTAAGTCAGCTGACTTCAACTGACCCCGGCTACTCCTGCTCACTCCTCGACCTCCCCATGTGGGGAACTCCCATCCGCCTTGCGCCTGTCTTCCCGCCTTATTCTTTCTGGTGCGGGAACATCCCTTTACCTGACCCGCCTCTTATGGCGCAGCTCCCTTTCCCCTCCCCCTCCCCTTCCCCATTCTCCAACTATGTCCCGTCTTTCCCCCCTCACCGGCGCCCACATTTCCCCAATGTCTCCCCCCTTCCCTGTTTACTTCTCAATTAACTTCCACCGTAACATTAACAATAACATTTCCTGCAGCATCAGTCCCTCAGTTCCGATCCAATTTCTCTTCTTTGATGAAGGTCCATGCTTCCTCCGCCGTCTCGAAATAATGGTGTCTCTCCTGATACGTGACCCATAGTCTTGCCGGCTGCAGCATCCCGAACTTCACCTTCCTTTTATGCAACACCTCTTTGGCTCGGTTGAAGCTCGCCCTCCTTCTCGCCACCTCCGCACTCCAATCCTGGTATACCCGTACCACTGCATTCTCCCATCTGCTACTCCGCACCTTTTTAGCCCATCTCAGGACCTCTTCTCTATCCTTAAGGCGGTAAAATCGCACGATTATCGCCCTGGGTGGTTCTCCCGCTTTTGGTCTTCTCGCCGGAATCCGATTTGCCCACTCCACCTCCAAGGGGCCCGTAGGGGCCTCAGCACCCATCAGTGAGCTCAGCATCGTACTTGCGTACGCTCCACAGTCCACTCCTTCCACACCCTCAGGGAGACCCAGTATCCGAAGGTTCTTCCTTCGCGCTCCATTTTCTAGGGCTTCGATCCTTTCAGTACACTTTTTATGAAGTGCCTCGTGCGTCTGTGTCTTAACCGCCAGGCCCAGGATCTCGTCCTCAATATCTGTCACCTTCTGCTCCACCACACGGAGCTCTGTCTCCTGGGTCTTTAATGTCTCCTTGAGCCCCTCAATTGCCTGTAGCAACGGGGTCAGCACCTCCCTCTTCAGCAGCTCCACGCACCGTCTCACAATTTCATGCTCAGGCCCCCATGTCGCCTGCGCTTTCTCCGCCGCCATCTTGTACTTCTCTCTTTCTGACCCTTTGGTCGACGATTCCTCGCGCTGCAGCCGCCGCCGCCGGTTTTTTCCTCCTTCGTTTGGGGGGGACTCCCTTCTCACACGCCCCACACCGGGTTGCGTCGTCGAAAAATTCCCCGTTGAGGCTCTTAAAAGAGCCCGAAGGTCCGTCGGAGCTGGAGCCGCCGAAGCGTGCGGCTAGCTAGGCATCACCGCAACCGGAAGTCCCTTCAGTGGCCTTGATGAGGTCTTTTCACAGTTGTTCCCTCTGCTGCTAGAATTCACCTTTGATACAGGTCCTCAGGTCAGCTTGCAGCTTTAAGCTTGCCCTTCCCCCGCCTGCATGCTGGAAGAGGCCCTGTTTATCCTGTAGTTGCAGCCAAATCTTTCACTGTTTCTGCGTGTGTCTGGCAACCAAGAGACATACCCTTCCTGGGGGACACTGTCGGGGGAATATTGCCGCCTTCTTCCCACACCGGGAAATGTCAAACAAATGCCGTGGGGGCCCTGTAAAAGAGCCCAAAAGTCCGTTCCAAGCAGGAGCTGCCGAATATGCGACCTAGCTCTGCATAGCCGCACCCGGAAGTCGTATGCATCTGGTTAATGAGCATGCCAATGTTTAGTGGGCTGGTTTGGTCATGTTACAGTACCCAGCTGTTTACATGTTTCATGGATTTGAAGATTTTGTATAGATGTCCCATGTGTTTGGCAGTAATCTGATTTGTTGTATCCTTTGAATGCATTGTGGAGCCTTGAGTTGAAGCAGGTCTGTCTGAGAACTCTGGAGAGGCTTTATTCCTTGAAATATTTTTTACACCTTGCAGTTCATCTTTATTCCATTTTCTCCCTCCCCGCCCTTTCTCTTTTGAAGGCAGCGACTCAGTTGACTAGTTTATTATTCAGGTAGCTCTTCAGAGGGGAGAGTTATATATTGACCTTTTTAAAATATGCATTTCCTGTCCACAAACTCACTTTTTGGGGGCTGCGTTTCTTTAGTCACCATTTAATTAGTTTGGGAATTATGTGAATGTACCCAGTGCTGTGATTTCAGGCACTGCATTCACAGACTCTGGCTTAACACTCAGACCAGTTATTCAGATACAAGTTGTTATCATGCTTGGTGCTGGCTGAAATGAGTTTAGGATTGAACCTGAGTTAGAATTCATAGAATTTACAGTGCAGAAGGAGGCCATTTGGCCCATCGAGTCTGCACCGGCCCTTGGAAAGAGCACCCTACCCAAGGTCAACACCTCCACCCCATAACCCAGTAACCCCACCCAACACTAAGGGCAATTTTGGACACTAAGGGCAATTTATCATGGCCAATCCACCTAACCTGCACATCTTTGGACTGTGGGAGGAAACCGGAGCACCCGGAGGAAACCCACGCACACACGGGGAGGATGTGCAGACTCCGCACAGACAGTGACCCAAGCCGGAATCGAACCTGGGACCCTGGAGCTGTGAAGCAATTATGCTATCCACAATGCTACCGTGCTGCCGTTCTCTCCTGGTCTGTGACTAAGGATCATGTTTGTTAACCCACTGATTTTCTACTGGATTTATTGGGATGTTAGTGCCATTTGCCCCAGATTTGTGACTGCTGCAAATCACTATAAACTTGCCTAATTCATTATTCCTGGGTACAGGATCTATGCTTAAAACCCATTCCTAGTGTTTATTGTACACTACAATTGCTCTGGGTTTGCTAGTGGTTGTGTGTTGGAGCCTGACTGGCCCTATTATAAAATCATTGTAACTCTGCCAGTGGATCTCTCTCTTCTTTAAACCTGTATGATTCAGTTATGAATCTGCTGTGAAGTACTGATGTAACAAAACCTGTCAGTTATGAATGATTCATCAACTCCCAAAGCTGTCGTCCTCGGTTGGAAGTTCCTTTTGACAGCACAGCAGTTTCTTTCTTTCCGAAGTCAGTGTGGGCAACAAGGGCGTGTGCAGTGAAAAAATCCACCTGATTCTTAACTAGGATCAGCTGCACTCTTTCAGACTGTCTGTCTGCCCCACACATACATACACACCCATCTCTATTACAAAGTACTGGGAGCACATCAGATAAAGCTGCCCTTCCCCTGAGGTACACAGTGCTACCCACGCTTTGGTAAAGGCCAAGAGGATTGACATTTAAAATCTTGTCTCTATTGCTGCTGCTGCTGAGAACTTGTGGCTGGAACAGTCGTGTCCCTAGTGTTTTCTCTTTCCTTGGTATCTGGGAGTCGTGATTCTGACTGACTCTGAGGCAGCATCGTTGGGTGAAGCTTGAATCATCTTGTGTGTGATTCAGTATCACTTAGGAATTAATTCACCTATTGAGATGGGGTGGTCTAGTAAGATGTGGTCTAGTAAGATGTTGATAAAATGACTACAATGCCTTTAATAGGGATTTCTTGCAAAGCCTGTTGCCACATAGAGCTTGTTAGTCAGGAATTTGGCAGAGTTCATGCTGTGCCACCTTTGGCATGGTTTCCTGGGAGGGGCCAGTATTGGCTGCAGCCACAGACAACGCAAGTGTTTGTGTCAGAGATTGTTTGGGGTTACAGACTGACCTTCAGGCTGTTCCAGCTTGTTGCACGAGCGCTGACTTCAAATTTGTCGCTTTGCTTGCCTTGTTTCCCTAACATTTATTTTGTAAATCCAGTTTTTCGCATTTGTGTGGCACTCTTTCATCTTGTTTATCATCTTGTTTAACCTGCCATGGGAGTTGCTGCCTCCACACTGCCTCCCCCATCAGTGACAGAGCATTGAATCATCAAATACTCTGCTCTGCTAGTCTGCCTCAGCCCCCTTTAATCCACCCCTCTCACATTGAAAAACCTCCATTATTTACCTCAACATCTCCTTTGGTCACCTCCCCCACAACTCCCCTCTCCCCAAACCACACCGCCACTCCTGTGGTTAAGTCACCTGTCAGCCATGAATGATATGTTGGTGTTTTCATTGGGATTTAAAAAAAACTTTTGACAACAGTTCCCAGGATATCTCCTCAAACTATCTAAACCATCCATACAAACTGCACCTCTTGAGTGACAGTCGCAGATAGTGCCAATGATAATATAAATGCTTTGTTGTGATATTTTGGCCTTTGATTGTTTTAATTTGAAAGGGATCCACCCCTTGTGTTTACACCAGTAATTGTAACCCTGCGTCTTCTGCTTGCCTGCCCCCTTCTCATCCTACAGAAAATTTCTTTATATCTTAAAAAAATATATAGAGCACAATCAGAATCTGGCATTACTGGAAACTTAATTTATCTGTACCCCTTATTTCAGAGAGTGCACTGTAATATTCTCCTTACTCTTCAGTACTGGTATCTGCACCATTTTCTCCTCTCTGTATTTGCAATCCTTCCACCAATGGTCACGTCCTTATCTTGCACTTTTATGCAATATGGGACCTCTAATTTTAAACATTCGCTGCAGTCTGATTTGTGAATGTTAATGTTCAAAAAAGCAGAAGTCTGACTGCCTGAGGCCAATTTGGAGACTGCTTGGTTGAGTCTCAGACAACTGATTCTGACCAACAGATCACAGATCATTTAGATTTCTAACATAGAATATTACAGCGCAGTATAGGCCCTTTGGCCCTCGATGTTGCGCCGACCTGTGAAACCACTCTAAAGCCCATCTACACTATTCCCTTATCGTCCATATGTCTATCCAATGAACATTTGAATGCCCTTAGTGTTGACGAGTCCACGACTGTTGCAGGCAGGGCACTCCACGCCCTTACTACTCTCTGAGTAAAGAACCTACCTCTGACATCTGTCCTATATCTCTCTCCCCTCAATTTAAAGCTATGTTCCCTCGTGCTAGACATCACCATCCGAGGAAAAAGGATCTCACTGTCCAGCCTATCCAATCCTCTGATCATCTTGTATACCTCAATTAAGTCACCTCTTAACCTTCTTCTCTCTAACGAAAACAGCCTCAAGTCCCTCAGCCTTTCCTCATAAGGTCTTCCCTCCATACCAGGCAACATTCTGGTAAATCTCCTCTGAACCCTTTCCAATGCTTCCACATCCTTCCTATAATTCGGCGACCAGAATTGCACGCAATACTCCAAATGTGGCCGCACCAGAGTATTGTACAGCTGCAACATGACCTCATGGCTTCGAAACTCAATCCCTCTACCAATAAAAGCTAACACACCGTATGCCTTCTTAACAACCCTCTCAACCTGGGTGGCAACTTTCAGGGATCTATGTACATGGACACCGAGATCTCTCTGCTCATCCACACTGCCAAGAATCTTACCATTAGCGCAGTACTCTGTCTTCCTGTTATTCCTTCCAAAATGAATCACCTCACACTTTTCTGCATTAAACTCCATTTGCCACCTCTCAGCCCAGCGCTGCAGCTTATCTATGTCCCTTTGTAACTTGTGACATCCTTCCACACTGTGCACAACTCCACCGACTTTAGTGTCATCTGCAAATTTACTCACCCATCCTTCTACGCCCTTCTCCAGGTCATTTATAAAAATGACAAACAGCAGTGGCCCCAAAACAGATCCTTGTGGTACACCACTAGTAACTGGACTCCAGTCTGAACATTTCCTATCAACCACCACCCTTTGTCTTTCTTCCAGCTAGTCAATTTCTGATCCAAATTGCTAAATCACCCTGAATCCCATGCCTCCTTATTTTCTGCAGTAGCCTACCGTGGGGAACCTTATCAAACACTTTGCTCAAATCCATATACACCACATCAACTACTTTACCCTCATCCACCTGTTTGGTCACCTTCTCAAAGAACTCAATAAGGTTTGTGAGGCACGACCTACCCTTCACAAAACCGTGTTGACTATCTCTAATCAAATTATTCCTTTCCAGATGATTATGCATCCTATCTCTTATAAACCTTTCCAAGATTTTGCCCACAACAGAAGTAAGGCTCACTGGTCTATAGTTACCTGGGTTGTCTCTACTCCCCTTATTGAACAAGGGGACAACATTTGCTATCCTCCAGTCTTCTGGCACTATTCCTGTAGACAAAGATGAGTTAAAGATCAAAGTCAAAGGCTCAGCAATCTCCTCCCTAGCTTCCTAGAGAATCCTAGGATAAATCCCATCCGGCCCAGGGGACTTATCTATTTTCACACTTTCCAGAATTGCTAGCACCTCCTCCTTATGAACCTCAAGCCCTTCTAGTCTAGTAGCCTGAATCTCAGTATTCTCCTCGACAACATGGTCTTTTTCCCTCTGAATACTGATGAAAAATATTCATTTAGCACCTCTCCTATCTCCTCGGACTCCAAGCACAACTTCCCACGACTGTCCTTGGCTACCAGTTTGGTCCAAGTCCCGACTCCTCAGATTTGAGCCCTTAATCCAGGCTGACGCACTCGGTGCAGTGCTGAGGGATTGCTGCATTGTTAGAGATGCCACTTTTCACATGAGCTGCTGCACATAAAAATCGCATGCCACTAATTAGAAGAGCAGGAAGTTCTTGCGGATGGCTTGGATAATATTTATCCCTCAATCAACACTTAAACTGATTATCCTGTTGGCTATGACATTGCAGTTTGTGGGTGTTTTCAGTACACAAATTACAACCGTGACTATTTCAAAAAGTACTTGGATTTAAAGCACTTTGGGTCCTCCTGATATCTTGGAAGGTACTATGGAAATACAAGTCTTATCATTCAGGCCAGCAGCTTAATTTCTGGTGTAAATGATTGTGAGATCCTGAACAGGTTAATTGCAGATTATTGTTGACGGCTGGATCACGAACCAAGCGAGTGTCGCTGATTGCTTCACTGAACCAGAAGAAGCAAAAGTTCAGTTGGTGAAGCTGGTCAAATGATAAATATAAGCTCTGAGTTGTTGCATGTTATCTCGATCACAGAATCGCCCAGCAGATGTGGCTGTGGAATGGTATGCAGCACCCAGGGCTGTGTCAGCCTTGTTCATCAAATAGCAACAGGCGAGTAAATTCACAGCTGTTTCAGAAGTTGTAATTTGCAATGTTTGTTTGTTTCTGATTGAGAAATTGTTGGGGAACATTTGAAGACGTCTGACTGTGAGGAACCATCAAGGACAATCGGGTAACTAAATGGCATCTGGCATAGTGAATGATAATATAATAATCTTTATTAGTGTCACAATCACAAGTAGGCTTACATTAACACTGCAATGAAGTTACTGTGAAAATCCCCTAGTTGCCACAATACGGCACCTGTTCAGGTACACAGGGAGAATTCAGAATGTCCAATTCACCTAACAAGCACGTCTTTCGGGACTTGTGGGAGGAAACCAGAGCGCCCAGAAGGACAAACAGACACTGAGAGAACATGCAGACTCCGCACAGACAGTGACCCGAGCCGGGAATCGTACCCGGGTCTCTGGTGCTGTGAAGCAGCAGTGCTAACCACTGTGCTACCATGCTGCCCTTCATTCGTATAAAGTGATTCATATGAGGTGTTCGCTTTCTCTTGGTATAATCTGCTTTGTGACTGGATGCAGACTGAATTGCAAAAGAAAAACATTTATTGTATTTAAGTAGCATCTTTAGTGACTAATGAAGCACTTTTTGAAGTGTAGCCATTGCTGTAATGTAGAAAACACCAGAACACGCTTCACAAAGCAAGAACCTGCAGATATGTGAGGCTATGATCAGATAATCTGTTTTAGTAATTTGGGTTGAGGAATAAATATTAACCAGAAACCAGGAGAACTTCTCTGTTGTACGTCAGCGTAGTGCCACAGGATCTTTTATGTTTAACTCCAGGGGCAGATGGGGCCTTGGTTTGTCTGCTCTCAAAGATGGAACCTTTGCCAGTGCAGCGCTCCCTCAGTAATGCACTCGAAGCATCAATCTGAATCTTTGTGCTCAAGTCTCTGGAATGAGGTTTAAACACAGGATCTTCTGAGTCTGGTGCCATTGCTTTTTAAAAATCAATTTGGAGTACCCAATTCTTTTCCAATTGAGGGGCAATTTAACATGGCCAAATCACCTACTCAGCACATCATTTTGGGTTGCGAGACTCGGGAAGAATGTGCAAACACCACATGGCAGAGACCCGGATCGGGGCCAGGATCGATCCTGGGTCCTCGGTGCTGTGAGGCATCAGTGCTAACCACAGAGCCACCCGATTCTGGTGACCGTGTTGTCCACTGATCTGTGAACAGGATTGAAAAAAGCTGGTGTTCACAAAATACCATCCTCTCCTTGCTATCAAATTCCTCTCTGGGTCTTCATTCAACGCACTCTTGATTTAATGCCCTTTCGAAGATTTCTTTCTCCTTCTACCTCCATGTTTGAGAATATTTTGGAATCTCTGACTGTAAAATGCATTGCCGTTTCATTTCCCTTGTAGGTTTAATATCTTTGAAATGATCTCCTGAGCCTTCTCATCTTCATTGGAAACATTCCCAGAATTTGGAATCTTGCTCCAAAACACTGGACTAATCCCAGCAATTGGTTTAATTGTCCTTTGCTGCGCCCTCTTTAATTTCCAGTGTTTATGGGGTTAAATTGAAGACCGATTTCACAGACTAGACTTAAATTCCCTTGAGTTTCGAAGATTAAAGGCTGATCTAATTGAGAGGTTTAGAATGTTAAAAGGAATTGATAGGGTCGAGGGGCAGGGAAAACCTATTTCCTCTGGAGAAGGAAGTAAGAAGGGGGCTATTATCTTAAAATTAGAGCTTGGCTGTTCAGGGATGATGTCATATGCACAAAGGGTCCTTCTTTTTTCCTTTTAAGACAGTCCTATGGGATTGAGGATGATTTGCTTCCACTCCACTTTGGTGGATTCTGAGATGACGGCCAGTCCAATATGTCATCGGCAGATTCTGCCATGTGGGGCTCGAAGGGACGGGTAGATGAGGTTTTGAACAAGCGCCTGTTCGTGGAAGATGGCTAGAGGTAACAAAGACATTGGAGGATTATTGGGGCAGGAGTAGGAACGTTGAGTGATATTGTTTAATCCCATCTTTTCCGGGGATATTGAGGAAAATTGCAGTGCTGGCCAGCTGAACTGGGCTCACTCGTCTCTGGCTTGAGAAAAGCTGGGTATCCCTGATCTCTGGTTCAGCCGCAGTTTGGATGAGGCAGGCAGCGGAAATCTGGAGATTCCCGTGCTTTTGTTAATGGATTTTCACTGAGAAATGAAACAAGAACTAAACAGAAATGGATCGTGTCAACAATCCGTGCTTACTGGGTGTGAAATTAGGTCTAACAATGTTAACATTTACGTAGCGCCTTTCGTACTTTGAGGACATCAGGGAGCGTGTCACCTGCTGATGAGTAGCTTTATTGAAATGTCTTGAATTGCATCTGCTCACTGCTGGTTATTACAAGTTGGTGAAGTATTTGAGGAAATTTGCTGCGGTGTCAGTAGTTTTTGGATGAGGGGACAAAGTCTCTATGTTTTTGGTGACTGTTTTGAGGATTTTGTCCATTGTGGTAACGTTTTTTTTTAGCAGCTAAAGCAGGGAGTCTCCACCCTTGGCTTTCACGGTTTGTTGAATTGTTTTCTGTTCGACCCAAGAATGATGAATACAAAGCTCCGAGTGTAAGGAATCTACAGAAAGCCGCTCCCTATTTCAGGCCCTGCCCAGAGTTTCGGACTGAGTGGTTGCTGCTCTTGTTACAAGAAGGAGAACTCTGGGGTGGCGCAGTGGTTAGCACTGAAACCTCAGGGCACCGAGGACCCAGGCTCGATCCCAGCCCCGGGTCACTGTCTCTGTGGGTCTCACCCCCACAACCCAAAAAGATGTGCTGGGTAGGTGGATTGGCCACGCTAAATTGCCCCTTAATTGGGGGAAAAAAGAATTGGGTACTCTAAATTTAAAAAAACAAACAAGAGGGAGAGCTCACGCAGACTGTGTAGTCAGGAACCCAGAATTGTGCAAAACCAAAAAAATTCCAAATGCTGGAAACCTAAGTGCTGGGAAAACATCCAGCAGGTCCTTTCTAGTCCAAACAGATTCCTCATGGGGATACTTTTTTAGTCCGAAGGTTCTGGATTTGCACTCCACTTCAGACATTTGAGCAACAAATTCAGGCTGATGCGGATAGCGCTGTCAGAGGGTCAGTACTGAGGGAGTGCTGCACTGTCAGAGGGTCAGTACTGAGGGAGTGCCGCACTGTCAGAGGGTCAGTACTGAGGGAGAGCTGCACTGTCAGAGGGTCAGTACTGAGGGAGAGCTGCACTGTCAGAGGGTCAGTACTGAGGGAGAGCTGCACTGTCAGAGGGTCAGCACTGAGGGAGTGCTGCACTGTCAGATGGTCAGTACTGTGGGAGCGCTGCACTGTCCCGGGTCAGTGCTATTTTAAAAAATAAATGTAGAAAACCCACGCAAACACGGTTAGGGTCAGTACTGAGGGAGCGCTGCACCGTCAAGAGGGTCAGTACGAGGGCAGTACGGTGGTGCAGTGGGTTAGCACTGTGGCCTCACGGCGCCGAGGTCCCAGGTTCAATCCCGGCTCTGGGTCACTGTCCGTGTGGAGTTTGCACCCCGTGTCTGCGTGGATTTCGCCCCCACAACCCAAAAGATGTGCAAGCTAGGTGGATTGGCCACGCTAAATTGCCCCTTAATTGGAAAAAAAAAGAATTGGGTACTCTAAATTAAAAAAACAAAAACGAGGGTCAGTGCTGAGCGAAGTTGCACTGTCAGAGGGTCAGTACTGAGGGAGCGCTGCACTGTCAGAGGGTCAGTACTGAGGGAGTGCTGCATTGTCAAGAGGGTCAATTCTGAGAGAGTTCTGCACTGTCGGAACATCATGAGGGACAAATGATGGGCAGCACGGTGGCGCAGTGTGTAAGCACTGGCCTCACGACGCCGAGGTCCCAGGTTCGATCCCGGGTCTGGGTCACTGTCCGTGTGGAGTTTGCGCATTCTACCCGTGTTTGCAATGGTTTCACCCCCACAACCCAAAGATGTGCAGGCTAGGTGGATTGGCTGTGCTAAATTGCCCCTTAATTGGAAAAAATGAATTGGGTACTCTAAATTTAGAGAAAAAAAAATGAGGGACAGATGATTCGGTCATTCTCACATTACTGTTTGTGGGATATAAACCGAAAATGCTGGAATTGGGTCTGGCAGCATCTGTGGAGAGATTAAGAGTTAACGTTTTAGTGCAAAACAACTCTTCTTTGGAACTGGGAGCTTGCTGGGTCCAAGTTTGTTGCCATGTTTCTTATTATGGCAGTGATCACTACACTTGCAATTTATTGGTATAAAGTGGTTTTGGGGTAGCCTGAAATTAAAAGATGTCCCCACTGAAGCCTGTCAGGAATATGACAGCAAAGTGAGACTCCAAAACGTATACACTGATAATATTATGCATCCACCCCTGCAGTAATTATAAAATCATTTACAATCACAGTGGACTAACAGTTTGTACTCTCGAGCGGCGAAGAATTGGCACAAGCGGCTGGTTCCATCATGCTGATTAGGTCCAGCTATTTGCCTCTTTGAAACTCGGAGGCTCTCCTGAAATGTGCAATTTTTCCAATTCTGCTCCATGGTTGAAGCACCGTGTTCGCTCATCGTTGTTGTGTGCAGTGTGCTTGCACTACATGGCTTGTTATCCCACGTAGTTTCGAGGGAATGCTGGGGCCTCTTCACTGCTCACTGGCAATCTTGCAATTTTCTCCTTTCCAGGAATTGGGAGGGACAGGCTGCTTGTTAAAGTTTCTAAACTATTGTAAAAGTAATTGCCAGGAAAAAAAAGGTAGTTTTAAACGAGTTATATTTGTTTTGGTAAACATTAGAAATAATGTACAATTTAAAGTGGGTTTAATTAAATATTTGTGTGCCTGGAAGGGTAAAACCTAAAGTTAGATTCATGTGGGACAGATGTGTTTTTATGTGTGGGGGTTGGTTTTTATGTGTGGGGGTTGGTTAAGTTCCAACTGTGTTTCTATTGTGCTTAGAGGGGGCTATGACGTGAAGAATAAATGAACCAGCAGTGGTTCCTGAGCAACAGGGGCCTTGTAAGGTAGAGAAGCTTGAAGATGGGTAGTGAGAGAGAATGCAGCTCTCACAGCTCTGCTGGAAGCAGTTGGTTTAGAGAGGGAACATCTCTCTTGGCTTGTTAGAAGAAAGGCTATACCCTGGAGTAACGGTTAAGGAAACCAGTGCAGAGATCTGAAGAACAACTAGTTAAGGAAACTAGAGAAATGAAGAGAAGTGTCTTAAGAAGTCTGGAGTTAAGAGAGACCAAGGTATTGTTCAGAAGAATTCAAGGAAGAGTAAACAGTGATCTGAGTTAGAGACAATTGAAGTAACCCGTGGGACAGCAGCCTCCAAAGATAAAGCAAATGCCTGATGCCATTTTAATACAGTCTGGGAATCGAGAGATAAAGCAATTCTGAGCAGTCTGCACAGCAGTCAAGACAAAGAAATCCTAAAGGGTTGGTGTGAAATCCTGCAACGGATTCACTGTTCAGTTGAGTAGAAGCTTTGTTTAAATGGAAAACCTTGTCTAGATTTCTGAGTGCAAACACCGAGGAAAGCATACTTTCATAAAATCCCTACAGTGCAGAAGGAGGCCATTTGGCCCATTGATTCTGCACCGATCCTCTGAAAGCACACCCTATTTAGACCCAATCTCCTGCCCTATCCCCATAACCCCACTTAACTTGCACTTCTTTGGACTGTGGGTAGAAACCAGAGCGCCCGGAGGAAACCCACACAGACACTGGGAGAATGTGCAAGCTCCACATACAGGAGTTCTGAGAGAAGATTTTAGTGTGTTTTGGCAGTGGAGGTTGGAAACTCTCACGTGACAGTCATCTGAGGGGATGTCCACAAACATTCACTGGGGTTCAGAGTGGAGAGTGTATTTTCCCATAGTCACCTTGTGTGCTTAAACCATTGTAGATTAAGATGTATTTTGCAATCCATGCTACTCCTAAAACCTGTCATTATCCAATTTGTCTATTTTTTTAATTGTTAAAGCTAATTGACGGTTGGTCCTGTGACTGTTACTCAACGTTTTTTAAAAAAAGGTAAAAGTTATGATCTTTTGAGCTAGTGTTCCATTCTGGGATCTTTTCGTCCAGTTAGAACATTATCAACAACGACAAACTAGCATTTACAGAGCCCTTTAATGTAGTTAAATATCTCCATGTGCATCACAGGAGCTGAACAGAAAATGTTTGGAATCAAGCCAAGCAAGGAGCTAATGGGGTAGATGGACCAAAAGCTGGGCTATGGGCAAAGAGCAGGGGAGTGAGACTAATTGGAAAGAGGTGGCACAAACACTGGACCGAATGGCCTCCTTTGCCATTTCATTCTGTGATCCAATTGAATTCAATAACAAAAAATCCCATTCTGTGGAACATAAAACTCAAATACTGAGTGTGGTTCTCTTCTCTCTCTCTCTCTCTCTCTCTCTCTCTCTCTCTCTCTTCCCCCTCGTTTATAGGAAAAGCATTAAACCCATAGAGTGTCTAGTGTTTCATCCCCAGGGATGGGAAGCTGTTTTAATGAGGTTAAACCTCTGTGACCTACAGCAGAAAGGGCCGAGGAGCCAGGAGGTTTTTCAAATTCTGAAGTATTTTGATGGTTGCTGACTGTCCTCTGCTTGAGAAATTGCCAATTTGAAATCCCCAGATTTGGAGAAATATAATTTGCACACAGGGCCACTGGAATATGAAATGAAATGAAAATCGCTTATTGTCACAAGTAGGCTTCAAATGAAGTTACTGTGAAAAGCCCCTAGTCGCCACATTCCGGCGCCTGTTCGGGGAGGCTGTTACGGGAATATTTTGCTTTGTGATGTATTTTGCGTCTTTCAAAGGAAGATTGCATAAATATTTGAAGTTGTGTGGTTCAGGATCCTGGGCTTGAGATTTGTTTTGGATTGTTCTTGCAAAGGACCAGCACAAACACGACAGGCTGAATGGCCTCTAACTGTGCTGGATGCGTTTATGTTGAGATTAGGCTCACCACCTACCCTCCTCCCCAACCCTTCAACCACCTAGCCCTCCCTTTTACCCCATCAGATCTTAAGGTTTTTTTGTATTTCTGCCTTCCTCCCCTTAGTTATTCAGTTTCAGGGGAAACGAGGTGAGGTGTGGGAATCTGTGGCTTAGCATCTCTTGCACTTTGACCGTGTGCATGTTTCTGCTTGGATGGTCCTCCTGAGCTGGTGTGGCGGGCTGTGTGAAAGGCGAGCCCTCAGGTTCCAGGCGGTGGTCCATATTGATTTTTGTTTTCTCTCGCATATGATGCAAATCCTGTGTGAAAGTTTTAAATTAAGGGACAATTTAGTGTGGCCAATCCACCTGCCCAGGGCATCTTTTGGGTTGTGGGGGTGAGACCCACACAGAAACGGGGAGAATGTGCAAACTCCACACGGACAGTGACCTGGGGCTGGGATGGAACCCGGGTCTTTGGCACCATGAGGCAGCAGTGCTAACCACTATGCCGCCCCTACTGTGCGCAGGTTGAGGATTTGCCTAGCCACTGGGTAGAGGTAGAATGATAGAGTGGCATGTGATGTAGTGGTTAGCACTGGGACTGCGGCGCTGAGGACCCAGGTTTGAATCCCGGCCCTGGGTCACTGTCCGTGTGGAGTTTGCACATTCTCCCCCTGTCTGCGTGGGTTTCACCCCCACAACCCGATGTGCAGGGTAGGTGGATTGGCCACGCTAAAATTGCCCCTTAATTGGAAAAGAAAGAGAGAGAATGGTGTTGTGCATTATTTTTGAAAGAATGTGCACATCAGATGAGTGAAGGATCTTGGGGTTTAGAAACATAGTAAATAGGAGCATTCGGCCCTTCTTCACCATTCACGGCTGATCCTCTATCTCAAAGTCATACTCCTGTGCTCTCCCCAAATACCTCGACCCCTTTGAGAGTCTAGAAATCCATCTATTTTCTTTAAATAAAGTCAGTTGGTCTCCACAACCTTCTGTGTTCGAGAATTCCACAGGTTCACCCAGTTTCTAAAAATACTTGCATGGGCCAGCATTTATTGCCCATCTGGAAGAAGGTACTGTTGCTAAGTTTGCAGATGATAAAAAGATCTGTAGAGGGACAAGTAGTATTGAGGAAGCAAGGGGGCTGCAGAAGGATTTGGACAAGCTAGGAGAGTGGGCAATGAAGTGGCAAATGAAATACAATGTGGAAAAGTGTGAGGTTATGCACTTTGGAAGGGGGAATCTAGGCATAGACTATTTTCTGAATGGGGAAATGCTTTCAAAACAGAAGCACAAAGAGACTTGGGAGTCCTTGTAGTCAGCAGTTAGGAAGGCAAATGCAATGTTAGCATTCATGTCGAGAGGGCTAGAATACAAGACCAGGGATGTACTTCTGAGGCTGTATAAGCCTCTGGTCAGACCCCATTGGGAGTATTGTGAGCAGTTTTGGGCCCCATATCTAAGGAAGGGTGTGCTGGCCTTGGAAAGGGTCCAGAGGAGGTTCACAAGAATGATCCCTGGAATGAAGAACTTGTCGTATGAGGAATGTTTAAGGACTCTGGGTCTGTACTCGTTGGAGTTTAGAAGGATGAGAGGGGATCTTATTGAAATGTACAAGATACTGCGAGGCCTGGATAGAGTGGACATGGAGAGGATGTTTCCACTTGTAGGAAAAACTAGAACCAGAGGACACCATCTCAGATTAAAGGGACGATCCTTTAAAACAGAGATGAGGAGGAATTTTTAGCCAGAGGGTGGTGAATCTGTGGAACTCTTTGCCGCAGAAGGCTGTGGAGGCCAATTCTCTGAGTGTCTTTAAGGCAGAGATAGAAAGGTTCTTGATTAATAAGGGGATCAGGGGTTATGGGGAGAAGGCAGGAGAATGGGGATGAGAAAAATATCAGCCATGATTGAATGGCGGAGCAGACTCGATGGGCCAAGTGGCCTAATTCTGCTCCTATGTCTTATGGTCTTATCCCTAATTACCCTTGTTAAGGATGAGATATTTCCTTTCCTAAATGAATCAGAAGGGTTTACCCCACCACCGATAATGTGCAAACTCCACATGGACTGACCCAGTGTCAGGATCGAACCCTGATCTTCACCGGGAGGAGCAATGCTAACCACTTAGATCTGAATGATTGAGAGGACTGGTGTGCTGCAGCTAAAACCCGTAGAGAATGAAACTGAATTTTTCATTGTTAGACCGAAGGGTTAGAGTGAAGACATCAAGCTACTCATCGTCGGTGAATATTTGAGGGTATTTCAATATTTTATTGACAATAGCTATGACTGCACAATTTGAAAAGCATAACTTTTTCAGAATGTGCAGAAATAGTCCAACTCAGTGGCCTGTTCCCAGTATTTCGTATGGATGGCATCGGCCTGGCAGTTTCCATAGCTCCATTAGTTACATGGGGCCTGGAGCAAATACTGAGGGGTAAATACGCTCTCTCCCCTCCCTCTATTCTCCTCTCTCTCACCCATTGCAAATTCTTCCTGTCGACCTTCTAGAACTTTGCACAAGTGGCCAATCCTGGTATGTTCATTCGGGCTAGTGAATGTACTACACTCCTGTATGCTACACTGTGTCTGCGTCTGCACACAGAACAATACCTTTCACCGTACCTTGATAGGTGTGAGAATGAACAAATCCAATTCAATGCCCATTGAGTCTGCTTCGATCCTCTGAAAGAGCACCCTATCCAGCCCCCCCCCCCCCCCCAAAACTGAGCTGCCCTAAAGTTGAGCCCCGGACCTCCCTTCTGTCAATTTGTTTTGACTTTGTGCTCCAATCAAAAAGCATGAATCTGCTGTGTGTTCCATTTCCTCCTGTTTATGCTAGCGCTTGTTGATGGTGATTTGTTAGTAATGGTGTCCTTTGTGCTATTACATAATTGTGTTTGATCCAGCTTGAGTGAGGGTGGATTTGGCCTCTTGTCTGCTAGTTACATCGGACAAGTGCTATTCTAGGAATGCGCATCTGGGATGCGCTGGAGACTGAATTCCAGGTTCATTGCTCCGTTTAAAATGAAGTGTGCTCTCACAGCAGGATTCCAGGGTCTGTTGCTTATCTGAGCCCTTCCACGAGAGGATGCCAATCTCAAAAGCTGGTTTCCTTCCGCCTCCCCACTGGTTACACTCATAAACGAGTCTGAATTGCAAACATTTCATTAGAGCCCTTGTATAATTGCAATTTATTCTCCATCTTCATGCTCATGTGCCTATCCTGCGTGAGGGCCGCTCCTTAACCCCTCCGTGTAGTCCACGATCTGCAATTCTTTGGAGCCCAAGCTCAGTGTCACTTGATAAGTGACTCCTTGTTTAATCGCGGTATCATTCCCATTCTTCAACTCTGTTTCGATGTTTTAAATTTGGCAGGTTCTGGATTCTTAACCTAGAAAGAAATTGTCCAACAGAGTAGCAAATAAATCACCATCTGTGGACTTTTAATGTTCCCAGGCCTGTGAGAATGTCACAAAGATAATCTGAGAAACTGCTACAAATGCCCTTGTGTACAGCTAGCAAACAATCTTTCTCTTTTTAGGGAAATTATGAAGCAAAAACGTTCATTTATGGAACGAGTTCCAGTGTATGCAGCAGACGTTGCCATTTGTACCGAATTAAAGACTTTTGAAGTGTAGTCACTATTGTAATGTAGGAATTGCACGAGCCAATATGTGCACAGCAATATCCCACAAACAACAGAGACCAGATAATTTTTTAATGATGTTGATTGATGGTTCAATATTGACCAGGATACCTGGGAAAACTCCCCTCCCTGCTCTTCAAAAATTGGCTGTGGGATGTTTTTGAGGATGGATATAGCTTTGGTTTCACATTCTACTGAACAACGCTCACTCCTTCAGTACAGTACTGGCCTTGACTTTTGTGCTTGTGGGATTTGATTCCAAGACCATCTGACTAAGGAGACGGTGCTTCCCACTGAGCCATGCTGACACCGGCCGATTTGGGGCATAGATGTTCTGTGCTGAGGTGGTTCTTCCTATTCCTGATGGATTGACTTTCAACCCCCATTTAAAAAAAAAAAGTATTCTCAGGATGTGGGTATTGCTGGTTAGACCAGCATTTATTGTCCATCCCTAACTGCCCTGAAGGAGGCGATGAGCAAACTTCTTGAACTGCTACAGTCGTTGTGGTGTAGGTACACCCACAGTGATGTTGGGAAGAGTTCCAGGATTTCGGCTCGGCAACAGTGAAGGAACAGCGATATATTTCCATGTCAGCACTGTGTGGAGTTTGCACGTTCTCCCTATGTTTGCATGGGTCTCACCCCCACAACCCAAGGATGTGTAGGGTGGGTGGCTTGGCCACGCTAAATTGCCCCTTAATTGGGAAAAAAAAGAATTGGGTACTTTAAAAGAAAAATTTCCAAGTCAGGATGGTGAGTAGCTTGGAGGGTTCCTATGCATCTACTGCCCTTGCCCTCCTGGATGGTAAAGGCTCCAGGTTTTGGTTGATACCTGTGTAGTATTCATCAAGGAAATGTTAAGTCTATGTTTTGTATGTTTTAAAAAAAAAAAAATGTTTTTATTGGGTTTTTGAACAAAGTATATTTACCGTTATGTACACAGAATAAGAAATATATATATATACATACATAGAAGAGAAGGGCACACCCAAACATATTTTAAAGAAGTAATAATAAAAAATAGAATAACTGGTAGGGTATTAGAGCTCAACAGCAGCAACTCTGTACAACTGGCAAAATTATTTACACCACGTAAGTAAAGGGGGGGGGGGGTGGAGATTGTGGAGGTCAATGTACATTTGGGTGCCGGAGAAACAATTACAGTGGGCAATACTCGAATGGGTTTGGTGTTAGTGTTGTCCTACACTATGTTGACATTTTTTGATAAGCGTTTAACTCCTTACAGCTCTGGGGGTAGTGTTTCGTGATTGCTTTATTGCCGGGTGCCCGCAGGTTTTAATCTCTGAACTGAGCAGTTTCTGGCTTTGGGGCAGTGGTGTCGGTGTAGTGTACATTTAGGTGGTTCAAATCCAAGTGGCCCAAAATTGGTCCCTGTTACATAAACTAAATTTCGGGGAACTGGTCAATGCGGTGAAGGCTGATCTGTGGGGAAAACCACGCTAACCTTGGTTGGTAGGATTCAGTCGGTAAAGATAATATCTTCCAAGGTTTCTATTTTTGTTTCGTTCGGTGTCTTCCAGTTTTCCTTCCAAAATCATTCTTTGCGGAAGTCAGTAAAATTATATCATCTTCCATTTGGGTGGACAAAACTCCACAGATTCACAGGTTTTTTTTGCAAAGGGATAGGCAGTCGGGCAGCCTGACTTTACCCAGTGTTAGTTATTGGGTGGCGAAAATTGAGAAGCTGTGGGGGTGGTACGGGGGACGGAGTCAGTGTGGGGGCGGATGGAGGGGACTGCCTATAGAGGTTCCTATAGAGGGGACTGCCTATAGAGGTTCCAGTTTGAGAGCCTTGGTTACGGTTCCCCTTCCATTCTCCCAGCAAAATGACATCCAGTTTGGTGGTGCTGGCCAGCGTGAGAATATAGAGACACTTCTAGACAGCATTTTGGGCTGGGTGCTATATCGTTGTTGGCCCCAATCTCTGGAAATCGTTTTGTACCGACAGCCATGGACTTGTTGTTTGGGACATGGAGGGAGGAGGGGCTGGAGTGGTTCGGGAAGTAGTTTCCAGATGGGAAGTTGCCTGGTTTTGAGGAGTGGTTGGGCAGCACGGTAGCACAAGTGGCTAGCACTGTGGCTTCACAGCGCCAGGGTCCTAGTTTTGATTCCCCGCTGGGTCACTGTCTGTGCAGTGTCTTCATGTTCTCCCCGTGTCTGCGTGGGTTTCCTCCGGGTGCTCTTGTTTCCTCCCACAGTCCAAAGATGTGCAGGTTAGGTGGATTGGCCATGCTAAATTGACCTTGGTGTCCAAAAAGGTTAGGAGGGGTTATGGGGATAGGGTGGAACTGAGGGCTTAAGTGGGTTGGTGCAGACTCGATGGGCTGAATGGCCTCCTTCTGCACTGTATGTTCTATGTTTTGTTCCAAGAGCTAATCTGTTTTGGTATTAGGTGTGCGCCGCTGTACGTAAGGGCATGTCTTCCTTCCCCTTGGCACCTTTGCTGATGGATTGGGCTCTTTTCGGTGATGGATGTAGGGGAAGGGAAGACGTTGGATATTTATAGTCTGCTTGTGTCGATGGAACAATTTCCACTTGTCAAGAGGAAGTGGGAGAGGGAGCTGGGCCAGGTATTTGAAAGGTAGTGAGTGGAGTGAGGCTCTACACAGTCAGTTCCACCTCGTGCACTAGGCTCAGCCTGATTCAATTTAAGGTGGTTCACAGGGAGGCACGGCACGGTGGCACAGTGATTAGTACTGCTGCCTCACCGTACTGAGGACTCTGGTTTGATCCCAGTCCTGGGTCACTGTCTGTGTGGGGTTTGCATGTTCTCTTTTTTTAAAAAAGATTTAGAATACCCAATTCATTTTTTCCAATTAAGGGGCAATTCAATCCACCTACTCTGCACATCTTTGTGTTGTGGGGGCGAAACCCACGCAAACACGGGGAGAATATGCAAACTCCACATGGACAGTGACCCAGAGCCGGGATCGAACCGGGGACCTCGGTGCCGTGAGACTGCAGTGCTAACCACTGTGCCACCGTGCTGACAGTTTGCACATTCTCCCCGTGTCTGTGTGGGTTTCACCCCCACAACCCAAAGATGTGCAGGGTAGGTGGATTGGCCACGCTAAATTGCCCCTTAATTGGGAAAATAATAATTGTGTACTCTTAAATTTATTTTAAAAACCTCTGACCAGAGCACGGATCAGTGGGTTCTTCTCGGACATAGATGATATTGAAGGGGCAGTGTGCAGTGTATATTCATGTGGTTGGGTATGGGTGCTACACTGTGTATTGAAGGGGCGGTGTGCAGTGTACATTCTAGTGATGTGGTGCACAGTAAATTCTGGGGCTGGTGTGGGGTGTATTTCCGGGTTGCAGCATGGTGTAATATTCAGCATGTTATTTATCAGGGCCTGGAGCATTTGAGTTTCCTGAATCAGCTGTCTGGGAGTGGGATCAATTCTGTGGCTAGTCATTATGACTGAGGATTTCCAACATTTGAGGAGAAATGTCCAAATCGTTTGTATTTGTGTGTTTGCTAATAATTAGCTCCGTTCTGTTGCTGGTTAGTGAGTAGAGATGTCGTTCATTCCCGCATTCCCTTCTCTCCTGCCCCCATCTGCTGCTTTGCTGTCAATTGGCTTTTAACATTGCTCAGTTTTGTGCATTTTTGATAATTTGTCAACAAACACCTCTGTTTAATTTTGTGCTGAGTTCACTGGTACCTGGTGCTTACCTGTCCTGATTCCATGCTGCGCCTGGTGATGACTAGTCTCTAAGGTGCAAGTGTCTGTAGGTGTTGCATTCTGTGGGTTGCAGTTAGTCTGAGAATTGAGCAGTTGAGGATGTATCACTTAATTTATTTGGTGAGAAAATTTTCCTCTAAAAGATAACTCATACATTAAATGATCATTAACCTATGTGGGTTTATTGGTAAAATAATGAGGAATTGGTGTGTGCTTTGTGAATGCTATGGCTGCTTTACTTCCTGGGTTACTGAATGTAGATGTTTACTCAATGTGGAGTAATTTACCTGCATTGTGTGAGGCACTTTTAAATTATGCTAGTGCCCATGGCTAATGTACTATCATTGTAGACACACCTGTATCAGCGATTCCTACTGGACAACATTGGGTTAGACAGGAGAAAGGGTTGCTGGAAATCTGCAACGGAAACAGGGAACTTATAATTGCACAGTTCAGAGAAAAGTCTGGGTAATGTTTCATATAGATACAAACATGTACAATGGGTATATACCATATCATGGAAGGGAACACATTTCTATGGCAACTTTCACAACCTCATTATCCCAAGTGCATTAGAGCACTTTGAAGTACTTTTGAGGTGTAATGAATCGGGTAGAAAATGTGGCAGCCAGTTTACACTCTGCAAGTTCCTACAAACAGCAATGATAATTACTTTATAATCTATTTTTTATTGATGTTGGCTGAGGGGAAAATAATTGTCAGGACACTGGGGAGGACTCCCTGCCCGTCAACATAATGACCATGGGATATTTTATGGCTCCCAATGTCTCACGCAAGAAGCAGCACTTCTGGCAGTGCAGCACTGGAGTATTAGACTGGATATTGGTCTGCAGTCTCTGGACCCTTCACTGAGGTGAGAGTGCAACCCATTGAGCCTGCCTGATTTCCCCAAAGAGTCAATTGTGCCAGTCATTCGGAAGTGTGGAGTTCCCACCACTAAACCGGTGAAACAGATCAAGGAATTTCAACTGCAAGTTAAATTTCTGCCATCTTTCTTAGAAAATCTTGCACTGCAAACCAGCACTGCCATTAAACTGACCGTACCTCAGATCAAATGAATCACCATAGCATTGTGGTATTGTGGGCCTTTGAGAATGCACAGACACTAATCCTGTTTTAAACATTTCTCAAAGTCTTTTAGTTATTTAAAATTAGATTACTCACTGGTGGTGGAGTGGGCACTGATGAATGATTATTTTTGTGACAAACCCCTATTCAGTTTCAATAAAACTACACCATGTTGTCCCTCTTACAAATTATGAAATTGCATTCTGAAATGCACGATTGTATGACGGATTTGGAGATTGAAATGCAAATCAATTTGAGGAGTGTAAAACACTTCTGGAAATGAATGGAATTTACACTCAGCTCAACGAGAACTCCCAAAGCCAGCAAACATGGTCAGGGTATCGGACATTCGAGCAGAATGTTCCCCACAAGAATTTCAAGGCTGAGGCATTTTGCCTCGGGTCCAAGCAGGCAAGCCGAGCCTTTAAGGATTAGAGGTTACTGTGTATAGTAGTGCAATAGTGAACTTTGAACAAATGAACACAGCAGCCTGTGTGACGCAGTTCATCAGGACAGCAAGTAGGTTGTGTCTGGGACTAGCTGCTAAACACACACACCTTGGTTCCGCTATCAGTCTGGCCACTTGGTTTGGGTGACTGTTCCATGAGCAGCTGTAGGTGTGAAGGCACCATTACCGGTTCTAAACATGGATGTAAGCTATTTAATTCACGTGGTCTGCACTGTTTATGCTCTAGCTTCTTCCTACTTCCTCTCACTTCATCCTCCTTGTCCTTTCTCCCTTGTATTTGTTAGCCTTCCTCTTAAATGTATCTGTGCCATTCACCTCAACCACTTCCTGTGGTCACGAGTTCCACATTACCACCATGCTCAAGGCTCTTCCTGAATTCCCTCTTGATTTTATTAGTGACTCTCTTGTATGTATGCCTCCCCCACAAGTGGAAATAACTTTACTGCAACTGCACTGTTGGGCGATTATCCTAAAGATCTCAGTTGGGTCGCCACCATCCCAGCCTTCTCCATCAGAAGTAAAAAAGTCCCAGCTTGTGCAGCCTTTCCGGATGGTTATAACGTTGGCGTTCTAGTATCACATGTGCAAATCTTTTTTGCACCATCTCCAGTGCCTCTATATTCTTTATTATCCTGCATAATTGGGCCATTGTCAGCTTCTTGTGTGCAGTCCTAGTGTCTCCCTCGCCCTTTTTGTTTTCTCTCTGCCTCCTCTCTCTCTCTCTGCCTCCCACTCCACTGCCTCCTGGGGTTTTCAATAAATTTGCTCACTCCTTGCATTTTTGTATGAATCTGCCTCTCTCAACGTGCCTGGAATGTGTTAAGTGCTCAGTGGGAGACTGCCTCCTGTATAAATTGTAGCCGGTTCTGTATAGTGTACAGCTGAGCTCACTCTTCCTGTTCAGGTTATTTAGGCAAGTTCCATTGTCTGATGTCACTTGTTTGTCCTGTCCTTGCAGCGTTTGAGATAATCTGCAATGGGCCTATTGCAGTCGCAGCGAGGTTATAATTTTGTTACAATTTCCACGGACCTCCCTCCTCTCTTGGTTTTAATAATTTCTGAGCTGCAGATCCGTAACCTTCCAATTCCCAAAGCAGCGATGAGTCCCCAGTAACTGCTGGGTGTGTGCTTTTCTCCATGACGCATTGTCCTGAGATTTTTGTCCCAGTCCTGACTACTGTCAGGCCATGAAGAAAGCTCACTTTCTGCACCAAATCGCTTCACTCTGGAATTGCAGTACTTTTGGTAAATCACATGTGAACAAAAAAAAGACACATCCTTTGTGTAAAAGCTTCTGGCATAGAAGTTTTCATGACACCTCAGGCTATAACCTGCTATTGCACTTTGTGTTCAGTGCCAGGAGTGAGCAGATTCTCATCTAGACGCATCCCTGTTGTGGAAAGATTTGTAACTTTTGCTTACTTGGTCATTTTTTCTCTTGAAGGCATGTACCATTGATAAGAGAACAACTTGGCAGATAGTCCGAGCACTGCAGAATCATCTTCAACAATCCATTCATCTCCTGAGCCTAGGTGGTGAGTGTTCCCTGACTATTCTCTCTTGGGAGTGCTGTGCACGTTTCTCAACAGTGGTCACTGGATGTTGAGCAGGCGTGAGCACGATTTATTTGCTTCAATCAGTCCACTGCTCGCTGTACATCGCACGTATTCACAAATAGGCCAAAGGTCCCTCCTTTCAGACTTGAAACGTGCCCAGTCTACTTCAAGTTATCCTGGGAGGGTAAAGCATCTAAAAGATTTGAGCAACAGGTGAAGCTAGCCATTTGACACTGGTACTAAACAGCAGCAACACAGGGTATTTTTCACGAACAGGATGCTCCTGTCAAGCTAAAAAGACCTTCATAGATTATCATAGAATTTACAGTGCAGAAGGAGGTCATTTGGCCCATCGAGTCTGCACCTGCTCTTGGAAAGAGCACCCTACCCAAGGTCCACACCTTCATCCTATCCCCATAACCCAGTAGCCCCACCCAACACTAAGGGCAATTTTGGACACTAAGGGCAATTTAGCATGGCCAATCCACCTAACCTGCACATCTTTGGACTGTGGGAGGAAACCGGAGCACCCGGAGGAAACCCACGCGCACACGGGGAGGATGTGCAGCCTCCGCACAGACAGTGACCCAAGCAGGGAATCGAACCTGGGACCCTGGAGCTGTGAAGCAATTGTGCTATCCACAATGCTACCGTGCTGCCCACCCTTCTGTCTAATACACTCGTCCTGGAGTCACAACACAAGTGAATAACCAATAATTCTTATAAAAATTCCCCAAATCCTTGGCTGCCCAATAGTTACAGTCACCAGGTTTGTAAGTTGAAACACAATTACTATTTATTTATAACAAGATTAATGGTGAAATACACAGCCGATACAGTTGGTTAAATATTAATAAGTACCTAACTCCTTCTCACAACTTACCCCTCAACGTTTGGGTGCACACTGGTGTGGGGGAAACCAGCGACGCTCACATTCCATAAATTAATTTTAAAAATGAATTGATATTTTCAAAGCACAGCTGGTCCTCTGATTATCCAACAAATATTGAGGATAAAAGGGGTCTGGGAAAAACCAGAAGCAGAGAAAACCTCCAGTAGTCGATGGTGTGACACTGGGACTCCTGATGAGGACGCAGGACCTGTGGTTCCAGTAACTCACTAATGAAGTCAAACGCCATTTGGTTAGGATCTCACATCCAGACCTCCAGCTAATGATCACTTTCCAAAAGGGATTAAATAAATGGCACAACCCATGAAGCCACGAAGAATATGCAACTTTCAGTCCTTTTATTTGGTATGGGCGGGGCTTTACAATTTGATTTATTGTCACGTGAACCGAGGTACAGTGAAAAATATTGTCCAGCTTTCAGTGCAGGCAGATTGCTGGTTAGGCCAGCATTTATTGCCCATCCCTAGTTGCCCTTCACAAGGTGGTGAGCTGCCTTCTTGAACCGCTGCAGTCCCCGAGGTGTAGGTACACCCACAGTGCTGTTAGGCAGGGGGTTCCAGTGACGACGGAAGGAACCGTGATAAATTTCCAAGTTGGCGTGAGTAACTCGGAGGGGAACTCCAGGTGGTGGGTTTCCCAGATATCTGCTATTCTCGTCCTTCTCGATGGTAGTGGCCATGGGTTTGGAAGGTGCTGCCTAAGGAACCTTGGCGAGTTATTGTAGTGCATCTTGTAGATGTACACACAGCTGCCACAGTTCGTTGATGGGGGAGGGATTGAATGTTTGTGGAAGGGGGAGCAATCAAGCGGGGGCTGCTTTGCCCTGGATGGTTTTGAGAATGTTGTTGGAGCTGCACTCCGGCATGTGGAGAATATTCCATCACACTCCTGACTTGTGCCCAGTAGATGGCGGACAGGCTTTGTGGAGATCAGGAGATGATTTACTCGCCTCAGCATTCCTAGCCTTTGACCTACTCTGGTAGTCACAGTATTAATATGGCTAGTCCAGTTCAATATCTGATCGACAGTAACCCCCAGGATTGTGATAGTGGGGATTCAGTGATGGTAATGCCATTGAATGTCAAGGGGCGATGTTAGATTCTCTCTTTTAAAAGGTGAGTTATTGCTGAGTAAGGACCGCTTGATGACCCCTTTCCATCACTTTACTGATGGAGAGTAGACTGATAGGGTGGTAATTGGCTGGGTTGGATTTGTCCTGTTCCTTGTGTACAGGTCACACCTGGGCAATTTTTCACTTTGCCAGGTAGATGCCAGTGTTGTAGCTGTACTGGAACAACGTGGCTGGAGGCGCAGCAAGTTCTGGAGCACAAGCCTTCAGTACCATTGCCGGAATATTGTCAGGGCCCATAGTCGTTGCAATATCCAGTGCCTTTAGTTGTTTCTTATAATCACGTGGAGTGAATTGTATTGGCTGAAGACATCTGTAATGCTGGGGATCTCCGGAGGAGACCGAGATAGACCATCCACTCTGCACTTCTGGCTGACGATTGTTGTGAATGCTTTGCCTTTTGCACAGTTGTGCTGGGGTCCTCCAGCATTGAGGATGGGGATATTTGTGGAGCCTCCTTCTCCAATGAATTGTTTAATTGTCCACCACAATTTGCGACTGCAGAGCTGATGCATTTGGCGTGGAATCGCTTAGCTCTCTATTGCTTGCTGCTTATGCGTTTTAAAAAAAATGTCATTTAAAAAAATAAAAAAAATAAAAAAAATTTAGAGTACCCAATTCCCTTTTTCCAATTCGGGGGCAATTTAGCCTTGCCAAAGGGCAGCACGGTGGCGCAGTGGGTTAGCCCTGCTGTCTCACGGCGCCGAGGTCCCAGGTTCGATCCCGGCTCTGGGTCACTGTCCGTGTGGAGTTTGCACATTCTCCCCGTGTTTGCGTGGGTTTCGCCCCCACAACCCAAAAGATGTGCAGGGTAGGTGGATTGGCCACGCTCAATTGCCCCTTAATTGGAAAAAAATGAATTGGGTACTCTAAATTAAAAAAAAAAAAGAAATGTTTAAAATTTAGCCTTGGGCTTCTGGGATCGATGCCGTGTGGCCTGTCTGGTTTCAGTCCTTTATTGTGTTTTTGTAGTGGTTGAATACAACTGAGTGGCCATTTCAGAGTTAATTGCATCGCTGTGAGTCAGGAGTCACATGTAGGACAGAGCGGGTACGGTCCGTATGTTTCCTCCCCTGAAGGAAACGAAATGAAAATCGCTTATTGTCACCAGTAGGCTTCAATGAAGTTACTGTGAAAAGCCCCTAGTCGCCACATTCCGGCGCCTGTTCGGGGAGGCTGGTACGGGAATTGAACCGTGCTGCTGGCCTGCTTGGTCTGCTTTAAAAGCCAGCGATTTAGCCCAGTGTGCTAAACCAGCCCCTGACATGAGTGAATCAGATGGATTTTTTTTTTTTTGGACATTGTCACCATTACATTTTTAAATCCAGATATTTTATTCAGTTTAAATTCCACCATCAGCTAGGTGGGTTTTGAACCCGGGACCCCAGAACATTACCCGGGGTCTCTGGATTGCTAGTCCGTGACAATACCACTGCGCCACCATCTCTCCATAAATTATAGATGTTTCTGGAACCCACCTCTTCATTCATCTGAGGAAGGAGCTGTGCTCCGAAAGCTAGTGATTCAAAATAATCCTGTTGGACTTTAACTTGGTGTTGTAAGACTTCTTACTGTGCCCACCCCAGTCCAACGCCGGCATCTCCCCATCATAAATGATTAGTGGGAGACTTGTGATAATGACTAGTGTGTGTGTGTGTGTGTAGCTAATGGGTACTGGAGAACAGCTGAGTGTTTGATGTCGTGCTAACAGTATGTGTGGGTAGAAGTGTGTAGGTGCTGCCTTTACCCTGTTATAACAAGTGGCTTTTGGAATGATCCAAATCTTTACAGTGCAGTGAGATCATCTCCTGCTCCTGGACCGCGTGCGAGTCTCCTCATTATCTGGCTCAGCTTTTAAAAACAATACTTCCATTTCTGCAGCATCTTTCGTGAGATCAGGACAACCCCGATTTTGTTACAGATTTTATAGTGCTTTTAAAGTGTTAGTCACTATGGTAAGGTGAGAAACCTGAGAACCAGTGCACTCGCACAGCAAGGTTTGTGAGGGTAAGTATTCACTCTGACTTGCCACAGGATCTTCAACAGGCTCCCAACTGACAGCTCCTCTTTTAAAAAAATATTTTTATTCAGGTATTTTGTGTATACATTAAACACCGCCAAAACCAGAGTAAATTATTATTGTTCCAATTAAGGGGAATTTAGCGCGGCCAATCCACCTATCCTGCACATCTTTGGGTTGTGGGAGTGAGACCCACACAGACACTGGGAGAATGTGCAAACTCCACACGGACAGTGACCCAGGGCCGGGATACGGACCCGGGTCCTCAGCACCGCAGTCCGAGTGCTAATCACTGCGCCACTGTGCCGCCCTTCCACTGACCCTCTTAAGGCGAACTTAATTTTCTCCAGCCTCAGGTATTCCGTGAGGTTGCTCACCCACACCCCGACTTCG